>NC_133206.1:7070555-7128055 GCF_958299795.1 Porites lutea
AACAAAAAAATATTAAACATCGTTACTTCCATCCTCGGAGACCCAGGGGCAGATATTGGGGCGAGGGAAAGTCTAAACGGGCCGAAAAATATGGCACAAAGAAAAGTAAAGGACGGCGAGAAGAGCCCCTGTGGACAATGTCTTACGAGGCCAGTTCCAAACGGCCGCCGCCGTTCTGGCTTCTGATCGGTGCCAGAAAACTTTTGTGCTTTTCTGCCCAATCAAAAGGCAAAACGGCGGCGACCGTTTGGAACTGGCCTGGTAAGACATTGTCCCCAGGGGCTCTTCCCGCCGTTTTTTGCTTTTCTTCTTGCCATATTTTCCCGCCCGTTTAGACTTTCCCTCGCCCCCACTATCTGCCCCTGGGTCTCCAAGGATGCATTACATTCTGGATACTCTGTGACTTACTTTTCACAGACATCAAACCGTTTTGATATTCCGAGGAAAAGAGATTCACCGGTCTCGCTTTATTCAAAAATTACGTGTGGACTTTTAAGTGTTAAAATACATAAGACGCAGTACTCGCGCGCGACTCACGAACCACGACCCATCTACCCACGCGATACAGCCATTCTCAAACAAAAGCGACAGTTTGTAACACATATCAGTACCCATACATATCTAGCCGACTTTTTGAAAACAAACCCAGGGAAATTTGCAGCCATACATTTGAGTGGAAAAAGGCCAAAAGGTAATTTTTTTGCGCCCGATAAGCTGAACAATCACACTATCAAAGGAAAAGGAAAGAACAAACAAATAGATTGTCGCACCCATAGTTCTTACATTTTCTACTTTGGAGATAGTTTGTTGGCAAAAAAATGCTTGGCGAAAGAGGTTTAACTGGCAGACTAATGTTTTCAAAAGTGCAGTATGGTAAAAAAAATGCTACCTACAACGGCAATATATTTATTTATTACAATTGCTGCTTGAGTCAAGGATGAGAAAACGTTTACTTGAGTTTTCTTGTGACAATGGGTTTCTGCTTTTGATAAATTTAAATTTTTAGTGAAATCATAGATTGCTATTTCCTGTTTTCCCTATTAAAGATGTCTCGGGTGCCCAGCGCCGCAATGGCCTATAATATTTACATTATTTTGCAGATAGACTATTCACAGTTCTCTATTTTTCGGGAAAATCGTTGGAATCGAGCGCTTATTACAAAACCGGCCATCTCGGTTTTAAATGTTCCCGAAAGGGAAGGGGAGGAGGGGGGAGGGGGAGGATTAGAGTGTTCACCATAGGAACTTAGTCTAGTTAAAATGCAACTTTTTCAAGCGTGTATGAAGCCGAACACACAAGGTTTGCTAACTCTAAATATTATGAGCTGCTTGAATTTGATACCGGAAATACTAGGTGGAAGATAAAACCGGCGAGCAATTAATATGAACAAGATATATCACGGAAAAAAATGTAAACTTGTTTTGTTTTGCTATATCGGACCTATTAACAAAGACATTGTGTAAATTATGCAGGGACACAGATAAAATCGAAAAACAATTAGGAAGAGTTCAGAACTTCTTGACGGTTTATGGAGTTAATACGCCCAGCGAGGCTGGGAAAGCTTGACAAAAGCTTGTAAATTACCAACTAAAAGATTAACAATAGGTTGTGGACCAATTATAATGTGATTAGTGTCTCTGTTATTTAACAGTTGTAAATAATCGCCGACATTGTCTTTTTCTTAAATTAGGTAAATAGAAATTGCCCTTTTAATATTTAGCAGGTGGTTCTACCTTTTAGGCGCTGTTAATTAATCTCACCATTCTACCCAAAAACTTGGCTCATTTCTGGTCCATGCATGGAATTCCAGAATTTTTTAAAAAATGTCTGTTAAAAATATTGCCTATTTAGCGGTTATGAGAGTTCAAAAATTTTTTATTACGTGCTTTTAGCATAAAAGCGCTCATTGAATTGATGGAGCGGGCCGGAGTTAATTTAATGAGAAGTGTTGACTATAGCTGATGTAAAAACAAATGATATTCAGTGGGATTTTAAGACCCTTACTGATATCTAAAATATTTAATACACTAAAATGGACTGAGGCAGACACTACTGACATTATCAAGCGTTGATCATGCAGGTACGTTTTTAGTGGTCTCAGTATTTTCTGTTACATTTAAATCCACCACTTCATAGTCCTCCTCAGCTCTATTTTTCGAGGCGCTTTTTGTTTCTAGGGCTGTTTTTTGGCTGTTAAAGCTCTTCATAAAACATTTCATATCCCGATGACCCCCCCCCCTCCGAAAATGATAGCAGCTGCCAAAATTGGTACAGTAAAAACAATATTTTTTATTTTGTTCATATATTTTTATGATAGTCACCTCTAAAAAGTATTTGGCTATATCTGATGTAAAGATGTTTCAAAACTTTACGGGGTCATTATTGAAGTAAAGTAGAGGGTTCACCCCTTTTAGTTAAGTCATAGAAGGATTATTACAAAAAAAACACAAAAGGTGTCATAAATAATTTCAAAATGCGGCCCTTTCGGATGCATAACCCTGCCTCTGACAAAGGAGGGGTTATACACCCGAGCAGTCCGTTTTTCTCTTCACCATTCACTTCACTGCAAATGTTCAGTTCAAAACCTTTTTCCTAAAATAGTCGTCATTTTCACTTTTCATTGAAGTCATCGATTCTGTTGATATGAAGAGAAAGAAACAGGAAGACAAAACAATATGTAAAACGCATCACATAAGCAGAAGTTGCTCAATATGCGAAATCGCGTTGTAAAACTCTTTGCCAGGATAAACCTACTGAACGGATAAATTTTTATACTTCACGGATTATCGATTTATTACTTTTTTATTGTCTGAAAGCGGCTGTGAAAATTTAATACCGTTATGAGACAAATTTTCATGTATCTCTGGATAGTGCGATATCCACCCTTTGAACTAGGGTGAGAAGTTTGTTCTTCTTTTTCTGAATTTCAAAGTTGACTAAAGTGGAAGCTATTGAGGCAAAAATTCAGCTCAGAGCGTTAGTTTAAAAAGTGCGATGAAGAGATGGCGCTATGCAAAAGCTCTTCTAAAAACGTTCAATCGAAATTGTCACGCCACCGGCTTTGTTTTGTTTTGTCCATTTTATGAATCATATTATTAATTGACACCATGAAAGCAATGGTTATAAATATTGGTGTTCAATAATATAATTGTTATTTTTGCTTCCTTTCCATACGACTCAAAATTCCTAGGCGTCGGATCAATAATCTTGAAAGCAATATATAGTGCACACCATTTTTCCAACAACAGCCCGAAATTCACGCTTTAATATTTTACATATACATGTATTTGCTTAAAGAACAGTCGTCGCACAGTCGTTTACACAAAGTTAGAACTGAAACAGGGGTACCCACGGCCCGCATGTTTCCAAAAAAACCTAAAATCATGGGTCAGATTGAAGAAAAACTTCGAATATCATAGAAAAATGGAAAAGTTATCTAGAAATTTTATCCTTTCTGAAGCTTTAGGAATTTTAGGAGATATTTGCTCCTTCGAACAGTTATTTTACATAAAACAAGTCGTTGGGTGTCTCTTGCAGAAGCTTTTCGAATATGTGACAACAAATTAATTAGCTTATATACAAATCGATGGTTCCTTTGTAACGGTGAAAAATAAGTAATAACACGCGGAAAAAATTTTAGGAAATCCGAATTCCAGTTTGAGCCCTGCCTGAGTGAATTTCGATGTAGTTTTGGTGAAGTACATCAAATTATGCTACTTGTAGTGTTTGTGTTTTCAATGACATATTTTTGTCGGGAGCTGGAAAATGTCAAAGTCTTCATCATTTATAAACTCACGGCTCTCAGTAGCTATCGTCGATTAAGACGTTATGAAAGAGGTTTGCGTTAATTAAAGGAATAACTTTTATATAAAGGGATTGGGATCGAAAGAAGAAAACAAACAGACAAAAAACAAACAAAAAAGGAAAACACTAAGCTAGGAACGCTTAGCTAAGGAAAAACTTTATGGAAATGTTACTTCGCCCAATAATAATTAGCCATTGTTTAACTGTCTGTAATAATTTGGAAACTTGGTCTCAGTATTTTCTGTTACATTTAAATCCACCACTTCATAGTCCTTCTCAGCTCTATTTTTCGAGGCGCTTTTTGTTTCTAGGGCTGTTTTTTGGCTGTAAATAAAGCTCTTCATAAAACATTTCATATCTCGATCCCGATGACTCTGATGCAATGCACAAAAGAAAAACCGAAAATAATAGCAGCTGGCGAACTTGGTAGATTAAAAACAATATTTTCATTTTGTTCATATATTTTTATGATAGTCACCTCTAAAACGTATTTAGTTATATCTGATGTAAAGATGTTTAAAAACCTTTACGGGGTCATTATTGAAGGAAAATAGAGGACTCACCCTTTTTAGTTAAGTCATAGAAGGATTACTCCAAAAAAAAATACAAAAAGTGTCATAAATATTTTAAAAATCCGGACCTTTCGGATGTATAACCCTGCCTCTGACAAAAGACGGGTTATACACCCGAACAGTCCGTTTTTTTTCTTAACCATTCACTTCACTGCAAATGTTCAGTTCAAAACCTTTTTCCAAAAATAGTCGTCATTTTCACTTTTCATTGAAGTCATCGATTCTGTTGATATTAAGAGAAAGGAACAGAAAGACGAAACAATATGTAAAACGCATCACATCAGCAGAAGTTGCTCAATATGCGAAATCGCGTTGTAAAACTCTTTGCTAGGATAAACCTACTGAACGGATAAATTTTTATACTTCACGGATTATCGATTTATTACTTTTTTATTGTCTGAAAGCGGCTGTGAAAATTTAATACCGTTATGAGACAAATTTTCATGTATCTCTGGATAGTGCGGTATGCACCCTTTGAACTAGGGTGAGAAGTTTGTTCTTCTTTTTCTGAGTTTTAAAGTTGACTAAAGTGGAAGCTATTGAGGCAAAAATTCAGCTCAGAGCGTTAGTTTAAAAAGTGCGATGAAGAGATGGCGCTATGCAAAAGCGCTTCTAAAAACGTTCAATCGAAATTGTCACGCCACCGGCTTTGTTTTGTTTTGTTTTGTCCATTTTATGAATCATATTATTAATTGACACCATGAAAGCAATGGTTATAAATATTGGTGTTCAATAATATATTTGTTATTTTTGCTTCCTTTCCATACGACTCAAAATTCCCAGGCGTCGGATCAATAATCTTGAAAGGAATATATAGTGCACACCATTTTTCCAATAACAGTCCGAAATTCACGCTTTAATATTTTACATATACATGTATTTGCTTAAAGAACAGTCGTCGCACAGTCGTTTACACAAAGTTAGAACTGAAACAGGGGTACCCACGGCCCGCATGTTTCCAAAAAAAACTAAAATCATGGGTCAGATTGAAGAAAAACTTCGAATATCACAGAAAAATGGAAAAGTTATCCAGAAATTTTATCCTTTCTGAAGCTTTAGGAATTTTAGGCAATATTTGCTCCTTCGAACAGTTATTTTACATAAAAAAAAGTCGTTGGGTGTTCCTTGCAGAAGCTTTTCGAATATGTGACAACAAATTAATTAGCGTATGTACAAATCGATGGTTCCTTTGTAACGGTGAAAAATAAGTACTAACACCCGGAAAAAATTTTAGGAAATCCAAATTCCAGTTTGAGCCCTGCCTGAGTGAATTCGATGTAGTTTTGGTGAAGTACATCAAATTATGCTACTATTTGTTTTTACGTTTTCAATGACATATTTTTGTCGGGAGCTGGAAAATGTCAAAGTCTTCATCATTTATAAACTCACGGCTCTCAGTAGCTATCGTCGATTAAGACGTTATGAAAGAGGTTTGCGTTAATTAAAGGAAGGACTTTTATATAAAGGGATTGGGATCGAAAGAAGAAAACAAACAGACAAAAAACAAACAAAAAAGGAAAACACTAAGCTAGGAACGCTTAGCTAAGGAAAAACTTTATGGAAATGTTACTTCGCCCAATAATAATTAGCCATTGTTTGACTGTCTGCAATAATTTGGAAACTTGGTCTCAGTATTTTCTGTTACTTCTAAATCCACCACTTCATAGTCGTTCTCAGCTCTATTTTTCGAGGCGCTTTTTGTTTCTAGGGCTGTTTTTTGGCTGTTAAAGCTCTTCATAAAACATTTCATATCCCGATGACTCTGAAGCAATGCACAAAAGAAAAACCGAAAATAATAGCAGCTGCCAAACTTGGTAGATTAAAAACAATATTTTCATTTTGTTCATATATTTTTATGATAGTCACCTCTAAAACGTATTTGGTTATATCTGATGTAAAGATGTTTAAAAGCCTTTACGGGTTCATTATTGAAGGAAAATAGAGGACTCACCCTTTTTAGTTAAGTCATAGAAGGATTACTCCAAAAAAAAAAATACAAAAAGTGTCATAAATATTTTAAAAATCCGGACCTTTCGGATGTATAACCCTGCCTCTGACAAAAGACGGGTTATACACCCGAACAGTCCGTTTTTCATAACCATTCACTTCACTGCAAATGTTCAGTACTAAACCTTTTTCCAAAAACAGTCGTCATTTTCACTGTTCATTGAAGTCATCGATTCTGTCGATATTAAGAGAAAGGAACAGAAAGACGAAACAATATGTAAAACGCATCACATCAGCAGAAGTTGCTCAATATGCGAAATCGCGTTGTAAAACTCTTTGCCAGGATAAACCTACTGAACGGATAAATTTTTATACTTCACGGATTATCGATTTATTACTTTTTTATCGTCTGAAAGCGGCTGAGAAAATTTAATACCGTTATGAGACAAATTTTCATGTATCTCTGGATAGTGCGATATCCACCCTTTGAACTAGGGTGAGAAGTTTGTTCTTCTTTTTCTGAATTTCAAAGTTGACTAAAGTGGAAGCTATTGAGGCAAAAATTCAGCTCAGAGCGTTAGTTTGAAAAGTGCGATGAAGAGATGGCGCTATGCAAAAGCTCTTCTAAAAACGTTCAATCGAAATTGTCACGCCACCGGCTTTGTTTTGTTTTGTCCATTTTATGAATCATATTATTAATTGACACCATGAAAGCAATGGTTATAAATATTGGTGTTCAATAATATATTTGTTATTTTTGCTTCCTTCCCTTACGACTCAAAATTCCTAGGCGTCGGATCAATAATCTTGAAAGGAATATATAGTGCACATCATTTTTCCAATAACAGCCCGAAATTCACGCTTTAATATTTTACATATACATGTATTTGCTTAAAGAACAGTCGTCGCACAGTCGTTTACACAAAGTTAGAACTGAAACAGGGGTACCCACGGCCCGCATGTTTCCAAAAAAAACTAAAATCATGGGTCAGATTGAAGAAAAACTTCGAATATCATAGAAAAATGGAAAGGTTATCCAAAAATTTTATCCTTTCTGAAGCTTTAGGAATTTTAGGCAATATTTGCTCCTTCGAACAGTTATTTTACATAAAACAAGTCGTTGGGTGCACCTGCAGAAGCTTTTCCAATATGTGACAACAAATTAATTAGCGTATACACAAATCGATGGTTCCTTTGTAACGGTGAAAAATAAGTACTAACACCCGGAAAAAATTTTAGGAAATCTGAATTCCAGTTTGAGCCCTGCCTGAGTGAATTTCGATGTAGTTTTGGTGAAGAACATCAAATTATGCTACTAGTTGTGTTTGCGTTTTCAATGACATATTTTTGTCGGGAGCTGGAAAATGTCAAAGTTTTCATCATTTATAAACTCACAGCTCTCAATAGCTATCGTCGATTAAGACGTTATGAAAGAGGTTGGAAGGACTTTTATATAAAGGGGTTGGGATCGAATGAAGAAAACAAACAAACAAAAAGCAAACAAAAAAAAGAAAACACTAAGCTAGGAACGCTTAGCTAAGAAAAAACTTTATGGAAATGTTACTTCGTCCAATAATAATTAGCCATTGTTTAACTGTCTGCAATAATTTGGAAACTTGGTCTCAGTATTTTCTGTTACAGCTAAATCCGCCACTTCATAGTCCTTCCCAGCTCTATTTTTCGAGGCGCTTTTTGTTTCTAGGGCTGTTTTTGGCCTGGTAAAGCTCTTCATAAAACATTTCATATCCCGATGACTCTGAAGCAATGCACAAAAGAAACTTAGTGCGGTAATTAATAGCCAATGCAGCTGCAGCTAGCTAGGTTGAAGTTTTAAGGGTTTCGTTTCTCGTTTGCCTCACGATGGTCACCAATTAGTTATAGTAATCGTGACATTTCGACAGCGAACTGCAGGTCTTCATCAGGCGATAGTAGCCAAAGGTGTCGATTTAGTGACTGGGACTATTAGTACCACCATGGTTGTTAGCGAGTGATGTATCATGCCGACCTCGCTCATGGTTGGTGGGTTTCGATGCAAAGCATTGTTCACATTATTAGTATGTGGCAACGATCGGCTATAGTTTTTAAAGCAACTATACTTATGACGGGAGTTGGAAGTCGTCCGCAAAAACATCATCCCTACCGACCGCTATTGCCGAACTACTTAAAGAGGATTAGGCTGAGTTAATCGTTGAACAAAGAAACGACTTTTGAATATTTAAGATTATATAAGAACTTTTATTGACTGTAAAGCAACAGAACCAAAGATTTCGACAATAACGCTTGAAGAAAAAGACTAAGAAATATTGTCTCCGAGTAAATTGGTTAAGAAAAGATTTGTGTTAACTTGCTCAGAGCGCGATAAATTGCAAATTGTGGTGATGTCTAAATAGTGGACGCATCTGACCCTAATTGCTCCGGTGTAATTGGTTGATGATTTTTTTGGCCGCCATTTAGGTAGTCAGCCAATTTGTTTTCTGGTGGCTGAAACAGTTTTGCAAATTGAGCAGGTGCTCTTATATGTAAAATGCGATGCGATAGCCTAATGTTGCTTATGACTGAATTTAAAGCATTAATCTTTTCGCTTTAAAAAACTGCCAATGAGCCTCGATACCTGAATTACAAGCGATGAGACCTTTTCATGTTTTCGTTAAAATCACAATGAACGAAGGCATGTGACGTCTTCATTTGTGTTAAACTGACTCCGTTTGGACTAAACATAAAGTTATTACACTAAATGCAGCTTAAATAATTTTTTTAAAGTGCCCTTCCTTTTTTACCCACATACCTTATCACTCAGAGAGGAAAATAGTACTGAACGAATGGAAACAAGCTGAGGGGAATAAATAAATAGTCCTTAATCTGGATGGGAATATAATATAGGATCGTTTGTTCAGCTATTTTAATTAGCTCTTTTTGTTCAGTATAACCTCCTTCCCACTAAAACAAAAGATGCACCCAACTTTCACAAAGGAGTTTTGTTGGCAGTATATTTCTTCTTGTAATTGACATTGAAAGCCGGGCGTGAAAAAAAAAAAAAAAAATACGCGGGCGAAATAAGCAGTGAACAGACAGTACGATTGGTTATCGTAGTAACAAACCACGTGGGATCTTGGGAGAACATGAGGAAGTCATAGAAATAGGTTTTCGACCAATTAGAACGAGGGCGGTTTCTCAGTTATTCAATTATTGCAAATAAACACTAAGTAATTGCCTTTTTGTGTGACTGAAAGATGTTGCCTTTACATTTGCTCATCATATTTCGTAACAGGTGACTGTGTTAAGACCGTAAAATTTCAATGTCAGCGGTGCAAACAAATTTCATTTTATCTTGACCAAGAGAGGATAAAGGGGACAGAGAAGGCATCCCCCATACACACCCTATTCCATAGGTAATTCGTCTCGAGTTATTTTTAGAATCGGGATAAAGTTACCTCGCGCGGTGCGTGGATGTTTCGTGGAGGTTTCGCATGACTAAACGCCATGCAAAACATGTCGGGCGAAAGGCAATGAAGGCGTCAAGAGATCGAGAGCATTTCTGAATATTGAAGCGAAATGAGTCGGCGTTACCTTGGAAAAGGGAATCGCTCGACACTTTGACAACCCGTGAAATCAGTTTAACTCGAAGTTATCGTAACCTCAGTGCTTTAATAAAATGAGAAATTTCGCCGTTCTATTGAAACCGGTCGTTTGAACAATAAAGCAAGTAGCAAGCAATATTCATGTACAGCTAATTAGTTTTACAAATTTGAATTTTATTGTAGTTTTTTTAAGTTGTTAAGCGCTGTTGATCAGTGAATGTAAATAGCACTCTAGAAGTTATTAACTTACTAGTATTATTATTGTAGGACGCCAAGCGTTGTTTTTGTTAAATAATAAAAGACTTATGAAAAGAATAAATATCAAACCAGAAATTCCTCTCTTCAAACTGTAAATTGTAAATGATCCTGAGAGAATATTCACTGTGTTAAGGATTTCCCTGCTGTACTGTTAGCTCTATACAAGAGAGGAAGGGCAATTCTTTTTTAATTTCCGTTTCGCTGACACAGCTTTGGCAGAAATCTCTCTTTAGTCGTTTTAGTTGACAAAACGAATAGCAATATTCGGCCTCAATTCGTGAAGGACGCGTGGTTCTGAGCGTGGGTCATCCACGCGGAACACATTCGCGCTATGTGATTGGCTGTTGTCTAATCCCCCTTGGGATCTGTGGTCTTAAAAATTACTCGAGACGAATTACGTATGGAATAGGGTGTATATGGAGGATGCCTTCTCTGTCCCCTTTATCCTCTCTTGTCCTGACCCATTTACTGAATTCGAGAGATTGAAAGTAAAGCCCTCAAAATTAGAAGCAATGAATTAAGTTTATAGATATCCGAGAATTCTCATTACCTGCTTTTTGCATAAAAAAGCTTATTAACAAAGAGAGTGGTGTTTGATGAGAAAGCAACGATACGACTGACATAATAATTAAGAAGCTTCGAATTCATATTATATCAATTTACGTTAGGATACTAATCATGTTCATTGTTGAACTAACCACCGTTTCTGAAATTAACAAGCGTTGATCATTAAGGCAAGTTTCTTTTTCATATTTGTCTTTGTGAAGGGTGAATAATTCCTTGGTCTAACTATTAATATAGTTAGTCCTCTCCGGTTTAGCCTGTTGAGATTGCTGAGATCGCCAAATCGAACGGATAAATTATCCAGGGGAATGATTGATAGTCTATCAGTTGACTAGTGCAGTCCAAGCTTTGGACAACTGGGTTGAGACTGTGCTTTGCGTCACTTTCTCTATACTTTTGTTGTTGCTGAAAACAAAAAATAGGCAAAAATGTGGTCCAAATGTTAGTTCCAAAAGTAATGAAAATACACAGCGCCATACAATTAAAGGTGCCGCTGCCAAAGCGTTTCCTTGAATGGCCAATAGTCGGAACACAATAGCTTATTCATAAAACATTTTTATTACTGAGATCCGAGTGAAATAGTTGTGTTTGTAACTCTAACATTCATTTAAAAATAGATCACTATTTTGGTTTTCTTTCGTTACTTCTCCACCATCCTGTTCACTTTTGCTACAGTTCCAAATGCTCAAAATTATACACTTCATAAGAATGCTTAGTTCTATTTCGAGCACCTTTTTATTTTCAGCATTGCATGTGGAGCATTTATCTTTTAAATGGCTGTAAAGTTTTCATGGTTTGTATATAATCGGGAGGGCATATATATATTTTTTCACTTTAATATCCTATCTGCTCCTTCAACCAGTGTCTGCTGGTTTTTTACCTTAAATGTAGTAGCATAAAGAACCAGTGCAGTTTTTTTAATTTTTAATTTTTTTTTACCAGTAACTTACAATAAGAGGTGCTTTTAGAATAAAGCGAGGACAGTTAAGCACGAACCACGTTATGAAAAACCGGGATTCAAACTTTTGTCCTTCCTTTAATATCATCATATTTTGCCGGATATGAAAAAATATCTGCTTTAAAAAAAGCAAATATTCGTATAATTAAAGTAACCCGAACCTATTTATAAGCATGTTGGTTACATTTTGGAGTCTCGCTTTTCGGCATTAACGATTTATACGGTTTCTATTATTTTTGGCAGCCTTTATGAAGAATGGTATGAAGAATTTTAAGAAAATTCTATTCATTTTCTGGTAAATATAAAAACCTTTGAGGTACCTGCATATATTTTAAACCGCATTTTTTTAAAATCTCAGTAACTTTGAAATACTGGGATAGGTCTTTCTAACTTCAGCACATAACAGAGCTCACTGGTCAGTTGTGTCTAATTGTATATCAGCAAGTTTGAAGACAATCGGACCACACAACGCGCTCGCGCTGCGCACAATGCTCGTCAAATTTTAAATCGCTTTAAGGTGTTGCAGACAATACATATATCCATGACTAGTACATTTCAGTGTGAGTATTGCCAATATTTTACATTCAAAAGATGCGATAAATTCAAACTGAGATGTACTAGTCATGGAGGTATGTATAGTGCGCATTATTCTGGAAAAATTAGCATAACGTCAAAACAGTGAATGTTGTAACGCAGATTTTTGACCGGTTGGTAGGACAGGTTTGTCTTGAAATTTCAAGGTGTTGCAGTGAATCAATCTTAATGAGACTTTCGGACATCTTTATATACATTATGAAGGTTATGTGAATAGATTTGAAAAAAATTCGTTCGAGTCGTTTCGGAGATATACAAGAAAGCGCTAAAAGTCCAAATTCTGAATGAAGTTGCACTTATACAGATGGTGAGAAAATGGGTTAGTTTTCAAGATCGCATGAAAGAAAGTACACCAAAATTTCCTAGTATCAAAACATGATATTAAGCATCATTCGTACGCTACGTAAGAATAATTTGAGTCATTTATAGCGTTTTTATTACATAACCTATCACGGCTATTGAAAATTTAAGGTTTGAAATATATTTTCGTTTTATTCGAATTCAAACATACAGAATTTTTTACTTCTTACGGAGATTGTTTGCTAAACACCAAACTTTAAGTTCCTAGTGTTCCTAGTGCTCCTTCAACCAGTGTCTGCTGGTTTTTTACCTTAAATGTAGTAGCATAAAGAACCAGTGCAGTTTTTTTCACTTTAATATCCTATCTGCTCCTTCAACCAGTGTCTGCTGGTTTTTTACCTTAAATGTAGTAGCATAAAGAACCAGTGCAGTTTTTTTAATTTTTAATTTTTTTTTTACCAGTAACTTACAATAAGAGGTGCTTTTAGAATAAAGCGAGGACAGTTAAGCACGAACCACGTTATGAAAAACCGGGATTCAAACTTTTGTCCTTCCTTTAATATCATCATATTTTGCCGGATATGAAAAAATATCTGCTTTAAAAAAAGCAAATATTCGTATAATTAAAGTAACCCGAACCTATTTATAAGCATGTTGGTTACATTTTGGAGTCTCGCTTTTCGGCATTAACGATTTATACGGTTTCTATTATTTTTGGCAGCCTTTATGAAGAATGGTATGAAGAATTTTAAGAAAATTCTATTCATTTTCTGGTAAATATAAAAACCTTTGAGGTACCTGCATATATTTTAAACCGCATTTTTTTAAAATCTCAGTAACTTTGAAATACTGGGATAGGTCTTTCTAACTTCAGCACATAACAGAGCTCACTGGTCAGTTGTGTCTAATTGTATATCAGCAAGTTTGAAGACAATCGGACCACACAACGCGCTCGCGCTGCGCACAATGCTCGTCAAATTTTAAATCGCTTTAAGGTGTTGCAGACAATACATATATCCATGACTAGTACATTTCAGTGTGAGTATTGCCAATATTTTACATTCAAAAGATGCGATAAATTCAAACTGAGATGTACTAGTCATGGAGGTATGTATAGTGCGCATTATTCTGGAAAAATTAGCATAACGTCAAAACAGTGAATGTTGTAACGCAGATTTTTGACCGGTTGGTAGGACAGGTTTGTCTTGAAATTTCAAGGTGTTGCAGTGAATCAATCTTAATGAGACTTTCGGACATCTTTATATACATTATGAAGGTTATGTGAATAGATTTGAAAAAAATTCGTTCGAGTCGTTTCGGAGATATACAAGAAAGCGCTAAAAGTCCAAATTCTGAATGAAGTTGCACTTATACAGATGGTGAGAAAATGGGTTAGTTTTCAAGATCGCATGAAAGAAAGTACACCAAAATTTCCTAGTATCAAAACATGATATTAAGCATCATTCGTACGCTACGTAAGAATAATTTGAGTCATTTATAGCGTTTTTATTACATAACCTATCACGGCTATTGAAAATTTAAGGTTTGAAATATATTTTCGTTTTATTCGAATTCAAACATACAGAATTTTTTACTTCTTACGGAGATTGTTTGCTAAACACCAAACTTTAAGTTCCTAGTGTTGGACTTTCAGCAGCAGGTCTAGATCACACAAAATTCGGCTTTTATCAATTTCAAAGTTTTTTGTTTACTGTTGTCATAGTAATATCGATTTTACTTAAAACTACATTTTCACAAATTTCAATCCATAGCCAATTACTGGTGAAAATTTTATAGCGATCGGACGAGGTAAAAACTACTTTCAAGGCGATTGAAAAATATCGGTATGGCCTCTGAAAAACTGTATCGAAACACCTTAAATACTATGCTAAAGCATTTTTTATGAAAGTTGACGCTCATATAGAATTCTCTATTAAGGATACATTAAAGAAACCGGGATCAAAACACTAATAGATAGGTTCGTGTGCTTTTATGGCGCGACGGGCTAAATTCCTCATTCGCGGCACGCTTACGGTTATCTCAATTATGATTAGTAAACTGTTCAAACCACAGAGGGCCAAACTGACCTAACAAAATATTATTTTCAAGCTAAAAAAATATAGATAAACACATAAATAAAATGAATGAAACAAAATTAAAACTGCACTAAAGAAAAATATGGAAAAGCATAAATCTGGGACTTCAACATGTCTGCCTTGCATGTGTGGCAGCAAACATTTAACGGTTTACAAGGCCGAGCCTCTTTGCTTATACAAAAATGCCACCTATTTGTTCATCACACATTATAAGAAAATTGAATACAACTCTCCTTCCTGATAGACATTTCCTAATTGCTAGCTAATAACATCTGGCTCGGGCAGTCACTATCTTACACATCAATTTATTCAGCCAATTTTTATAGCAAGTACATTAGATACTGAAATGCAAGACTAATTTATCCAGACCTTGACTTTTTCAGTGGCAGTTAAATTCACATCAGTGTGGAAGTGTACGCAGGTAAGACGTGCCCCTGGTAGCCTGTCAACGAAGCATCTGGTTCTGTAAATACTAACATCGATATATTGAGAGGTGTATTGGTCAAGCCTGTTACTTCTTCCGTGCAAGTGAGACTATCTTCAAACCTCCCACAGAAACAATCTCAAACTCTGAGATATTTTGGGACACTTGAACTTATTCTATAATGGAATACTCGATGTCAATCGCCGGGTGCGTCTTAACCGCCCTTTTATCCTTTACCGCCGTTACGTTCAACATTCTAACGATATTTGCGGTGAAAAGAACAGTGGCATTATCAAAGAACTTAAAATTGCTGCTAATAAATCTGGCTTTTTCTGATACTGGTGTGGGGTTACTGGTTCAGCCTTTGTACTTTGCACTTTTGATGATGGAAATGGATCAAATGGACCGATCAAGTTTATCTTCTATTGCCACATACAACGCCTTTCAGGCAACACTGAATTTTTTTGTTGCCTCTTCGTTCCTTGGGGTTACATCTTTAACCGCAGACAGATTTCTGGCAGTTCATCTTCATCTCAGATACCAGGAACTTGTGACTTATAAGCGAGTTGTCGCTGTTGTGACCTCGATTTGGTTATTCAGCGCATTTTTATCACTACTTGGTTTCTGGAGGGAAAATGAAGCTGCATATCTGACTTTATCGATTCTGTTTTTTTGTCTCTTTGCCACAGCTTTCTTTAACCTTAAGTTATATTCATCCGTAAAACAACACACAAAGCAGATAAATACCCTGCAAACATATCCGGGTGATCAGCATAGTGACAAGGATAGAGCGCTAAGAACTGAAAGATTGAAAAAATCGGCAGTTATGATATTCTGTGTCTATCTTGTACTTTTGGTTTGCTTTTTACCAAATTTAATTGCCGGTTTTATCGAACGTACATCAAATAGTGTCCTAAGAAATGAACGGAACAAATTAGGTTTTATGGTTATCGACATGCTGATATTCCTAAATTCATGCATAAACCCTGTCATCTATTGCTGGAAAATGAAGTACATTCGACATGCTGTTAAGAACATACTACGTAAAATCGTTTTACGTACCGACTCAGGCAACGTTTACGCTGAAGGAGGTTCTTTTTTATGAATTTGGAACATTTTGCACGTTAATAACGACATCAATGTATTTGTTTACAAAAATCAAAATTTACAATATTAGATGCCCCGCAAACAGCTACTAAGGTTATCTAGGCGGGACAAGTGTAGTATAGTACTTGAAGGTACCAGCGCATTTTAGCCTATTGGGGGCACGAGATCATTTTCACTAATCAATGGCGCAAAACGTAAGGTACTTAAAGAACAGAATTTATATATATATTAATGATGTCTGATATGGAAATCAATATGAATGGTCTTTCATTAAAAATGCATCCTGTATATGATCAATATGCAGCGAGTCGTTGCGGTAAAGTGGTAAATCTTAAGAGTGAAAATACAATGGTCGGTTCACCAGATATTACTAGTAAACTAAGTTGTAGTGTAAAAAGTAGGAATATCAAGAACCGGAAATCAATGTAGTTACATAAATTTGTCTATGAATGTTACAATGGATTGGCGAGTTTCTAAAAAACAAAATTAATAATCATGAATTGAGACCGAGAAAGCGTAAAAATAAATGTTAATGAATGGACCTGAGGTCAAGTTATCATTGAGGGAATTTTTATCAGGGGGGCAATTCGGGAATATCTTCAGTCGCCCTTACGGGAAAATTGAGAATGTAAGAGGTATGACGAACTATAACGTCGAGTCACACGCCCATTTGCCGGGTATTTTGATCAACGCTAATGATATAGAGATGAATTGGGAAAGATTATCAAAACTTTCAAAAAGTCGATTGATTGATATATTATTGGAGCGGAATTCCGCTAAGTCACATGACGGTTTGTCCGTTAAGTCTAAGGCTGTAATACCAGCTAAGTTTAATCCAAAATCGCTGACTTAATTATCAGCTAATAAACTAGAGCAAATGATACAACTAAAATTGACCAAACCCAAATCAGTGGTCCAGTTGGCAGCAGAAAAAATAGAACAATCTATTAAACAACCTACTTTGCCAGAACCCAGTAAGATGTTACCAACATTGAAAACCTTAGCAGGACAAGCTCTGGTAAAAGATAAGGTCAAATTTTGGAATGAGAAAGCATATTATGACACAGGGTCCAGAGGAGTTTCGTGTGAATAAATGAATTACTGTCGCTCAGCACGATTAATTAGCCCAATGGGATCTTTATGAGTCTATTGTAAACGATTTCTTCGCTTCTTATCTGACCCTATATGGACTTTGTTGTTCGCCATTTTGAAAATCAATAACCGCAAGCCATATCCTTGCTGGCGCACGGCAGGTCGCCCGAAGGGTGACCGAAGGCCGTCGCCAGGAAGGGCGACCGAGGCATGAAGTGCCGAGTTAAAAAAAAGGACAAGGGGGGAAACTTGTACCACGTGACTTAGTTCGCTGTGAACCGCATCACTCGATGACGGAAGTGAATGAGACCGGAAACGCAAAAGCAACAGACCGCTGCTAATTCGAGAATCAAAACATCAGCTGCGGAGGGAGTTTTAAAGATCTTAGAGATCTGTGCAGTCTGAGATCTATGCGAAGGCAACAGAGTTTTAATTGAAGTGAAAATCTTTCAAGACTGGACATTTGTTGTACATGTCAACAGTCTTCTATGTCTTAAGCAGGTTTCGCTTGTGGAAAGGTTTCCCAATAGTCGCAAAAACGCACAGCCAAAGACGTAAGAGGAAACACTGTTGGGACCACCGAAGAATGGCGCAGTCGTGATGATATTACAAGTTGCCTTGTACCTCCGCTCTACTCAGTGTCACGTTTTATTGCAAGAATATACACGACCTGTAAATCACTATCCGTAATAATTTGACATTCTCCAAACAAAACTAACGAGTTGGGCCCAGCGTGATACAGCATTGCAGAAAATCGAAGAAAAACATTACATTCACGGACTAAAGAAAATCGCTCAGTTGTTCAGATCCAGAAGGCACTTTGGGGAAAATTGGAACTCTTATTCAGCCGTAATAAAAAGCTTCACGCTTCAAAAGAGGTCAAAGAAATGCGCTTGCATCAGAGGGCAAATCCTGCCGACCAGAAACAATAACCACAGTAATTCGAGATGTGTGTCATGACCTCTTAGTGTGAAACATGCGGCTAAAATCACATTTGCTCAGTGAAAATGTAGAACCTTCTAGAGCATAATCTACTTACCAGAGGAAAAAAACTTTATTGGAACGAGCAGCATTTTGGCATGAGGTAAAAGTCGTGTAGGCTTACCATCCCCTTTTATTGCTCCGATCTTGAACACATTTACTTTACTACGTCATTTCCGTCATCATCTGTTGCAGTGCACAGCGAACGAAAACGCTATCTCGAAGCCGTAAATTTCGGTCGCTGAAAAGGAATCTGAACGCTAGCGCTTTTTATGCTGTTTTCCTACAGTATTTGGCAAATATATAAGAATTCTAGATCAGGTTAGTAAAATCAGGCGATTTCATTTAGTTCCATTTGAGGTTAAGGGATTCGAAAATCGCCCCCAAATTTGTTTCATCCCTTTCCGTATTTTATTCTGCAAGCCGATCTTGCGAGCCCTCAGTCTCTCAGTTTGCGTTCTATAGAATGTGTAACTCATTTTTTCAAAGGTTTTCGACGGGTTTTGATGTTCTGACGACAAACACTTCTCCTCTGGACCCTGTGATTATGATACTTCTATTAATAGGTTGGGTAAAAATACAACTACCTATTTTTTTTTCTATGCGTCGAAATGCTAAACGTGTTATATGTCCTAGAAGCGCTTAGGCATATCATGCCAGGACTTCTACCTGAATGAACCAGAAAGGATATAGAACAACTGCCTAATTTTTCGGCTACGGGTCGAGATACTAAACGTGTTATATATCCTAGAAGCGCTCAGGCATAATTATATGCCAGGACTTCTACCTGGGTGAACCAGAAAGGATATAGAACGACTGCCTAATTCTTTTTCGGCTACAGTTCGAAATACTAAACGTGTTATATATCCTAGAAGGGCTCAGGGATAATAATATAACAGGATGTCTGCGACTGAGTTTGCGGTGTCAAGATGGGATTAATATAATATCATGTATAGGCATTTACCCGACTTGGAAGCAGATATTTCCTCCAGCCGATTGAGACACTTGTTATGCAGGAGAATGTCTGCGTTGTTTTGCTCTATGAAAGTTTAATCAAAGAAAGCTTAAGCGAAAATAGGGAGATCGCAATTGTTATATTCCTACAAACTACAAATTAGGGCTGACCTGAAAGACACGTTGAATTGTGCCGCCATCCTGCAGAATTTAATCAGGCCGCGTTTAGGGAGACAATTTCATCTTCGATCCAGATATACTTGTTTGTTTGCCAGAATCTTCAGACAAAGAATAGGGTGTAGAAATCGAATGGTCTGAGAAAACACACAAAACATGTTTGGAAGTACGTACACCGAGATGCGCGCCAAACGAGATTGTCGCAGCGTTCTGGAGCGAACATTGATTGATAAAATTACCATTGCACGAGTTATCATGCCAGTGATTTCTCCTTTCGTCGCATAGATATGGTAAATGGTTTGTAAGCACATCCTCGCCTCTCAAAACGTTCGTCTTGCGCCGCTATAGAGTTCCGTTTCCCGCAAACCGTAGGTAGATTTCCCGCTTAACAAAATGTTTGATAATTTATGCAAAATTGAACCACGTGAAAGTCAGAAGTGCATTTATTGCGTTCGAGGTACGGGAACACAACCCCTATTTGTGTTGGGTGTTTTGTGCATTGTTGGGTGCCCTGTGCAATTAATAAGGGAGGTTTATTCGACATTGTATTTGTCGTCATCGTCGACACACATTTGCCTTACTTTGAGGCACTTGCTTACGTTTTGCCTCACTTTGACGAACTAACTTACGTGGTGATTCGTGAGTCCTCATGCAAGCTTTTGCTGAGGTCATTTATTCCTGTTTCGTAAAGCGTTCATCTTTTAAAAGTTTGCTGAATCTTCGTAAAGGGTACATATTTCAAGAGTTTGCTGAAGGTCTACTATCGATCTGTGTTTGCTGAATCTTTCAAAAAGTTTATCTTTCAAAAGTTTCGGCGGCCGTTGTGCCATAAAGTAAATCTACCGAGTTGTGTAGCTCGGCGGCCGTTGTGCCGCAAAGTAAATCTACAGAGTTGTGCATCTAGGTGGCCATTGTGCCACAAAGTAAATCCACCTAGCTGTGAAGCTCGGCGGCGCCGTTTCATCATGACTTGTGATATTTTCGGCACCGGATCGGACAAACGAACATTTTAGGTCTATGTTACTTATTCGGAAAACTTATAAATAGCCCACAGTAGCTCCACTCAAGTCACTGAAATCAACAAATTCGACCAAACTACTGCACTTATTGAGACGGGCCATACCGGTGATATCACAAGCCTTCAAGGCTTTTTTATAATGTTACACAGTTTAAATAGAGGTTTCACTGTAATCAATCCTTACGTTTAAAATATGCCATGATCAAATTAAAGCGCGGTTTCCATATGATCGCTACCATCGCTGTGATCGCTGAGAAAAAAAAAACTTCAGCGATCGCAGCGACAACAATCGCTGAGATATAAAAAGTTCTATCTCAGCGATCGTTGTCGCTGCGATCGCTGGAGATTGGTTTCTATATGATCGCTGAACTTTTTTTTTCTCAGCGATCACAGCTGTGATCGTAGCGTTCATATGGAAAACAGGCTTAATCTATCGCAATAACCATCCACCCTTCCTCCTCAACTGCTACCTGTACGCCTTACAAACATATCGAACGCGCTCTTCTAAGCTCCGATTACTCCTAGTCAACTAAAATAAACAGACTTTCTCCACGGGGGTTTGGACACGATTCTAATTAAAGTACTTTACGAGCGCTGGGATAGTTGACCGCAAAAGTGTTACGATTATAGGTACTCAACTGGCTTATAAGTCACTACATAGCAACCAGACGCTACGCATTTTTTAACTTCCGGAACGCTGCATGAGGCTTGTGATGATATGGAGAAATACAGGGTATCCCAAAAGTTCGTCCCTCTACTTTCTGAGACTGTAATGTAGTCCGATTGGACATGGTAAGCACATCGCTTAAAAAAAAACTTGTGTTTCATTATATAATTTAATATTTTATACTTGGTGTGCCATCCTGTGACTCTAATATTCGATTTGTGTACTTCGCGCCAAAGGTGCGCGTGCGCGAGTACATTTTCCCGCCACATATTTTTCGTATTCTGTAGCCCAATTTGCTTAAACTCCTTCCTTGTGTTTTGTGAATATCATGAAAGAAAAAACCCTCTAAACGCAAAAACAGCTACATGAGAGCATAAGCATGTTTACTTCGATTTACCGACTTATCAGTAGAAATAACTGCTTAAAAACTGGAAAAATCCGAATGTTGGGTTGGTGAAATGGTCATCGAGAAATGAGGGTTTTGAAGACAAAAAAAGAAGGGGAAGACTGATAGTCCTGAATAAAACGGCTAAAATAGTTTTGAAGAAGGTTAGATATAAAAGAGACTTCTCAGCGAGATAGCTCTCACGATAGTTAGCAAGCCAAGTCTAGAGCAGTTTCATGAAAAGCGAAGGTTAGAGGCCCCAGAGATGACGACAAAACCTCTACTTAGTCTGCCAAACACGATCAGCTCGTCTCAAATTTGTAAAGATGAACAAAAGCGTTACTCTGGATAGAGGCTGGGATGATTATCTTTTTTTGGATGAATGCTTAAAGTATATTTTTTCAGCTGCCTAAACTACAAAAAAAAAAGTTGTTTGGGGGGGTCGAAGTGGAGAAGTGGTTCCCGCGTACCAGGTGATAAAAAGGCTCAAAATAGATTTTGTGGCTCTACATGCTGTATCCCACTCCATGCCGCAACGGCTACAGAATGTGATAAAAAAACAAAGGCGGAATGCTGGTTACTGAAATTCTGAATACATGTACTCGATAAAGCAATAAACATCTTTTAGAAATTTCATGCAAGAATAAAGCTTTGATCAAAAGTTATAGCTCATGAAATTAGAGGAACGAACTTTTGGGACACCCTGTACATGGCCTTCCTGCTGGGCAAAAATCTAGTATTTCTGGATAGTTTCCAGTTCATGGCCAGCAGTTTGGAGAGATTGGCCGCCAATTTACCCACCGATGCATTCAAGTATACCATTCAGGAGTTTTAAGATGAGAAACTAGCACTGATGAAACAGAAAGGCGTATGTATATCCATATGATTATATGGATAGTTTTGGGAAACAACTACCACCAAAAGAGGAACAATTCTATAGTATACTGACAGATGAGGGTATCAGTGATGAACAGTATCAACATGCTCAAAAAGTCTGGAATAACTTTAATATGAAGACAATAGGAGATTATCACGATCTGTATCTAAGTCTGATATTCTCCTATTAACAGATGTTTTTGAGAATTTTAGGAGAACATGCTTGCAGTATTATAAATTAGACCCCTGCCACTATTTTACATCTCCTGGCTTGAGTTGGGTTGCTATGTTAAAAATGGCTGGTATTAAACTTGAGCTTATGACAGAGGTTGATATGTTCCAGTTTATTGAAAAAGGATTGCGTGGTGGGATTTCCTATATTGCTAACCGATATGGGGAAGCAAATAATAAATACATGAAAGAGTACAACAAAGAAAAACCCAGCAAGTATATTTTGTATCTGGACGCTGATAATTTATATGGTTACGCGATGAGTCAATATCTCCCAACAGGTGATTTAAATGGCTAACAGAAAAGTAAATTGAGAAGATTACGAATAATACAATATTACCAAGTAATAAAAAAGGATATATACTAGATGTTGATGTAGAATATCCAGAAGAATTGCATGAAATGCATAATGATTATCCTTTGGCGGCAGAAAAAATCAAGGTAACAAAAGAGGTGCTTTCACCATACTGTAAAACTATCCAGGAGAAGTTTGGAGTAACAATAGGGCAGGTAGCCAAATTAACCCCAACATTAACAGAAAAGAAGAATTATATATTGCACTACAGGAATTTGCAACTTTATCTATCACTTTGTCTAAAACTGAAAAAAGTCCACAGAGTATTATAATTTGATCAGAGCCCATGGTTGAGACAATACATTGATTTCAGTACACCGAAGCGTGTGGGTGCAAAAAATGCTTTTGAAAAGGACTTTTTCAAGCTTATGAATAATAGTGTTTGTGGCAAAACTTGTGAAAATTTATAAGAAAGCGTGTTGATGTAAGATTGGTGACTGAACAAAATAAGTTATCCAAACTTGCAAGCAAGCCAACATATGTTAAAAGTAAAATATTCACTGAGGACCCAGCCTCGTACCCAGGCCTGTTCACGCTATCCGAGTGAACAGAGGAGGCTTGGAACCGAGCGCGATAGCGCGAGGCGTCCTGGGCGAATTTTCCCGACAAGCTTGACAGGTGACGTCACATCCGAAATCGCCGAGGACGACTGGGAACGAGGCTGCTGAGGACCTTGTTGCGGTTCATAAAATCAAAGAAACATTAAAACTTGATAGACCAGATTATGTTGGAATGTGCATTTTAGATCTTTCAAAGACACTCATGTATGATTTTCATTATAATTACATTAAAAGAGATACAATAACAAGGCTAAATTATTATTTACAGATAAAGACAGCCTTTGTTATGAAATAGAAACAGGGGCACCCAACGAATATTTTTCTGAAAATGAGCCGTTAACTACAGAAAACGAAAATTTAGACGCTTTTAAGGCATTTTCAAGCGCTTTTCTGTGTTGCTGGAAAGAATTTATCTGTTCCTCACTCCCAGCAGGTTAGATGGCTATTCTCCCAGCCAGCAGAGCGGTCTTTTCCATGTTTACCAGCCAGCCAAAAAAAAAAAAATCAGTATTCAAATAAGCGCCGCAGGGTTGCTTGGAAATTGCGGCGCTGATTCGAGTATATACGGTAAAAATAAATAACACACAGCCTTATCTCTCGCTTGTCAACCAAGAATAACAACAACTACAATGGTAATGAAAAAGGAACGTCACTAAGCCTTCCCTAGATGTACCTTTTGTGAATCCTATTCAGTCCAACTTGAATATAATACATCAGGCGGTTTAATAGGTTTTGACAACGGTGAACTCGCGCTCCGCCAAAACTTTAACAGTTGTGTAACACTATTATGTAAGATGGACGAAAAGAATGCAGTTACAGAAAACATGCAGATATAACACTTTATCGTAACCATTGGCAACCTTAAGATACCTTTCCTTTACACCCCGATAAGTTTGTTCTGCAGTTGGTGCTTCCACAAAAAACCTAAAACACTTTAATCTAAAAACAAGGAAAAAAAGAACCATTAGATGAATATTAAAGAAAACCTACTAAATCCAGCTGCAAGAGGTGTAAAATATAATTACAACAGACAAGTGTTTTTTTGTTTAAAATAATAATAATAATAATATTCTCCCTAAGAATGAATGGAATGTTGCAATCGACATCATCCATCACGGTCATGTAGAGAGGTTTAATTAAATCAACTTTTCCCAAATTTGGTTATATTTTCTGAAAACATGGTTGAAATTGCATTTCTCTTCTTGTCTGTATGTTAAAGCGTTTTCCTTAAAACAGAGCTCCTCAATAACTGATCTTTATTTTTTTCATTTCTAAACATACACATACTGAATAAGGGCTAGAACATTTTACTTCTTGGTTGAGCAACTTTAACGGCATTAAATACAGTTATAATTGAAACATGCAATTTCTAGCGAAGATTAAAAAAAATGTACATAAATGTACCGCATAAACCATGAATCAGTATTTGCAATCCACACTACATCTGCAACTTGCACAAAAATCATTGTAAAATAGCACAAAAAATGAAGACAATTGTACACACATCAGCAGTAAAATTATAACCATGTCTTCCAATTAAACAAGAAAGTTATTTAGGAAGTTTTTAAAACAGCTCTGAGACAGTTACCGTAGTTGAAACAAAACAAAAAAGGGATAAATGATTTTAATGGCAGGAGAAAGGGTCGCAAGGACGAACAGACAAAGAATGCTCGTTGTCACAACTCTTGCCCCACCTACACAAAGGAGAGAGGGTCGCAAGGACGAACAGACAAAGAATGCTCGTTGTCACAACTCTATCCCCACCTAATGGCATGAGAAAGGGTCGCAATGACGAACAAACAAAGAATGCTCGTTGTCACAACTCTAGCCCCACCTAATGGCAGGAGAGAGGGTCGCAAGGACGAACAAACAAAGAATGCTCGTTGTCACAACTCTAGCCCCACCTAATGGCAGGAGAGAGGGTCGCAAGGACGAACAAACAAAGAATGCTCGTTGTCACAACTCTAGCCCCACCTAATGGCAGGAGAGAGGGTCGCAAGGACGAATCGAACAGACAAAGAATGCTCGTTGTCACAACTCTAGCCCCACCTACAGCAGGAGAGAGGGTTGCAAGGACGAACAAACAAAGAATGCTCGTTGTCACAACTCTAGCCCCACCTAATGGCAGGAGAGAGGGTTGCAAGGACGAACAAACAAAGAATGCTCGTTGTCACAACTCAAGCCCCACCTACAGCAGGAGAAACAGTCACAAGGACAAATGACCAATGAATACTCAAACATAGGCAAGCCCTTTAGTGAGAGGAATAGTGTTCTGTTTACATAGACTTACTCTACTGTCAGGCAGGTTAAGGTAAAAGAAGTTGAAACATGACCAAGTGGTTGACTGTCTGCCACTATATGCGGAAAGGAAATCAAAGATCCATTGCTAAAATTACCAAAATACACTATATAACACAGTTCAATTATGCATTCTCTTCACACCTACCAGGTACATGTCTACAGAAACGGATGTCTTTTTATAAGTAAATCAATAAATTGTTTTTTAAGGGGAATTTTCAAAGGTATTTGTAGCAGCATCAAAGTTAAATTATCATTCTTTACATGTGTATGTTTCCATAATGTTCTTTCCTGTCCTTTGTTCCTTTGTACTAGGATAAATTAAATTTCACGATTAATCATTATGGTACTTCACTGATCCATTTACTACAAAAAGATCTTGTGTTGACATTCATGTTCTGATTAATACCATGTAACATACATTAATGATATAAGCCAAGATTACTCATAAAATAAATGTTTACCTGGGCTCAAGTCATATTTTCCTCTCCTGTCACTACAAGCTTAAGAAAAAGAAACATAGTAGAAAGTGTCTCCTCCAAGGGGGTTTTCCCTCCCATAATACGCAGTCTCAGTGGGGGCAAATATATTTGAACATTAAAATCTAAATATAGTATAGTAATGTGTAATAAAGAAGTTCACGAGTTATTGATCCAAAATGATAATGCCGTAAAATGTATTTTTTGTAATAAGCAGATCCAAGACTCAGGTAGGCCACAACGTTATGTCTGTTGTGAAAATATGAATTTAATCAAAGACGGTTATCTTGTGTGTAAGAATTGTGACCAAGTGCACGATGAATATTATGCTTCCGAATACGTTGATTTTTATGAAAATAGACACAAGATTAGAAAGAAGTCTATGTATCACAGAAAATATCACATTATAAATGTTATGAACGATATTGCTCAAAAGAATAACATCCAAATCGGATATTATAACAGAGGGAATATTCTGACAATATTCAATCTGATTGACCGAGTTTTACCGGAAGTTAATAACATTGGCCGAAAACGGTTGATCAGTGTAAATTTTATTATCAAGCGTTCGGCATTTTACGAATAAAATACAAGTTTATTCCTCTCACTCGGTCAAACATTACATTAAAATATTATGAAGATTGGTGGGAGAGAGTTTATGCCTTAATCAAGGACAATATTAACCGATTAATTCTGAGAATTTATGTATCGGTCAAATCGAAGCTTCAACATGCCCCCCCGGGCATACCCCGGGCATTTGACACCTTTACCGTCCCGGGGAGGAGGGAATTTGATTATCAGAGTTTTCCAGGGGGTGGGGAATTTGATCGCCATGCTTTAGGGGTGGGGAATTTGAACTGCACCCTCGATTTCATGTAAAATCTTTGGCGTGGCGAGCTATGGGGGCCCCGGTGTTATCGGATTTTCGTGGAAAAGATTAATTGTGCCATTGTGGCCAATTGGTTACGAGGAAAGGGCTTAAACAAGCTTTGTGGCGTATTTGAAGTATTTAAATTTTAAAATTTTTAATTTTGGATTCAGGCTTTGAATGTATGAACGTATTTCTATACCTCTACCGGCGATTCAATACAACAGCATAGAATAAAATAAAATAAAATAAAATAAAAAGTTCAGGTCAACTACTTTGACCTACTGCAAGTAAGTTAATTAATAAGGTGAGCGATGATGCATGTCATGATGATGATGATGTAGTAATCTCAGTAGGTGGGATCTTTTTTATAGAACGCTTTGTATGTTGCATGACGAAGAAAAGCTGAGCCTTCAGTGACATTGTAGCAGCGATTTCCGCCGCTTTGCACGAGACTTTTGTCCGTAGTAAATACGCTAACAGTGTTTCTCAGTTTTTGTTATATTTATAAAGATTTTGTTCGACAACTGGAGGCATTTCCGCCGTCCTTCTGTCATTTTTGTGCCTGTGAAATGTCCCCGGGGTGGGGGCATTTGATCACCTGAATGGACCCCAGTGTGGGGCATTTGAACGGCATTTTGGCCCGGGTAGGGGGGAATTTGAACAATAATTTACAAAAAAGTCAAATGCCCTGGGAGTTGCCCGGGGGGGGGGGGCATGTTGAAGCTTCGCTTTGACCGATACATTAGACAGGAAGTGAGGAGAAGCCCCTTCACCGAAAATAGATTTTACTCATTGTTGCGAGAGGGCCCTGGGGACGAGGTTGTGACTACAACTGTCCGCCATTTTGTTTCTCTCTCGATAGAGACTTAATGCAGTCTCTATTGGACGGGAGAGGAACTTTTTAGCGTATTGCCTGTCAAATTTTACTAATGGGGTAAAATCTACGATTGTTTCATCCAACACTGTCAATTCCTTCAGGAAATCGTCCTTATTAAACGTACCTCCTCTCAAAGAAGTTCTCAAACCAAGCAAGACCTTCTCGTAGGTAGTGTAAGAAAAATTACTCATCTCAATTTTCCGTTTGTAGTCTTTCGACTCAGAAAATGTTTTAAGAGCTAAACCAGCGCCTGATATACTTCCTAGAATGGCTAGGTTGGCCGTCAACCCGCCAGCAACAGCCCAGCCGCTAGAGCTGAATTTAGTGTTAAAATTGAGGAATAATTGCTTATTGATGCTTTTACTATTGGTGTTGCCCCTTTACCTTTCTTTTTTAGCCAAAAAACAACTCGTTTACTATTGAAACTGTTTAGTAAAAGTGATAGAAGTTTCACTGGTTTCCCCAACTCTCAGACTATTAGTTTGAAGTTTTAATTTCTTTGTTGTTTTGTCATAAATCAAATGTGTTTTTTTTATGACCTCCACTGTTCATAATTGTTTTTACACTCATTGATCCATTAAGCCATAATTGCATCACAACACAAATAGTAAAGCTCTTTTTACTGAATATGTTAAATCCAATGTTTTATTTCTTAATCTCAATCCACCCTCCCAAACATTGGCAATATTCATATTAGAAAATGTTATGTTAGGATTTACACCTGTAAAAGTGATACCTGATGATCCTGTTGCCATGTTATAGTTACCAACATCACTGAAATCATAAAATTCTTCAAATATTTCCCTATACACATTATTTTTGTATAAGGATACAGTTCTTTGATCATCTTCATAGTAGACGAGCTATTATTGTGAGTTTTATCCAGAACAATATTTAATATCTCATTCGGTTCATATCCAGATCCACATTGTAAACAACTTCTGTTGGCTTGATATCAAACGCCAGTCAGATCCTGCCAGAGCCATAATATTCTGAATGTGTAGAAAATAAGGCGTGGATGAAGCTGTTTTACTGAATACAACCACAAGTTTGTGGTAATACATATATTCAACCTGATTGGGGGATGTTTTATTCTCGTTTGATTACTTATTGACATGCCATCTTTTTACAGTTACTCCCTGGCTGGTAGTTGTATCAACAGTAATGACAGATTTGTGCCACAACTGATAGTCGGTGGTGAGGATTTCCAAACATAAGGTATATTCTTTGTCTTTTTGAAGGGGATAGCACTGGATAGGTAATCGTCATTTATATCCTTCTGAGTTCTTTCTAATGGAGGCAAAAATCACCTTTTTATTGTAGGAATGATAATTGCCTGATGTTGCTTCTAAATCATCAATGCTGTTCAAGGCAATACTGTTGGTTAGCAAATCAGTCCATTGTAAAAGACCATTTGTAGGATCCATAAGATATGCAAATCTGTTGGTGTGATCAGATGGCTTCATAATGTGTATGTTGAGTATTTTTATATTGACACCATCTCTATCTGACTGGGGGTCGGCTAGATTGGTTATTTTTTTGCTTGCCATATTTAAATCACCTGTCATTGCTTTTCTAACAGTAATCCACAGGTATTTACTAATATATAGATTTAGCCAGGGCTAAAAGCGAAGCTCCCGTTAATAAATTCATAATTTAAATGAAACAATAAACTTGCAATCCACAGATCAGGGTACATTCATGTGACTTTTGAGGCAAAGGCTAAGTGATTTTAGAGAAAAATAATTTGACAGTCCAGGAGTGAAACAAACTTTACATTGAGTTAGTAGTCTTATTTGTACACCCAAAAATAGCAATCATGTTCGATCACAGTAGATTAGGCCTGGAAAGTGTATTGTATTTGCTTTAGCTGTTGCATCATAATGTGGCATTCACCAGTCTCTCCAACATTGCTCCGTTTGAGAGACTAATAATTGGACAACCCTGAAATATAATACTATGAAGGAACGGTGAAGCAGACTATTTTTCCCGAAACTTCGCGTACACATTAAAGACAACAACAACTTGCCACATGATAAGTTTCATCGATTTTTATTTCCATTTCTAGCAAATTTCCAGACCTAAACTTCGCCACATATGTTCTCTATATTTAACCATGTTATGAAATCCGAACGTGGCACTAACAGTGAGCCTGGGTTACCTGTGATCAAAGCACGCCCTTCCTTTGCACAACAAATTATAGCATTGAGCACATTATAAAACGTTTTCATGAAGAGAATTCCATAGTGCCGGGACTTTTCAGTTAGAAAAATCTGTTCCTATGTGATATGCAGTTTAATAATTATGGGCTTTTAGTGAAAACGATGAAAAAAATTCCCAAAATCACCTTTTCGGCCAGCCGGACGGGTTCTCACTTTTGACAGGCACCAAATTTGCAGTGCGATTAAAAGAGTTACGCTTCAACATGATAGAGATTTTGTTATGTTTAGGTTTTATTTCGCTGTATTTGTAAAACTGTTTATGGTATTGTTATGTGTAATCTTTAAAAGCTAGTGATTATTTACGCGCTGCGTTTTGAGTATTCCTGCATGCGATGTTTATGTTCGACTCGAAACAACCGGTGCAGCGATAAAAATTGCGAGAGCCAGAGGGACTACTAACAATCAATAAAATAAATATAATTCGGTGAAACATGTACAGAGACAATAATTTTCATTCACGAAGACAACTATTGAGAGTAAAGTGTCTCTGAAAATCATGAGTCTGAGGTAAGCATATAAAGCTTATTTATGTTTTAAGCCGGCTTCCCGGTGTCTGCTCTTTTGCAAGATGAACTCGAGGCAAGAAAATCGCTCAGAGCTTTCTGTTTACAGCCAAAATCATAACTAAATATTCTTCGGAACCTTTTCTTTGAATTTGCGGTCAAAAGACGTCTAAAGGATTTTTAAACCTGATACTATTGTAGGCTCGACGTCAGGAAACCGAAAAAAAAAAACACATCAAAGACAATAATTGCTCAGGCTTACCAGTCGAGATGCTGCTTCTGAAGGTCATCAAGTGTTCCAGACTCGCTTAAAACTTTTCAACCCTCTTACGCCTCAAGCAAGGGCAAGTGAGTAGGCTCATTTTTGAAAACGATGCCATCAGAAATCGGATTTCCAAAGACTTTGACAAGCCGTGCATTTGTCAATAAAAGCGCAATAAACAAACCAGCCATGAATTACAGAACAATCTTGATAGCAGCTGTATTTCATTTTGTACAGCAAGTGGAAAAAGACAATTAAAAACATCACAAGTTGACACAAAACTCTGTCAGCTTCAGTTGTCAAAGTAAACAATTTTCCAGACGCTGCATAAATTTTTCCGCATGAACTCACCTGTCAAATTTTGACCAATCAGAACACAAAAATTGGACTTAGAGCGTGATCAACGCGTGACAGTGAGAAAAGTAAAAAACGATTGCCTTCCCTACATGTAAAAGCCGGTTGAATTTTCGCGTCCGAGGTCAGTTCGAAATCAAAATTTTAAAAGTGCGGCTTATGAACACGACTTATTTTATATGCATTTTAAAAAAAATTGAACTTGAGCCTGCGATCATTTGAAAAGTAGCAACTTGTCAGCGGATAACTTCAAAAAACAATCAAACTCAGTGGGTCGATACCTGAGCCGGCGATACGGTCAGGCGATACTGGTCAGCAGAAACACTATTTTGACAGCTGTCATTTAATCAAAACATGGATGTACAATATCAGGCTGCAGGCTCCCAAACTAGCTAGAAAGTGTGAGTTAAACATTGGTATGCCCGTGGTGCGGACGGACGGAAGGTCGGGTGGTCGATGTAGGTCACGTGATTGCCGAATTTTCTAGGATAGATAGATTTTCTAAGCTATGGGTGACCTCAATGGATAGAAAAATGAGCCCGCAATACATTCAGGTGATGATGGTCAGCGTATACTCTAGTTTGACAGCTGTCAATTAACCTTCATTAGAATGGCGAATATTCGAATTAACAGACTACGAGTGTGAGTAAGACATATCCGTCCGGCTTGTAGTGGAAAATGACAGATCGTGTACCTGAGCGAACCTGAGCCCAAGTTAATCTATGCACATATCCCATTTTGACAGCTGTCAATTGACCGTAATTTGGCTTGCCAATATAACTTTAAACGACTGTCAGCCGACTGACAGCCCAGCCCGGGGTAGTTTCGTTTTTATGTTGAATTGGTAAGTGTGACATATTATATCAGCTTATATGTAAGGTAAGGTAAGGTAAGGTAACTTTATTTAAACACGGTATTTCCTTCAGGTATACATTTACATCGAAGTATAGAAAAACTAACTTCCTAACTAATCTAAAATCTAAGATAAAAACTAAAATAATAAAGATGAAAAGAAAACACCTGCTTTTCAAGGAGGCCGTGTGTAAAAACAGAAAATCGCTAATTAAATTATTTGTCAATCGAAATTTACGTCTCTTAATTTTCCCTTCAATATACTAGGGGATGTCAATTGCCGCACCTCCAGAGGCAAGCCGTTCCATAACACACTTCCGCTGTAAGAAAGACTTCTTTTATAAAATTCAGTACGGGGTTGTGGAACAGCGAGCTTGTATTCATTCTCTCTAAGATTATAACTGGTTAAATCGCAGCGACGAACAAAACGCGAAGTCAGATATATGTAGGGGCAAAACGACTGATCTTTGATCTGAGCCCGCGAGATGGTCATGTGATAATTGTCAGCGGATGTCTGTTTTTGACAGCTGTCAATCTAATCGTACTCATACGGATGGCTTACAAAACTGAAAGGCTAGTCAAGTTGTGCAAGATCTATTGTGACATTTGACATCGGCTTACATGAAGTGTGTGTACGGGTGGGCGTACTCTACGTCATAACCAAATTTTCTCGGATGGATAGTTTACCAAATTTTGTTACCCATGGTGCTCCGCTGCGCGCGCTTCGCGCGCGGGAGCTCCGCTATTAGCTGCTCATAAAGTTATTGCCTCAGTAAGCCAGCCACTCTGGCTTATATTATATAATACTCTAGAATCAAAATTAAAGTTATTATTAATGTCTCTACTACCATATGGCACATATTTATTGAAGAATTCTAAGTCCACTGCATCTCCATTTGCTGTTGCTGGTGCAAGATGAGTGATTTTATTATTGGACATATTTAGTGGTCCAGCCATAACTCCACTGGACTTATCCAGGAATTTATTTTCTGACCAAATTTTTGTGGCTGGTTGATTATCACCATTTGGTTGAGCCACATTGTATATCCTATTGTTATTCATATCCAAATTGCCGGTCATTAAAACCACCAGAAAGTGATAGTTTAGTATCAAGTTGCAGTTTTGTTACTGCATCACTGGAAGCAGTTCTTTCAGCCACACTTGTCAGTTTCTTATTTACCATATTATAATTCCCATCTGATGTGAGATTTAAACCAGTGCCCGATGCACCAGTAGCACCACGAGGGCCAGTAGGGCTAGTAGGTCCAGTAAGTCCACTAGGGCCAGTGGGGCCAGCTGCACCAGTAGCACCAGGAGGGCCAGTAGGTCCAGTGGGGCGCTGCACCAGTTGCACCACGAGGGCCAGGCAGGCCAGGAGGACCTTGAGGGCCAGTAACACCCCGTTTTCCTTTTGTAAATGATTGACTATAATTAGGTTGCTGATTGAAAATCACCCATCATATTATTACATTATGTATTTCCATAAAAGATTCTTTTGCCCGTCCTCATGGGTTTGTCAACATACTGGAATGAGTATGGTTGTTTTGTGGCCTTAATGTATTGATCCTTTCTTACATTCAACTCTTTAGAAATCATCTCATTACTGCTTGGGAAATCATAAATAACATAATGACTACAGTTTAATCTGGAGTTTATAAAATGATTGTGAAAGGTAAATAACACTGCAGTTTTCATGCCGCCCTGGAATGAAATAATCGGTAAGCGGCTTTTGATTTTTATCACAAATGAAATCATCGAATATAATAATTTTCTGAGAATCACTTTCCAGGCTATTGAATGGTTTTATATCATCATTATTGCAATGCATTATGTTATATGCAACCTGATCACTGATATCTTTCATTGTTTCTATCATGTTTCTGTATTTTACCTGTTCCAGATTTTTACCGTACAAATGGATCTGGTCATAATAGACTAATGGTTTCATGGATGCGGTAAAGTAGATTGGTTCTGCCTGAACCTGAATTTCCACATATTAGCATCCTGAAATTGGATTTGGGCATGTACTTGTAAAGTTGTTTGAAGTTTGTATTTTCATCTTCATTGAAATCATAATTTGGAATTTCCATTATACTGTTATGTTAGATAAGTTGAGATGAGTTCAGATAAGTTTTACATAACATACTAAAATAATGGATATTGAAAGATTCAAGAGACTCAGCATTCCTAAAATTGAAGCAGGAAAAAATGACTGAAGTTGTAAGGGATGTTATAAAAGAAGTCCAAACTATTAAGCAGAATATATACGAAAAGACGTCTGAAGACTTGAAACCTCTAACCGAAAAGTTTGATAAAGAGATAGAGGAAATCAGTAAATTGAGAGAAGATGTTACAAAACAAGTTGTCCCATACGCTGAGCAAGTTCAAAGATTAGCATTACCGTGTCCAAGCGGTGAGGCACCCAAAATGGTAGCTGATATGAATAAAGGATTCACTCAAGAAGAATTGGCATTCATACAAAACCAGCAATTGCCATTACCAGCCGATAGTTTTTTGCAAACCTTAAAAGAGCCAAATCATGCGAAACAAATATTAGATAAATCTGGTGAACTAAATATGGGCTTAGGCAGGAAAAAAGCCCATTTAAGCACAACAAAAACTGCCAGAAAGAAAAATAAGGATCAAATTGCCGAATATGATGAAGGAATTGAGACTATAAGAAAATATAGATGAAGAATTGGCATTTTAGAGGAAGGCACAAAAACATTGAAAGTTGGTAAGGGTATTTATACACAAAAAAGAGGAACGCATATAAGATTAACCCACAAACTGGTATTCATGGAAATGTAAACATTGATGTGCCTAAACTTTATGGACAACTCCAACTAATTGCTCATAAAGATGGTAGAAAAGTCTATGAAAAACAAGTAGACTTCGATACACTTGATCTGCTCACAAAGGGGTTCAACAGTAAAAAGGAATATTCGCCGTTATCAAAAATGGTATTTGATGAATTAAACAGAATAAGTGATATTCCAATTCACCGAACCAGTAGTAAGTACACAAAAATCGGCTCTGGTGTTGTGTATTATAATAATCCAGCTGACCTTTTGGATAGACTGAAATTGTTAGTTGCCAGGCGGATCCATATTGGCTGGAAATAATGGTGTCAAAAATGAATTTTCAAAAATTGCCCATACATTAAACAAATTAGGTGATCTAAATAACAACCACCTTAATAATCTGTTGAAAGAATACATAATCTAATAACATAAAATCTAATAATATGTAATCTAATAATATAATGCAAGAAAGAGCTATCCATATTTCATCTGTTGATAGGTAGAAAATCGGAAAAAATAAAGCAGAGGATTTTATAATCAAATTCGATCCAGTTTTAAAAAACTCCAAAATAATATGACCCATAAATTGGCACTGCATAAGGTTACTATGACTTACAGTTGGCACAGTATTTCAGATTAGTATAAAAATAATAAAATAAAATACTCACCTGATGGTGGAACATCATGGGAAACAGTCACCTTTGTAGATTTAATGTAATCTTACTCAGACCTAAAGGGTTATATTCACCGGTACATGAAAAAGAAAGGTCATGTGACTACTGATAAAAATGGAGACAAATATCACATTAACCTAACATTTATATTGTCAACGTATCAGATTCTCATTCAGATCGACAACAATTACCAATTGGATCTTAGAAATAGTGAATTTGGCGAGTTAATTGGATTTACAGAGAAAATTGTGAATAAAACAGAAACTGGAGATGATCCCCCCAATATCACAAATTCCACTGATATGATGTTAACACAAATACGCTAGCCATTATTCCAACTGACAATTTGACAAAAAGTTTTCCATTTACATTTGAACCCAGAAGACTATTGTTTAATGAAGTTTCGTAACTAAATATCAGTCAAATGAGATTTTACATTACAGACTCACTAGGGCGACCGATTGGTTTAAAGAAGATTGACTGGTTTATGACCCTAATATTGCGATCTACACCTGTATAATATATAACCTAATAGTATACATGAAACAATCAGAATTCAAGAGACGTTATGATGTTAAAATGGGGAGATATGTTAAGAAGCACCTTTATGGAGAAGGTGTTACTGATGTTTTCAAAACGATTGGCAGAAAGTTGTTTGGAAAGACGGTAAAAGAAGCTGCTAAAACAGCAACCAAAAAAGCCGTTCAGACTGCTGCTACTAAAACTGGCGAATACGCGGGCGAAAAAGCAGGCGATAAAATTATTCAGTTATTAAGCAAAAAGAATAAAAACACAAAAACACCAGTAGCGGCATCACCAATAGAAAATCCACAAACAAGAGAGCTAAGCTATTATGAGATCAATGAACGAGTAAATCAGTTATTATCTGGGGGCCGAGTGAGAAATTTATCCAATTATTATCTAAGGCCAGATGAAAATTTATGTAATCTAGTAATATATGTAATCTAGTAATATTGTAGTAGCAGATCATAATGGTATCGTGAATGGGTCTTACTCATTTTTAAAACATTTTGATATTAAGTTAAATGGTAAAAAGGTGTACGATTGTAATGATGCAAATCACGCTGTTAATATTAAAAATTTGCTTGAGTACAGTCCATCCTACGCTGAAAAAACAGCGAGTAATGAGTTTCTCTACCTTGATACATCCAGATCAGCGGAAGAGCGGGAATTTGAACTTAGTGGTACAAATCAGTTAGCCAAAAGACGAGCAGCTTACAATAAAGATTTGCCCTTCGGAAAGCACTTCTGGGTAGCTCATCCACAGTAAACACTGAATTGACAGATATTCATTTTTTGAAATGTTAGAAGATGAGTTGTTGCCCAATACAAGGGTTGAAATTAATTTTGAAATTGAGTCAGATTGTAATCTAATTTGGCAAGCCGGGGCTGATTGTGGGGTGGTTATCACCAGAATACAATTGTTTGTTCCACGGATAACTTTTAACAGTGAAGGCCAATCATCATACATGAGCCAATATCTGAAAACGCACAAGTGGATTTAATTGAGAGAAAATATTGAAAGATCAAATAGCAGCCGACAGAGAGCTGGACATTTCTGAATCTCAGCTGGTATTTCGAAACCCAGGCACGTTTTTGTATTTATAATCAGTTATGCAAATATTGATAACCAGACGGCTAATCCATTCTTGTATAATACATTCTCTGTCTCAACTGACCCAAGAACCTTATCCAATGGTCATCTGGAGGTTAGGAACGGTAACGATTATACACCAACTACTGATATGACCCGTGTTTACACGGATGTTCTGAAATATGATCACAAAAATAATGAATGTGGTGAAGGGTCATTACTCAATAGAGTTAATTTAAGTAACCTATTTCCCTTTTTATATTTTGATTTAACAAAACAAAAAATGGACATTAAGGACGGCACCAAAAAACTTACATTTAAATATGAGCTGTATGGAACAACGACAACAGCCTGTTCTGTTTACGGATTGACTCTCTATGAGCAAGATGTTGAACTGATCCAGAGGGATGTTAAAATAATACTCAGATCATAAATTAAGTAACATTAAAATTATGTAACGTATAACATATAGAAGTTATGACAAAATATTATTCTTATGGAGTGTCACTCAGCAAAGGACAATTGGAAAAGCTTTCGCGAGTTTACATCAATAATTCAGCAATAACAATCAGACTTGCCAAAAATGAATTAACTGGTCCACATGAATTAATGCTCAAAAAAACTCAGATTAATAAATTGAAAAAAGCAATGAGCCAGGGTGCGGGGCCAGATATTAAAGATCAAAAACACAAATTAGAAAAGCTATTAAACATGGTGGTAGTTTGTGGGGATCATTAATAAGTTTAGGATTCAAGTTGATACAAATGGCCGTGCCTCTAGCTAAAAAGGCTATCGCACCGATTGAACAGGAACTTTATCCGGCTTAGCCAGTCTAGGTGTGGATAAAATATTTGGAAAGGGTCAACGGGGAGGTTTTCTTATTCCACAGGATAAAATAGCACAATTGATCTAATACAAGCATTTACTGTCCGCAGGCCAGAAAAAGGATATTCTTAATGCTCTCCAGTTGGGAAGTCAATTGGTTATCAAACCAACGAGAACACAGCAGGGTGGATTTTTAGGAACTTTACTAGCAAGTTTAGGAGTCCCTCTGTTACTAAACGCATTGGCGGGAAAGGGTCTCCAAGCGGACAGAACTGGCACCACTAATACAATGCCAATATACGTTCGTGGTGGTACAACTAATGGCCATGGAATATATAATCCATATCCTTATATGTCACCACCCTTTTTTGGATCATGGAACAATCCAGTTAGTGCGGGAGTAAAAAAAAAAAAAAAAAAAAAATGAAGAGGAAAGGGATTGCTGCTCGGCAAAAACAGTCCATTCAATTCAATCCCAATTCTAGGAACAATACTATAAAATTCATCAACAGACCATTGTCAAATATTGATTTGTTACACTGGATCAAACAACTTGGAATAAAATATTTCAGAGGCATTTATAGCCGCGATAATTTACCAGAGAAAATACACAGATTGGAAACAGGAACAATTAATTTAGACGATTCGATTGGCGGGGGAAGTCATTGGATTTGCTATAAAAGTGTGAATAAACAATTTGTGAATACTTTGATCCGTTTGGATTGATCATGCCTAATGAGATCAAAAACTATCGGAAAACAAGTGTTAAAAAAATCGTGTATTCGTTCGATGAAATACTAGAAAGAGACAATGTTTTGTGCGGTTGTTGGTGCTTATATTACCTTTTGGAGAGACAAAAAGGTAAATCATTATTAGATGTTATACATAACACCAAATTCAGTTTCACAGATCAAATGATGAATCACAACTTTTTGATAAACTATTTCAAATTAATGTAATCGAAATTTATAGAATGTCATAAAAGTTCTGTGTTTATTGCAGAGAAGTTACTCCGCATTATGTAAATGAATATGGATGTTTTGAGTGCTGCAACTTTGAGCCCTTGAGTGAGAGCAGGCGTAAGAAGCTAGGACGTTGAAACGAGCGGGGTCGAGCGATCTAGCTGTGATCAGGAGCCGATTACTTGGAGCCTTCATCTCCCATATAAGCCCTTGGAGTCAACCTTTTCCGACGAAAAATTATTTATAGAAATAGCTTTCGCGGAATATTTTTCACGCCTTCTTAGTAATATACAATCAGAACAGAGCTATGATTATATGTCACACGCTGAGTCACAGAAGCGCGATTTGAATTGCTGCCAACAATGGCGGTAGCCAGCATGGAAGAGTTATGTGATGTTAGTTCTGATCTTCTATTGGGTTAAAAATACCCGCTTAAAGCCTAATAACAAAAAGGAAAAGGTGATACACTCATGCGACGTCTTCAAGTTTGCTTGTAATCTTGACAGTTGGCTGCATATCGTAAGTTTTATCACGAACAACCCAGTGCCGGCCCTCGACAGGGGTAAATAAATATTGAAAACCAACCTCTTTAGTTACTTTACTTAACAGGTTAACTCACTTGTGCAATGCTTTGGAGCTTTTTACTAATTCCACAAAGGACCACAATGCATCAACCCACAGTTAATTTTGAAGTAAAAAGTATGTTGTTCCAACTGTGTTACAGATCGAACACGGACTGCATCTTTCGCTTGCGCGGCGACTGTAATTGTGCGAGATCTGAGGTCGCGAATTATGAACGGAGTTTTCTAAGCCAAATTAATGTGGGTGTGGATGGAAATGGCTGTTAATGATATACAATCTCAACGGCAAATATTTGAAGAGGACATATCAAACGAAACAAACGAGATGTTCAGCAGGAATGAAATCGAATTAATAGCGAAATTTACTGTTGTGTACCTAACATACTGAGGGTTTCATTCACACAATACATCAACTGTCGATACAGAATCTACTGAGCCTGGTATTTTTCTCTTGCTACTAAGAAACTAAGTAACATGTAAACAAGGAAAATAGCAGGCGGTCATAAAATTAAAAAAGGAGCTAGCCGATGGGGCTAGCGACTTCAAAAGATTAAAATCCTTGAATGAAAGAAAGGTTCTCAGAGGTTTCACAGCGCAAGTTAGATGTTTCGGCATGTCACGTCCTCCTGCATTTTCCTTTTGTGGTTATTTGAGGTCTACAAGTTTTGCTGCGGCCATGAAATCTTGTAGCATCTTGAAAAATAGTATGATTGGCAAACAGTGTTTAATTTCTTCCTGAGTTTGACAATTCTGCACTCAAAGGGTTTTTGTAGCTTTTATGTCTTGTGGCAACTAAATAATAACTTATATAGCACCATCAAAATGAGTAAAAATCCGGACAACAGAAACCTATACCTTTCTTCACTTCGACGTTTTGAATCTTTAAAGGAAATCCTTCAAAATCATGAGGAAAACATCTTGATTTTCGCTGTCCCAGGTTGCGGTTCATAAGACACAGAAGACACGACAGTTTCTACTTACAAAGGCGCAAAATTGCCTCCGATTCGCCGGTTCCTCGAGCAGCCGTTACAGACCTTACCGTAAGCGCTCCCATTCCCTTTAAAAAGTCTGGCTCTTCAATAAAGAGTTTCAATTTTTAATTCTTTGAAAAGCTCCTTTTAAAGAAGGGCGATAGATTACAACATTACGAGCAAAATTTAAACATCCGAACAGTGGTACAACTTTAAACAAGACCTCGTGTGTTGCAACAAAATATAGCAATATTTTTTAGCCAGATAACGTATTATTTATAATAACTCGAAACCAGCTTTCCTCGGTTGTAAGGGAAGGAACCGAGGCAGGAACTACGGTGATGGAACAAGGAGTAAACTTGTTGGCCAATTTCCCTCTTTCGTCGCCATTTTTTTCTCACTACAGAAATATGCGGTCGTCCTCGAAAACACATTAATTTCGCGGGAAATCCTGTTCTAAAAATAATTCTTTACGGGAATGGGTTGACTCAAGGGTACAGCACACATGGAGGCTCCAAGTAATTGGCTTTTGCTGTGATGCAAGGGTCTGGTACTACCAAAGAGACAAAACAAGATGGCGGACATTATACTGGACCGTCAGAGAGATTGCCTAGCGAACGTTAGCCATTATCCTGTGGCATTCATTTACTGCGAGCAATAGCGACGGAACAACTTATTTTTTTCTCACGATCGTTTTCTGTTTCGTTTAATTTTCCCCCGCGAACAAATATCTGTATTGAATATAGTTCCACCTCCGTGACCTGTATTAAAATTTCGTGACTTGGTAAGAAAATGGCATGACAACTCAGATGAGAGCACTGACATCATTTTTAGACTAATATTATCGGTTCTCCATTTTAGTTTAATACCAAGTTGTGTAATTCATCATCTGCTATGGCATTTATTTTTTGCTGCCCAGTTTCAAGACCAGATGATCTGTTTTCACTATTAAAGTTTGGATTTGTTGGTGTACATCAGTATTCTTCTCTAAACGCCTTATTGAGCTATCTCCAATATTGAGCATTACAGTTGGTCAGATTGTGAAAACTTAAGTCCAGGTAAATTTAAAACATAATAAAATCATCGCTATTTTTTATCTTGTACACTAATACTACTTTGCAATGAAGAATAAGTATGTGAAAAAAATATAATTCACTGCCCTTGAAAAACTACCAAAGAAGTCGCAGGGGCACAAATAAGTAGCCCAGCGAATATTTTTGTTTGATGATAACAGCTTTTTGTAATGAAATGGTCACTGAAAACTACCCATGCAAGACATACCAAGGGACTTGAAAGAAACTAAACATTGACAAGTCTTACATTGAAACCAGACATTGCTATATGTATAAAACATTTATAGAACATACAAATTCAAAAGTATATTGCTAGTAAGAAAATTATACAGAATTATGCACAAATGAAATACAAATGGCCTGTAACAGCTATTAAATTATTAAAAAACAAACTTTTTAGTGTGACCAGCAACCCTAGCACACTTGTATACTTCATGTCCAGTATGAATCAATTTCATTCTTGGTTAAATTTATTAACTGCAGCCAGGCTTAATCAAACTTGGTTCAAGATATAATGCTCGAAATATTATACAGTAGTACAATCAAAAGATAAGGCACCTACTATTCCCTGGTCCCTACTATTCTTCAGTCATTTTCTTTTACTCTCTATAAGGGTGCTTTCCAAAAGTCAGAACTGGCCGTCCGGACCATGATCAGACCAGACATTTTGGCAATGCAATAGGCTTTTTCCAAGAAGTTTTGCTGAAAAATCATCCCCTTTGTGCATAATATTTAGGATTTGACAGATCTGGATGGTTAGTTTTAATGAAAAATGAACTTCTCATTACGATGGGAATGGGCTGGCCGGTCAGTTCTGACAAATGGAAAGCTCCCTAAGAGTTACACCTGTCCATTAATACAGACATTTTGTGCCAGTCCCAATAGTTTCCATCTGACAGCTGACGATAGTTTGTGCAACACCACACTTTTAAAAGCCTCTGACGACAAAAATACAATGTTACACAGCAGTCTTAATTTATTCTACTTGCAATCAAAGAATACGTATTGCGAAGCACTTTCTACATAGCGGAATCTTCTTTTGCCTTTTGTGAGGATTTAGCGCATAAAAAAGGAAAATTTTCCAGCGCACGGCCGTCATCGATCACGCGTTATCCCGCTTTGCTTGTCATCAGGTGAACTTCTGGGCCAAAGTAATTGCTGTTTTGGCGATGATACAAACTGGTGTGTCTATTTTGAAAACAATTTCTTTGGCATTATGTGATTTACGAGCTGGGAAATGAAATAGTTGTCCGTCCAACATCAATAAACAATCATGCCACTGAATAAATGGCAGGCGGTCATGTAAAATCATTACAAAAGTACATTCCTAACCTCAACGCCTACCTACGCTAAAGGTTTGGATCAGTTAGGTTAGAAAAGGTCTCCAAAAAAAAACACATCTATATATAGGGCACAGCACAAACGGCTGGCCCATCATTTATGAGGTTCATAACCTGTATATTGTTCACGTCCTTTCACTAATGGCAAAGGTCAATGTCAAAAATATTGCATGTTCGCTCTGTTACTCTGCAGTACTTCATTCAGTCAATGTCATTCATTCATTCTCTGCAGTACTTCATTCAGTCAATGTCAAAAATATTGCATGTTCGCTCTGTTACAAAGTCAGAACTGGCCGTCCGGACCATGATCAGACCAGACATTTTGGCAATGCAATAGGCTTTTTCCAAGAAGTTTTGCTGAAAAATCATCCCCTTTGTGCATAATATTTAGGATTTGACAGATCTGGATGGTTAGTTTTAATGAAAAATGAACTTCTCATTACGATGGGAATGGGCTGGCCGGTCAGTTCTGACAAATGGAAAGCTCCCTAAGAGTTACACCTGTCCATTAATACAGACATTTTGTGCCAGTCCCAATAGTTTCCATCTGACAGCTGACGATAGTTTGTGCAACACCACACTTTTAAAAGCCTCTGACGACAAAAATACAATGTTACACAGCAGTCTTAATTTATTCTACTTGCAATCAAAGTAAGACCTCTTCATGTTCTTCACATTCACCGTATTATTAACTCGTTTATCTTTCAGTTTGTGTTCTAGTAGTCTTTTCAGGCCGGGCACTCACTGTTGTCCTGCAAAAAATCATTATAATAACAAATAAACACATTCTATGATTTAATTTTATAGTGGAATCTTTGTGGGGATTTGAAAGCAAATTTCTCCATAGGCTTCATTCTGTTTCTGGGCAATACAACCTTCAGATCTATACCGCAGTGAAGCAGAATTTGTTGTTGTTTATGTAAAGACTGTCACACGAGAACATTCTAATGCAATTTTCTAGTAGAACTTTAAAAATAGTCAAGACCTTTTTGGATCGCGGTTCTGCAACTAAAAAAAATTATTTACCATCTTAGTGTATATTAAAAAAAAGAGAAATCGCTAAACTGGGCAACTGAAATCTTTTATTTACCAACAAGCTAAACGCCAACGTACAAAACAAAAATCTTGCTATCGCCATTATGAAGTCGTCACTTCAGAAGTAAAAAAACCTTAAGGGTTCATAAAAGTTCACTCTAAAAATTTGCAGGCAGAAACCAAATTTATAAAACCATTACATATTTTTTTGTAGCCGTTTGTTATCATTTGGTTTTGCCTGGCAAGATATAACGCGACTTTCAACCTGTAATATTCGATAGGCCATTTTGACACTACATAAACATAAAAGGCGAAAAAACACCTTAACTTATAAGACTATAAAATATCACCTAAATATCTTCTGTATATCGCATAGAAATACGCCAAATAATATTAAATCTAATTATAGATTGCAGCGATCTAAAGATATAAAGCAATAAATCCGAACCTACCTCCAACTAGACGGCGGAAAGGCCAACTAGTTCCAGACCTACTCCGCATCACAGCTGAACCAGGGAGCGCGTATGAGCGTTTTAACGCCCTAGCTTCTTACGCCCTTAGTGAGAGTGAGTATGAGTCAGATAGCATTTATGATTCATCTTATGTTCCAGACAGTAGTGATAGTGATTAAACGGTATTTATTACCTCCATTAAGTAATTAGAAGAGAAAAACTACCCCGCCAAAAGACCCTGTCATTTTGACGGTTCCTGGTCCTAGACCATTTGTATATAACATATTGTATATAAATGGTGAAATCTTATTGTGTTAAACAGAAAAAACAAACGGAATGTGTAGAGCCTTCGGGCTATAAAACGGCCAAAAATGGCAGATTTATGTTTTGGTGTACGTGCGCTGAATGCGGAATAAAAAATTGGGCCCTCTCAAGCAGGGGGCGATTTATTTGACACCGCTGAAGGAACCGCTACTGATCTGTTTGTCCATCGTGGGCTTCCTTTAGTGGGTAAAAAGGCAGTTGAAATGGGAAGATATTACGGATCAGCGGCACTCAGAAACCCTAAAGTACAAAAAAAGCTATCGACTACGCTTTGGACAAATTGAATCCGATGATTCAGAATGTTGGTTCTCAAGCTCTTGACCAATTATTTTACAAAAATACGACCAAAGAAAAAACTATAAAACAAACAGGAAAGATCTTGATGGAGGTGCTTTGGATATTCACAAGGCCATTGGAAAATTACCAAGACCAAAGGCTGGATTCACTTTACCGGGGCATAAATATACAGATCCTTTGACCTGAAACGTGACCTCAAAGTTGCCACCCTGTGCAACAGTAGATAGTACCAACAAGGTAGCTGTATGTTGCGAATTTGCTATGTATTTTGAACAACCAAGAGAAAATAAGAGTGTGATAATATGACTACAACTTTAAGAAGCTTTGTTTACGTTTTCAGTACAATTTCTATATGAACTAACACTTTATATAATTAATACCTCGTGAGAGCAACATCATTTCTACTGATCGAGTCAGTAACGCTAGAAACTGTTCGTTTTCCTGGTGCTCATTTTATTAACCATTTAGTGCTTACTGTTTAGAATGCTAGTAAAACATGTCATCGCATTGACATAATGCATAGACGTCTGAAGATGTTCTTATTTTCAATAGATTTCTTGGTTAGAGGCAATACTGGGTAACCTGTGGAGCACCATTAATAGGTTTAAAAAAATCTTGTTGTCGGCTTTTGATCTAATTTGTTTTTAATGTTGTATGCACTGAAAGATCTTTTGTCCAAAAGCTTTCACATACCTCAATAAGTTATTTCCACTAGTTGGTTTTCCATCAGACCATTACCTGTACATGACCTTCTTAAACCTTTTGCCTGTAATCAATGCCTCATACAAATTAGCCCGGGGGGGGGGGGGGGGGGGACTCCCATATGAAACATACGGGGATGCTCGTCGGAAATTTTGAATTTAACCCCTAAAGGAGACCATCTGGGCGTGGCTCAAGCTTTTTGTGACCCCTAAAGGAGACCAATCTGTGCGTGGCTTAAGCACATTTTGACCCCTAAAAGAGACCGCTTAAAACACAAATACGACATGCAGTGAGTTTTAATTATATAAAGACATAATCATCGAATGCTTTTATCTAAAAGTAGTTTTTAAAAGCATTGTCATAAATCTCAAGTTCTTCGCGGAACCCTAACGAGACCTTGGCGGCTTAAAATACTGGCGCTTTGCCCGGAACACCCTAAGCGAGACCAAAATCCAAAATTTACACCCCTAAGCGAGACGACGAGCATCCCCGTCTGTTTCATATGGGAGTATGCAGTTAAGACATCTTGCGATCTTAAGCATTAAAACAACAGTTTATAAAGTTAGTTCTACGTCCGGATCGAGAACTTCATCATCATCTTCTTCTACAATGACGCCTCTCTCTTCCTCTGGCTGGTTGGAGCACGTTGTTAGCCTACAGAGGTCGGAGCACTTAAGGCCATTAAGGATGCAATCACATGTGAAGTCAGGTCTACAGTTCACGCAGAAAGATGTCGAAGACGTGAAGCCAGTAACGGAGCAGATGTAAAAGGTTGGAAAAAGAACTAGGAGAATTGCAAGGCCAAGTAGATTACCTGCATTGTCACAAAATGTAATCTGTGGAAAACCAGAGCCGCCTCAACAATATTAGAATCGATGGTATCCCAGAGGAACCTAATGAAAACTGGGATGACATTGGACGAAAAGCGAAAATGGCGCTAGAATCGAAGCTCAATCTTCCTTTCGAGGTGGAAATTGAGCGTGCTCATATATGGTACAGGGAAAGGTAATCTTAAGCGCTTCATTTACACGTTCGCGTACGGTTATTTGTCGCATGGTAAGTTAGAAGAAAAAGGATCCGATTTTAAAGTCTGCAAGGATTGTGAAGCCGGAGGGAATGTTTGTCAAGGAAGATACTGTCGCTGAAACTCTTCAAAGGCGTAAAGATCAACTACCTAAGCTGAAGCAAGTTAAGGAAGCCGGAAAACTTGCTTGACTTCGAGGTAGATCAATTGATAATCATGCAGCATAGCCAGAATTTAATTTCACGAATTTAATTTTACAAAGAAATGTGGGATAAGTAAAATAATTTTCGATGCAGCATGTCGTGCGATATACCTGAACACTAGGACGCGATTGATACTGAAAGGTTGACTTATTTAGATCTCAGTTTTTCTTCAAATCTCGAGCTTCCTAGAATGGAAATAAAAACACGAAAAAATTACCTGCGTCTTCCATATGATTGTATTGCAAATGGAGCACTGCCACCTTGATTATTTTAACCTCTTTTCTTGAGTAATTAATGACAATTCCGCTGGGGAACTCTCTTAGGATTCGATTAAATCTTCAAGTGCAAAGTCTTATGTTTCTATCGTGAGTTTTTTTTGTCGACTGAAAAAGCACATTCTTCCTTCCCACGTTTAAAGAACTTGGAGTTAATTCTATTTATAAATACGCTTCTACTGCACGGCTTAAATCCAAGACCTTCGCTCTTCAATATCTCGGCCAAAAATCATCTATTCTGTCTCAAAAACCTCTTGTTCGAAAGCTTATTTCTTTGAGTTTCGTCGCCATTTTTGGTTGTGGCAATATTTTTGATCAGCGGCTTTTATTTGACCATAAACGACTATGTATTTGATCACTCAAACTTTTCCAACATTATGAGCCAGGGAATCAAAGTAAAAACCAGCGGTTAAAACCATTGCGAAACAGTATGAATGTAAGTCGCGCGAAATTTGACGTGCGAGACTTCTGGACATGAGACCCTCAGCATAGTCTAATTCAGATAAGTTGACTCCGCAATTTAAATGTTTACAGTTAATATGAACATGGGGACAAGGTTGAGTTGTTTTGGTTGTGAAAAGAAAAATGGCGGGCATTTCACTCGTTTGAAGAGTAAAAACTAGGCGAAATAATAGCTAAAAACATGAGAAGAACAACAAGAAACAACTCGAAGAGCAACATCTGCTATTTGGAGAATATTTGCGAGCTGAACAACCCTAAACCTCCACTATCGAAGATGAACTTAACATCCATAGAGGTAAGCATGTTTTAGCTATGTTTTTAACCCATTCGCTCCTGGAGATTTTGCCAAAAAACGCGTTTTAAAGCTAGTCGAGTGGTTTTCTGGTCACTGTCGTGCTATAAGGGGCTAAAACCTACCACAAACTGGTTTACAGGTCGTACACTTCATGGCCTTCTGATCCAGATGCAAAATATCAGCTTGCGAAGTTCGGGCATGCGCAGAAAGCAGAATTTCGCTTTCTCTCCTCCCCTCTTTTTTCGCTTTTCTTGCCTCATTTTTTTTCTCTTGCTGGGCATTTAGTAGGCTTCATTTTGGTGGGAATAGTTTTTAGGAAAGCTTTTAGGATCTTAGGATTAGGTGAAAGGAAAGGTAGGTGGGCAATGGAACAAGATTTTCATGGAGATTTTCAGGTCAATATTACATGGTTTTTTGCCTATTTCTCCGGTGTCCTTGACTGAATTGTGCTCATTCTGGTATGGTTTGAAAGATCTCTTCACTCTGCACAAGTTAGCGGACAAAGTTGTCCTTGACCGTTAAAACTGATGACGTCACAAAGGGTAGAAAGGACGTGGATCCGCACGGGCGGTTACGGGCGGTTCAGGGGCAAATGGGTTAAAGTAGCAACTATTTTGAATGAATAATAAAACAATTACTGAATTCGGCTTTCGTATCATATGAAGTATTATGGAGATCTCGGAGGGTGTTATCCGCAAAACACCCACTTCGATCTCCATAATTCTTCATAAGATACTCAGCCTCATTCATTAATTGTTAAGTAAGGAGTGTGATATCAAATTTCGATGTTGCCTTAAAATGCTCGCAGCTTAAGCAAAAACTTGGACAAAGATTATGTAAACATTACTGGCTATCGTTTCATCTGATCAAAAAGAGGAGGTAAGCTAAGTGGAGGCGCATAAATGATAAACGATAAATGAACATGTCTCATTGGTGTAGCAAATTTTCAAAATTCTTAATAAATAGATGTACAGACGAGTGGCTAAAGCAGTCGTCGTACACGCCTTTCCAAAAATAGAGTGAAAATCAGCAATCCTGTTGACATTGCAAATAACTTACTTTACCAACAAATTTAAGGTGTTTGATACTACTAATCATAAAATGTTGTGCCAAAAACTGCAACTCTGAGGTATCCTGAACACTGCTTTGTCATGGATCAAAAGCTATCTTGAGTATGGGACTCAATTAGTCCAGTTTGGGTCCAGTCGATGTTACTGTTTAAAAATTTCATGGGGCGTCCCACGGAGCTCAATCCTTTCACCTCTTCTGTTTATTATTTACGTTGACGATCTTCCTAATGTCTCTAGCCAGACTCAATCTTTACTGTTTGCTGATGATACAAATATTTTTTTGTTCCCATAGGGATACTACCTCATTTCTATTGCTAACAATGAACAGGCAAAAAATTGCCTGCGTGCAGACGTGTCCTATTTCCTTTGTTGCACGCGGAGAAGGGTTTCTTTTCCGTGTGCAACAAAGGAAACAGGAAACGTTTGCACGCAGGAAAGCAAAAAATAGCGGTTAATTTGCCCCAAGCGAATAAGTTATCTCTAAATTTAACTATTTAATTTTTCATCCTAGGCAAAAGAAATTAAATATCAATGTTCCTCTTGTTATGGAAAATACTGTGATCAAGCAAGTCGTGAAAACTAAATTCTTAGGGAGTTATTACTGATCAGTACATTTCCTATAGAAGCTTTATATTAGTTTTGTTTCTGAAACAATCTCGAAAACTATGGGGATTATTGCGAGAGCCCGCTATTATCTATCATCCAAAACGTTGCTAATCTTATATTACTCTCTAGTATATCCCTACCTAACATGCTGTAATGCTGCCTGGTCCTCCACTTACTGCTCTTACCTAAACTGTGTTTACCTTTTGCAACAGCACATAGTGCGGCTCATAGCAAAAGCTTACTATCTAGCAAATAGAACAAATATTAAGCAGTTCAGTCTGATCCTTTACCGCGGACCAACCGTCCGTGGAATTCGTTTTCTTTCTTACTAACCAGCTCTTCTTCCATACAGTGAACTCTCTCCCAGCGACCACCTCTCGTAAGCGACCACTTTGTAAATATGCGTTTTGTTTCTCACTCAAAGACTGTTTCAAAAACTCCCTCGAAGGCGACCACTTCTCCGATTTCTTAAGCGACGCCGCGCGACCACTTTTCAGGCCAGAAATTTGACATATTCTTCTGTTTTCTTTTTCTGGTAAACGAACACGCGGCCTGATCACGAATGGTTGTGAGAAAACCATTGCTCGTATGTCATTAAAGTTCAATTTTTAATAACGTTCAACTTTATTTAAATTTGAAAATATAGCAAAAGATACATTGGGACTGGCCTGCAGTTAGCGAGGCTATTCGAGGCAGGCCAGGCTACATAATTTACAACAAACTAGACAAATACAAAGAAATTAGGCGTTATATAAGTATATACATTTTACATTAAATAGATACGTTCTACTTAAATGCAAGGACAATAATTAAAGTGAAATTTTAAAAATAAAATAAAATGAAAATAAAGGACAAGAGAATTACTTTTTTATTTTCACGATGATCGTATCCACATCAATATAGGAGTCTTCAGTTTCAAGGAAATCGAGTAGCACTTCTTTTAGTGATCTTTTAAAAGCTTTTTTCGGTCTTTCTTTAAGAATTTGAGGTATCCCATTCCAAATTTTGACCCCAACACGCGAAAAAGCATTTCGTTTGACATTGAGTCGAGATTCTTTAGTATAAAAATGTTCAGAGGTTGAGGCACGTGTGTTGTAAGTATGAACACTAGAAATTCGAGAGAAGAGTTTCGAAATATTAACCGGAGCAGTGTTTTTATTTATATCATACATAAGACTACAAACGGATTCATAATATAGAGACTGTAAAGGTAGAATTTTTGCATTGACAAAAAAAGGTATTGCGTGGTCGTTTGTTTCAGCAAAATATATTAAAAGCAGTGCGCGTTTTTGAAGGACAAGAATTTGGTCGAGGAAAGTTTTACACGCGTTGCCCCAAGAGATAAGACCATAAGTTAGATAAGGTGTAATAAGTGACTGATAAATATTTAAGAGGGTGCAAGTGGGAACAATATGTCTTAATCTCGCAATTAGCCCAATTGTTTTACTTACTTTATTTGCAACAGAGTGAATATGGGTCTTCCAAGATAGATTTTCATCAATTAACAGTCCAAGATATTTAATAAAGTTTTTGCGTTCAAGGGTAACCTTTTTATTGTTTTCATTGTCAAAAATATTGACCTGGGGATCATAGTTGAGTTTTTTTTGGTATGGACGAAAAATTACATAGTTTGACTTTTTAATATTCAGGGAAAGTTTGTTTGAAGTCAGCCAGTTATACAAGTTGTGTAATTCTGCATTTACTGTTAGTTCCAGTGTCTTTAAATCTTTATGAGCATAAAGAGCATTAGTGTCATCAGCAAAAAGGAAAAATTGGAGTTTGCTCGAACAACATTGGATGTCATTTATATAAAGCAAGAAGAGAAGTGGACCTAGGACAGAACCTTGGCGTACGCCGCAATTGATATTTAGTTTACTAGATATATGAGAGCCGATTTCAGTGCTTTGTGTGCGATTTGATAAATAAGAGGAAAACCATTTAGTTTATCAAGTAAAATAGTATGATTCACAGTGTCAAAGGCTTTTTTTAAGTCAATAAAAACACCACATGAAAAGAGTTTTTTGTCCATATTGGTTTGTATAGATTCTACCATATCAAGGATAGAATGTTGGGTTGAGTGAGCTTGACGAAAACCATATTGAGACGAATATAATAGGCTGTGCTTTTCAATAAAGTCTCTCATTCTGTCGTACATAATTTTTTCGAAGATTCTATTGAAATTTGATAATAATGAAATTGGCCTATAATTAGAAGTGTCGGTCTCGTCGTCAGCTTTGAAGATAGGTATAATTTTAGATATTTTAAGTTTTTGGGGGTAAGCCCCAAGAGAGACAGATGTATTGAGAATATCTGAAAGAACTGGAGATATGACTTCGCTTGAGTATTTAAGAAGTTGAGTAGGACAGGAGTATAAGCCATGCGATTTGCTGTTTGGTATAGATAAAATTTGAAATTGAATTTCGGATGGAGTTACAGGTCAGAAGAAAAACGAAACTTCTGGCGAACTGGAGTTTCTTAGGTAGTCTATGAAGGGACGCTCTGCCGGTGGTAGTTTGCTTGCTAAGATGTTGCCAACATTTGAAAAATGTTTATTTAAGATATTAGGTATACGCGAGGAATCATTAGTAAGTTTATTATTGTTATCTGGGTCTTTTAATTTACTAACAGATTTACCCTTTCTTTTGCAGCGATTTAATAATTCATTTATGCCTTGCCATGTTTTTTTCATATTACTTAAATTGTTATTAAAAAAGGCGCAGTAATAGTGTTTCTTACTCAGACGTATAAGACTGCAAATTTTATTTCGATAATATTTATACTTTTCCTGATCGCCAAATTGGTACAGTCTGTTTTTTTCTTTGATTGACGTTCTTATACCTTTTGTAATCCAAGGCTTAGAAAATTGTTTAATCCGACGTCGAGAAAGGGTTTTAATCGGTGCATGTTTATTTATAATTTTATTAAAATTTCTATAGAAAGTTGAAAATAGCTCGTCTACATTATTTGCGTGCGTTTTAATGATGCAACTCCAGTCGATCGTAGCAAGGTCGCTGTTAAGATTATCGGGTTTGAAATGCGAAAGATCGCGTTTTTAATTTGCTTCCGTTTAATCTTATCTCTTATTGATGTCAAAATACAAAACTGCGAAAAATGATCGCTGACATCAGTAATGAGATTACCGCTGATTAGCACCTGCTCAGGATTGTTTACAAAAATGTTATCGATTAAGCTTGCAGAATTTTTGTGAACACGTGTTGGTTTGTCAATAGTTGGAAGGAGATAACAACTTTGAAGAGCCAGTAAGAAGTCGCGACTGTAATTACAGGTTTCGATTTTTTGAAGACATAAATTAAAATCTCCTAAGAGACATAAGTTCTTCCCTGTCGAAGTAAATTTGTCGATAGTCTCTTCCAAGTATTTAAGAAAGCTCTCTGGAGAATTATGTTGACGGTATAAGACTCCACAGATTACGTTTTTCTTCTTCGCTGACCCAGAGTGCTGATAAATACATAGTAATAACAGTGTACTTCCAAAAAAAGAGAGTTCGCCATAAGCTATCGGGGTTGGGAAGAGTTGTCCTTTTCAGTCACTTACGCGGCCGCGTGTCTGATATTCTTGTAAAGGCAATCGAGAATTCTAGACTTCGTAGAGAAGCTTTCGAATACGATCAATTGATTATAAAATGTAAATACTGTGCAGTCTGAGCTAGAGTTTGAGTGCGTAAATGCACCTCATGTTTCATAACTTTCCACGTTCTGTTCAGTCAAAACTGAATTTGGGCGATTTATGATTAACAAGTGACAAGTTTTAAACTGTATTGTACTTTTTGCTCGTAAAAAGAAAGAAAAGATCGGTCTAGTTTCATGTAGGTCCGTGCACGGTTCGGCCAACCCTTTTTTTAAATTTTCTGTCCAATGTTGAGCAAACAGAAAGATATGAAATTGACATCTTTTTCGATTGATTCGTTTACAATGTTACAAGTGTCTAAATTGCTTTTGCTTTAAAAGCACCCTTTTTATCGAAACTTTATAATATGACGGCGCCAAATAATTTTTGCACTTAAAAATAATGGTAAAATCTCAAAAAACTGCCAAAATTCCAGAAGTCCTTGTTTCTTTTCTTGAATCCATAAATCTTATCCCTCCATAACAAAAATTACTCAATATGTTCTTTTTACTGTTTTATGCTATCTTTTTCCAAAAAAAGATAAACAAAATTTGACTTCCGTTTTATCGTTTTTTGTTTTTACGAAAGAAGAAATACAAAAAACGAAAAACGAAATTCGACTTCCGTTTTATCGTTTTTCCTTTTATGCACGAGAAAACACAAAAACGAAAAAACAAAAATCGACTTCCGTTTTATCGTTTTTTCTTTTATGTACGAGAAAACACAAAAACGGAAAAACAAAAATCGACTTCCGTTTTATCGTTTTTCCTTTTATGTACGAGAAAACACAAAAACGGAAAAACAAAAATCGACTTCCGTTTTATCGTTTTTCTTTTTATCTACAAACAAACACATAAAACGGAAAAACAAAAATCAACTTACCTTTTATCGTTTCTTGGTTTTTCAAGAACAGACACAAAAAACGGGAAAACGTAAGCCGACTTCCATTTTAACGTGTTTCGTTTTATTAACGACCAAACACCAAAAACGTAAAATGATAATTGACTTCCCTTTTCGTTGCCACTTAGGGCAGCCGACTATGTTGGTGCGCATGCGTTACTTGACACAAATGCCACTCTTACCCGCTCAGAGTCCGCGATAGGTCTGTTCCGTAGGACGGGCTGATCCGTCAGTGAGAGAACGACAGGCCTCCTGGCAACCACCCGCTATAAGGCTAGCCCAATCGATTTTGAAACGCAAATTTCCCTCCGTAGATAAGCCCCTCCGAATATAAGCCCCTCCAAAAATAAGCACCTCAAAAAGGGCCTTGAAAAATATAAGCCCCTGGGCTTATTTTCGGAATTTTACAGTATGCTACGATATTACACACTACCTGAATCTAATATTATGAAGGGAAGCTACATTATGAATATCAACATAACGCCTTATGCCATTCGTAGCACAAAATCGCCTGACACTCCTTTCAGATAGTCCATTCACTGCTTGATGCTGTTGTCTTAAAATATCAGCTACTTCTTTTGTGTTTTGCCTTGCTCTTCAACAAGCTCCTTCACGTAGCGAGCAGTAACTACGTTTTCCATCCCCACCATTTTTGAAGGACCCGCCAAAAAAGACGTATAGCACCATTATAAAAACTGCTGAGCAACAACACCTAGAGGAGTTTCCGAAAGGAATTTCATTTTTTGTTTTGTGTTTTTTTTCTTTCGAAAAAACAAAAAACTATAAAACGGAAGTCAAATTTTGTTTATCTTTTATTGGAAAAAGATAGCATAAAACAGTAAAAAGAGAGAGAGAGAGAGAGAGAGAGAGAGAGAGAGAGAGAGAGAGAGAGAGAGAGAGAAGAGAGAGAGAGAGAGAGAGAGAGAGAGAGAGAGAGAGAGAGAGAGAGAGAGAGAGAGAGAGAGAGAGAGAGAGAGGAGAAGAGAGAGAGAGAGAGAGAGAGAGAGAGAGAGAGAGAGAGAGAGAGAGAGAGAGAGAGAGATGGATAAATAGTTTATAAATAATCACATTGCAACCAGAAGCTGAATTAGGCGATTATTTACAATTGAATATAATTACTTAAAAATACTACTACCAATTTGAAGGTAATTTATGTAGAAATATGTAAGAAACGAATACTAGAAAACACAAAATGATCTTCACGGAAATAAAGTGGAAATCTGTTTAAAAATAGAAATAAAGAAATATAATTAAAAGCAATCGAAAATTGCAAAACTATAGAAATACATGTTTAAGCCTTGAGGGCATTAGAAGAAATAAAGCTGTAATTCCAAAATCTGTTCATCTGGAAAACGAGTTACAGGTATTTAAAGAGCAGGAAGAAGGCCGTGGTGGTTTTTCTTTCGTTTTGTACGACGTCCTTACATAGTTAATTGTCTACAAGTTCCTGGCGGCGGCCTGAATGTTTAATTAGGCCTGATTCAGCCAAAGACAAATTGTATGTGCCGAAAGGGAAAATAATGCGCATAGCCCTATTTTTGTACTCCCTCAAGTTCATTGGAGAGATACGCGGGAAGACCGTAGTCAAAGATATGACACACATACTCCACGACTGGGGGAATGCAAGTGCAGAAATGCTGAACTACAATCTCAGTCAAAATTGTTGGGACACTTTTGTGTCCTCTCGTCCCCTCAATGTTGGTGTACACGATTTGGTGACTGAATCGCAATAAGCAACATTGGGAGCAGGGAAAAGGGAAGCACGAGAAGGGAAAAACAGCGGCCGTGGCAATAGCTTTGGGATCAGTGTGTTGCACTCTGTTGGAAATTATACATTGAGGCGTGTAAGACTTAGGATTACAGGAAATTTAAACCTCGTTAATAGCTTTCCATATCTGTGGGGATAGGCAAGCCCCTCACGCGAAGTTTCCTTATACGTGCACGAGCATCTACAATTTTTAGAAAATAATTATTTTGTTCCACGTTAACACTACATCGTCAATTTTTTTCTCATTTTCAACAACGTAGCAAGGGAAGTAGTATAAGAGTTGGCGGTACCAGATCATTTTTCGTCATTTTTTGCCTTAAGACTTTCAACTAATAGCTTTTTATCGTTCAAAACTTAAATTGTGAAATTCAGGTTTGAAGCCTATCTATGGCCTTTTTATTGGCCTTAGATGAACTCTTGAATTGCCCTTGACCTTGCGACTTTAAATTTGATAATGACTATATGCATAACATGCAGGAAGTCAATGATGTAATGTAAAAGGGACTTTTCCCTGGGAAATGAGTCATCAGAATGTTCTAAAAGGCTGTTGTATTTAGTCACGAGATAGTCATATGATCTCTTTCAACCAATCAAAAGCGTCACATTTTTCTTCACACATAATTTACACAATTGTGAAATTTTTTTGTGAAAAGATTTGTGAAAGTGAAGTTTGTCATCGATGGAGAAAGTAAAGACAGGTTCATATCTTCTCCACATGGTGGTTTTGGTTTTGTAATGACCATAAGCATAACTTTTTATACCATCCAATTTATATCGTTTATCATCAAAGCAAGATAGTGACCTTTGTTTATCTCATAGCTTCCAAGTTGATGGTTGTTACTCCAAATAGTCTTCATCTTGTGATGATTTTGCTCACAATTAAATAATACATCTTTGTAATTTTCATGTTTGATACCTTTTTTGATTACTACCTTTTTTTATTCCTTTAGCATGTTTACCATGCACCTTTTCCATTATTATCTTTCACATAACTGTACATCTTTGATCTAAGTCCAGTAACCTCGGTTTATAGGAATGCCTGCGGCGTCGTCTTTTAACTTACCAATGACTTTTTTGTTTGTCTTGTTAAAGTACTGACTTTTTTCGGGATAATCACTATTATCGAGTTTATTCCTGTCAACCTTAAAAGTCTTGGTACACATCTTCAGCCTCTCAGTCTAAGAAAACCTGGCAATCCCAGTGGCGTCTAAATTCAATAACCCTATGAAGAGCTTTTGTCATCAGCTTGTACACATCACCCATGACTAAAAAATTAGAAACAATCCTCCAAGTTACAGGCGGCAATTCCCTCGCTGAGACACTATTGCGGGACAAGATCTTAATAATTTCTTGGAGAATACGATTAATCTTGTCCACTGGTATGGAGACACGATTGTCT
>NC_133206.1:7133055-7168055 GCF_958299795.1 Porites lutea
CCTCATCTTTTTATTTTTTTGTTCATATCATGAATGTTGATTATGCCAAGTTTCAAGAAAAGTTTGATAGTAGAAAAATTTCAAGGGAGTTACCTTAAACTTGAAGAACATGGAGGCGTCTATTGGAGAAAAAGCTCCCGTAAACGATTTTGGAAGAACAGTTCCCGGTGGCGAGAAATACTGCTGCAAGTAAAATAGTTAACGGCGTCATTTTGTGGCTTTGACAACTCCGATGTCATTACAACCCTGATCATAACAATATTTTCATCTTTAATTTATCAATAAAATTGTGGTGGCAATTTCTCCAAATCTTTGTTTATGGCTATACGTAGTTTAAGCTTAACTCGGGAGGTATTGACCGAGTAAAAACTGTATCGAGCCACTTTAATTGAAGTCCGAGTCGCCATGCGCGGATCGCATGATCTTACTGGTACTTTAATAACAATGGCTCTCCGAGAAGGCGATTGTTAAGATTGTTAAAAAGCTGGGAAGAAGATCAGTGAAGCAACTGGATAGCACTTTTTTCCGATTTCTACCAGGGAAATCTAAACAATCTGGATACTCCTTACGTAAATCCGAAAAAAAGTTTTTCTAAAAGGAACACAACCTAATTGTATTAGATTTTTCATTATCATTTGCTTGATTTGTTTCATTTATATTATTATTTTTTTACCCTTAACGTTTTTTAGCTACGCACTTGCGCCGGTACTGTGCGTACCTATAGCTATGCCCTTGAGTTGTTATGAAAAGTGTACCTTGATGAAAATTTGTTCAGATTATCGTGGTAATCATGAGTGATGTTATGTTTTCTGCACCGGCCCTAAATAGTACATGAAGGTTAAAACGGAGCTATTGAAAAGTGTTATGTTGCAGCAAAACAGCTTTTCAGGCTATCTCTGTTGTTTGTAATTTTGAATTGCGACGCCTTGGACACATGATTGTTTGTTTTTAATATATAGATTTAGCCAGGGCTAAAAGGGAAGCTCCTATTAATTCGAATTTATAATTTTAATCAAACAATAAACTTGTAGTTGTATTCCGCAAATCAGTTAACTTTAGAGCACATTCATGGGACTTTTGAGGGAAAGGCTAAGTGATTTTAGAGAAAAATAATTTGCAAACAGTCCAAGCTAAGAGTGAACTTAATCTTACATCGAGTTGATAGCCTTACATGTACACCCAAAAAATAACATTCATCTTCGATCACATTCAAGAACCATAATGGCTCTTGATCACAGAAGATTAGGCCTGAAAACAAATTCTTGGAAAACAAGTCAGGCCGAATTTTTTGCGTTCGACAAGTTTATAGCTTATTTTACAAAATCTTAGCCAGCAAGTCTGGGGACGTGTAAAGGAACCTTTTATACTTTTTATACATCACATCTGAGGTGAATCAGTACCATGAGGCGCTGTCTTTATCATACAGACCTCGGACAAATCACAATTTTGCAATACAAATTGCACTCATTCAATATTCAGGACGATCGAAGCACGCGTGGGCTTTTACCGAAACCGTTAAAAAAGATTCCAATATCACCTATAGGGCTAGCCGGTTCTCACTTTTGACAAGCGCCAAAGTCGACATGATAAAAAATTTATTATGTTTATTTTTTATTTAATGGTTTATAACGATGTGTAATCTTCAAAAGCGTTTGATACACGCACCATTTGGACTACTCCCGCAAGCGATGTTCACGAGCAAACAAACGGCACAGCAAGATAATTGCAAAAGAGACTACTAACAATCAATAAAAGGAAAATAATTCGGTGAAACATATACAGAGACAACAATTTTCATTCGCGAAGACAAGTATTTAATTGTCTCTGGAAATCCTTGTTTATATTTATTTATTTATTTATTTATTTATTTATTTAATCGCTTTCACCTTGATACAATACTAAAAAAGACTAGGGAAAAAAATACATTTGAACAAGACACAAAAAACGAGGGACGAAGGTGCGGGGCACACAAAATAGCGAGGCTCCAAATTAAGTGTGCCCTTACGGAAAATAAACAAATACTAACTATATAAACATTAAACATTATAAAAAGTATAAAAATCTCATTTGTAAAAACGATAAGAATGAATCCCTCCCGCAGCCGATAAAAAGTCTTAGTAGCAGCAGTTACCAGCTAATAGAACTGAAGATTACGTGACCTACTGCATTTGCACCAGATCGACTTCCGGGTGTTAAAGTTAGTGACGTCGTAGTTTGTACGAAAAGCAGCCGAATAGCTTTGGAGTACGTGTGATTTAAACTGCCTAAGAGGTGACTAAGAGTACGAGTGGATACAGGTAACGCATTCCAGAGTTTAGCAATACGATTAAAGTAACCAAATTGAAAGAGCTTTGTACGGCACTTGGGAATTAGTACGTCTTGATCAGAGTTATGGCGAGTGAAACGAGTGCCTTTAGGCTTGACACAATCAGCTATGGGTTTGGTGTAGTGACCAGCGCGACACCTGAAATAGAAAATTAAATCTTTCACTTCATGCCGGTATGTTAACGGTAGCAGATTGAGGCGAGAAAGGCGCTCATGATAAGAAATATCCTCTTGCCGGTGCGTGTTTAAGATGAATTTTGTTGCCCTACGTTGGAGACTCTCTACATTTGTTAAACTACCGATCGTACTGGGAGCCCATACCTCGTTAGCATAGCCAATATATGATCTTACAATCGTGAGATATAGTAATTTCCTATGGTCTGTAGTGAAAGACATAACTCTATTGCGGCGCAAAAATGCTAGCATCCTATTGGCCTTAGCTAAGATAGTGTTAATGTGAGTATCCCATGTGAGGTCCGGCGAGATAGTCACTCCAAGGTCTTTTACTTGAGTGACGTGTTTAAGTGAGTTGTTGTTCAACTTGTAATCGTAGCGAAATGGGTGGCGCTTACGTGTGACGGTTAGTACCTCACATTTAGAGGTGTTAAATTTTATGTGCCAATTATCGCTCCAGCCATGCAGCCAGGTCCTTTTGGAGTGACTCACAATCTTGTAGACTTTCAATGACACTAGTAGTGAAACATATACAGAGACGACAATTTTCATTCACGAAGACAAGTATTAAAGTGTCTCTGAAAATCCTTGTTTATGTTTTAAGCTGGCTTCCGGTGTTCGCTTTTTTCAAAGATGAACTTGAGGCAAAGAAAATCGCCAAAAGCTTTCTTTTACAGCCACAATTATAACTAAATATTCTTTGGAACGTTTTCTTTCTATTGCGGTGAGAAAACGTCTAAAGGCTTTTTAAAGTTCTATAAGCTTATAATCAAACCTGACACTCGGTCAGATCATTGTCTCAAATCTTACAAACGTGTATAAACTAAATAGCCGCATAAACTACGCCCGACTTCATTAAATTAGATATAAAAAACAAACATCAAATACGGTAAGTACTCAGGCTTACCATTCGAGATGCACTGAAAACTATCGAGTAAGGCCAGAATCGTTTCAGACTTTTTAACCCTCTTTACGCATCAAGCAAGTTGAAAAACGAAAACGATGCCATCCGAAATCGGATTTCCGACTTTGACAAGCGACGTATTTCTCAACTAAAAACCCAATAAACTGAACTAGCTATGAATTACAGAAGACTCTTGATAGCAGCAGAATTTCATTTTGTGCATTCAGTGGAAAAACACAGTTAAAAACATTACAAGTTGACACAAAACTCTTTCAGCTTCAGCTGTCAAAGTACACGAGTCTCCAGATGCTGCATAAATTTTCCGCATGAACTCACTTGTCAAATTTTGACCAATCAGAGCATAAAACTTGGACGTAGAGAGAGAAAAGTCAAAAAGCAACTGGCATGTCTTTCATACCTGTAAAAACTGGCTGAATTTTAGCTTCCAAGGGTAGTTTGAAATCAAAATTTTAATTGTGCGTCTTGTATAAAACACAACATATTTTATATGAATTGAAAAAAAATTAAACTTGAGCCTGCGATCATTTGAAAACTAGCAACTTGTCAGCGGATAACTTCAAAAAGATACTCGACCTCAATGGGTCGGTTGTACTGGTCAGCGGATACCCTGTTTTGACAGCTGTCAACTGATCACAACATTGATGTTCAATATGTGTGCAATATCAGTCTTCCTGTGCTCCCAAACTAGCTAGAAAGTGTGTGATTGATCATTTGTTTCCCTGTGGTGTGGACGGACGGGCGTGCGGGTGGTGTACGGTCACGTGATTACCAAATTGTCTGGGATGGGTATATTTACTTACCCATGGTGCTCCGCAGGCGCTCTTCGCGCGCCAGAGCTCCGCTATCATTTGGAAGTTACTCATTTGCTAACATCAGTTTTCAAATCGTTAACTAGTAAAACTAGAAACAGAAGAAAGAAATCTAACTGTAACACAGTCCCTTTATTATTCACACTTACTCATTCTAGTATGGTTAACTGCAAGAGGTGTAGTCATGAACCTATTTTGTACTAACTAAAATAGACCGTGTATAGTTAAATGCAGCCGGTGTCGTCATCTCCAACCATGTATTGTCTTGTCAGTTGGTCTTGTATCTGAAGTCACCTGCCGTGTTCGTTTCGTCAGAGGCTTTGTAGTCTCTGTCGGTATCTACGATATTGACATCGAAAAGGTCCCGAATGCGGTGACCATTAGCCTTGAAAGTTCTTTTCCCAACACGCTTAATGCCGAAACGTCGACCGAAAGAGAAGCCATCACAAGAAGAAAACATTTCTCCAAGCAGTGCTATGATCATGAAGGCAAGCATCAGCTTTAGCATCGTCATTCTGAAAGTATATCAAGCCGATATATCAATCATTTGTTAAACAATTAATCAGGCATTTGGGATTTCCTTGAATCCTGAGTAGTAGTGTCCAAGTATTTATGTCCGTTTTGAGGACGAGCAAGCACGAGTGAAGTTTGGCTCATGCATTTTGCAGTCAAGCTGGGTCAAACGTACCCCCCAATATATTATTGATAGATTTATCATTTGAAATTTAAATCCTTTAAGATACGGTAAAACGGTCAAAAACGATCGCTATTCAACTCGTTTTGCGGCCATGCTGCCAAACAGTTGCACGTTTTTTGTTGCCCGTTTCAGGTTGTTAATAAACCCCGTAACGGCGTAACGGCGTAACGGCGTAACGAGAAACAGCGTAACGAGTTTGTTTTTCTTACTCAAAACCGATTTCGCCAAACTGTTGGGCGAGATAAAAAAAAAAAAAGACTGTTACCTTAATCACTTTGTCGTAAAGTAAAATAGCTTCATCTTTCACCTCTAAATGTTCAACTGAGAAAAATACTGCAAACTTATAAGTTATACTTTTGACTAATCATGAGAAGTTGGCAAGGCGATCGATGTTGGAAGGCGCGGTGGAATAATTTTAAAACATACATTTAGTAGAAGTTTAAAAACATATCTTCGTTTCGTTCTATGACATTTGGCGCAGTGTCTGCTAATACAAGAAATAGTACTTTTTCCCGCCTTTTGTTTTCGATTGCGTACGAGCTTTTTCGCGGGCGCATTTTCGCACGTTCTCCACGAGGTCGCAATAATACGAGCACTGGTACTAACAAAATGGTTTCGGACGAGGATGGTGAGTTTTTGGACTTTTTTACTCGTTATGTACATGCTTCTCGTTTGATTGTTATTTCCTTTTGTTACTCCCTGGCCTTTTAATCTCTTTTTACTTTTTATTTGTATATTTGCCCTCTTGTTGCACGACAGTAGTCGGTTTGTCATCCCAGCTTTGCGAGTCCTAAATGGCGTGTCCGATTTGTAATAATAGTAATATGGCAGCAAGTACTGTCCCATGCTCTGGCTATAAATCATACAATTCACGAAGCCATCCACCCAGCTAGCTGTAGAATGTTGAACGATCACCATAACACTTTGGGAAGTTGTACCCAGACGCCACACCAACATAGGATGAATCAGCGACAGCAGGTTCAATTGGAGCATTCCTGTTTCCTATCCAGTCCCCATTGCATTAGCCGTCACAGTGGCACACAGCCTTGGCACAATAGTAATCCTTTTACAGTTTTCCAATTAAACAACAGAATCAAGAAATGCAGCGGATGCCGCATAGAGTTTCGCTCGCCCTCGGACCCCCCTTAACGGTACTTGACTGCACGTTGAAATTTTTGTAACTTGTTGATTACGTTATCAAATAGAAACCCATTATTTTGACCCTCCTCTAACCCATTATTTTGACCCTACTCTATCTCCAAGATTGACAGCATACAGAAAGAATCACAGTTGTGAAACGACACTAGTAAGACTTACAGAGGACTGGAAACATGCTATCGACAGAAAAGAATTAGTGACCATTCTATCTACAGACATGAGTAAGGCTTTTGACTCTCTATGTCAAATTTTACCGCGCTAGCTCAGTTCCTTGGCGTGCACCCACGGGAAAATGGTAGTGGCTAACTGACCAATCAGAGCGCGCGATTTACTTTTGTTATGTTTACGCGATTTACTTTTGTTATGTCTACGTAAATAAGGAGACAAAGAGATGTAAATCGGAATACTATTCTAAGCTTATTACCGAAAACAAATCTAATACAAGTGCATTATGGAAAACTCTAAACGACATAACATCTCGCAAAGAAAGAACTCCCATCACCTGCATTGAGGCCGACGGTGTTCAATACTCCAGCAATAAATCTATCGCCAAGATTCTGAATGAACACTTTTCAACAACTGGAACTAAATTGGCGCAAAAGCTCAAGTCTTGTGGATACCACATGTATTCGGCGCCTCCGGTAAACTCGAATCTACCCCATGAATTTGCTTTCGAGCCAATTACGGAAGACTTCTTTCTTCGTCAGCTTAAGCAGCTCAAAACCAATAAAGCCATTGGCCTAGATAATATCAGTGCTCGTCTACTGAAAGATTCAGCCTCAGTAATCAGTGCCAGTCTTACTAGATTATTTAATCTTTCCCTGGAAACTCGCACCTTTCCTTCTCTTTGGAAATTTGGAAAAGTGGCAGCGTTATTCAAGAAAGGTGATCGCTGTGATGCTAACAATTACAGACCCATGACTGTGCTGCCAACGATCAGTAAAATTCTAGAAAAAGCCGTGCACACCCAACTGTACGCTTATCTTAAGAACAATGGTATCCTTACATCTAAGCAATTTGGGTTCAGGCCGAAGTTATCAACAGGAACAGCCCTATCTCATTTCACAGACAACATCCTCCAGAATATGGACGCTGGTTCCTTTACAGGTGCTGTTTTCTGGACCTGTCTAAGGCCTTCGATAGAGTGGATCATCCCCTGCTGCTGCAAAAATTGACGAACATCGGTCTTACCACCTCTACGACCCAGTGGTTTAGATCGTACCTCACAAACAGATCTCAAATTACATCAGTTGGAGATGCTCACTCTGCATCTACCGAAATGCCTATTGGAGTACCCTAAGCAGTATATTGGGACCTTTGTTGCTTTTAATTCACGTGAATGATCTTCTGGACTGTCACCTGGCAAGCGATATTATTCTTTATGCGGACGATACTGTACTCTATTACTCATCCAAAAGCGTCAGTGATCTTGAACATCACATCAATGCTGACTTGGGGACAGTGTCTGAGTGGTTCTCTAGAAATCTCCTGACACTAAATATATCCAAATGTAATTTTGTTATCTTTGGAAGTCCTCAGAAACTGAATCGTATTCAAGGCATTTCGGTTAAAGTAGAGGGCACTAGCATTGAAAGAACACAATCATTCCAATACCTTGGCGTAACGCTTCAACAGTCTATGTCCTGGGCAGATCATGTCGATGCTATCAGCATGAAGATTAATCAGAGAATAGGCCTAATTAGGAGAATCAGGAATCTTTTGCCGCTACAAGCTAGAGTTGCCTTGTACGATGCCTTAATCCTCCCTCTTTTTGATTACGGAGACGTCATATGGGGGGACAAGAACAATGACACCATCACGTCAGAATTACAGATTCTACAGAATAAAGCTGCTAAAGTTATGCTGGGGCAACCACCCCGAAGCTCGTCAACTGAAGCACTGAAAAGTCTAAAAGAGTGTAATATTTCATCTATTTTTAAATCAAAGTTAAAAACTTTTTTAAAAGATCTCAGCTAATTTTAAACCTTGATATTTTTTTGTATAATCGATTTTAAGATTTTAAATTTTTAGATTTGTTTTACTTGTAAACATATTTTACTTTTTTCGTAATTATTAATTAATTAGTTAGATTAAAGCATGGGGGGCCCACTGAAAACCGCCTTGGCGAGTTGAGCTCCCTCCATAAATATTATTATTATTATTATTATTTTAAAGTTGTTTTGTTCGTGACTTGGCCTGGCTTGTTTACTGGTCAGTTTCGTATTACACAACTCTTCATGATTGGGTTATCAAATGGTTCCAAACAAGGTGACAAAAGTGGGCGGCATTCAAAACTCATAAGAAATGTGGCAGGCAGGATTTCCCTTCCCGAAGTGGGTGGGGGGGGGGGGGGGGGGTACTCCCTTATATAAGCTAATAGCTTCTGTCGGGGTGTAAGTTCGAAAGCTTTTCTAAAATCAACGAAGCATGAAAAGACAAGATTTCGTTTTTTCTTTGGCAGAGATTTTACATACTTATCAATAAGCGCTTTTCAAGGGAAGATGCAGTCAACTGTGCCATGTATTTTTCTGAAATCGCCTTTATGTAGACGTACAATTTTTTTTTATCAAGGATAGTTGAAAGAACTTTCCTCCCGCTGAGAGCAGAGTAATGCCTTGGTAATTTCGACCTTCGATTGATCATCTTTTTAGTGTATGGGTACAATGAGGCCAAAACTACAGCGAATACTGGGTATTTACAAGTATTTAAGATTAAAACATCGTGTCACATTAAATTCATGCCAAACATGCCTTTCGTGGAGGCTTTGTATCATTAAAAGTGAAAGCCAAACCACAGCAGCAACTGAGTAAAAGTGGAAGAGTGTTATCCGCCAAAACACCTTCGGTTATAGCCCTCTATTTTTGTGTTTACGTGCTTGGCGACCATTAATTAATCTTGAGGAAATTCACCGAGGGATGGCGGGGTTGCATCCTCGGAGACCCAGGGGCAGTCGGTCGAACCGGGAGAAAAGGCGCGACGAAAGTTTTCAAGCACAGGCGGAAGAGCCCCTGGGTACCGACTCTCACCGGACCATTTCCAAACGGTCAGTGAATACTGGCTCCTGATTGGGCACAAAAAATGCTTTGTATTATTGTGCCCAATCGCCGAACAGTTTCTGGTGAGTTCTTTTCGTGAGTTCGTACACGATGGGTATTATGTCGCCACAGTTGCCCGGTTCGTTCACCAAGCGTGTGCGTACAAGGGAAACTTCCATTTTCTACGTACTTTCCTAACCAGAAACGAAGGAACTACCGATGAGTCGAAAAACGTTTCGGATGCTATCAGCAGGAACAATTCATTTTGCACTGAGAAAATTCTGTTTCTGACGGATCACAATGTATCGTAATTAATAGGAAGTTTTAGATGCGGCGGCAACGAGATTGTAAAAAAGAAATAGCTTGCCTAAGGCAAAACAACAACTTTGCACGTGCATCCCGCATTTTGCACATTTCTTTGCCGTCACTGCACGACTACCACGTGAAAATGCCTAATTTCAGGTTTTGTGAAGGACGTAAACAAACAATGACAAAATTTTCTTTCTCTTTATGAACTTGGATATGGTTGATAGAAAATCAGCTCCAAAAGAGTTCGCTTGCATTTGACAAAGTAAGCGAGTTGGGATAATCACGATAGAGACTGGAAAAATGTGAATTCACTTTTCATGCAACGTTTTCGTGGCTGTCAGCTGTCGTGGAATCTTAAACTCCTTAATATTTACGAAGGCATGATCGATGCAAGCGTGAATACCTGTTGTAAGCTCAAGCTTGTATTTTTGGAAAAGCGTCTTTAGTTTTCGGGTAGACAGTGGTAGTCTTTACACTAGAGCCTAAATAAGCTAAGAAATGTTTCAAGACAAGTAAATTTTAATTACTTCAAGTAAAATAAAGCTTCACTCACAACCGATTCTTTTTTACTTCAGGTTAACTTTAATAAGGCTATTTTCCCACGCAACATTGACATGTTTCGCCTTTCTCAAAGCTCAAGAAACGGCAAGTAACCGCAAGCTTTTAAGGATGGTTTTCAAGTCGCTTGAAACTTTCTTGAATCGTTTCAACTTTCCGACTTCAATGAGATGCAAAGTGAAGTTACTTGAGATTTTACTTAGGTCTTCACACGCGAATTTTTGGTTAAGTAAAACTTAGCAGCTCCTAAGTCGTACTTAACAGCCTAGTGTAAAGACAAGCAGTATTTTGAAATAAAGTGTTTATATCAAACTGAAAGTTTCCTGACTGCGTGCATTTGTTTGGTGCATGAGCCAGACAAGCCGTGATCGAGTCAATAGCTGTCGCGTCGTGTACGAACTCACGAAAAGAACTCAGGAGATACTGTTCCCCGATTGGGCACAATAATACAAAGCATTTTTTGTGCCCAATCAGGAGCCAGTATTCACTTGACCTTTTGGAAATGGTCCGGTGACAGTCGGCGAGAAAGTCAGTTATTTTATTCTACTCAAGTTTATTTGACTTACCTGAAATATGACTTGCGCTTCAGCGTTAGTTTCTTTCCTGCGTTGGAATTTAGAAGAAAGTTAAAAATGAGATCAGCCAAGCAGACTTTATAATTACTGCGCCAAGATGAATAGTTATTTGCATTTATCGTTTGTGAACGGATAACGTATGAGCAAAAAATTAAAAAACTTAATTAGCCCTATCACTTTGACCCTTGAGTTATCTTTGTACTTATCTCATTTCGGTCTGAGATTCTTCTTTAGCGGCTCGCCAAGCTGCTTTTCAGGGTTGCATCAATAATAAATATTACTTTTGCGGTATTATTGGAGAGATTTGAAATCACGTTTATGGCAATCGGCAAACGGCAAACGTCAGATTCAAGTTCAAAGTTTTCAAAATTAGACTGATTTTTAAATTAGGCTAATTTAAAAATGACTTAACCTCCTGCTTTTATCTATAAACCTATCTAATTACACGAGCAGGCTGTTTCGGTTCTACTCTGGAAAGAGCACGAAGTGCTAAACGCCATTGTAGTGCTGCGCAAAAAAAAGAACACTAGCTAGCTTTACAAAGCGCATTAGAAAGTTCCGTGGGAATTCATTAGGCTGATTTAGCAACAGAACGGGAACGTCTGTTTACGACTGCGCGCGCAAATCAAACAACTGGATTGACCAATAACAGAGCGGCAAATTGAGTACCGGAAGTCGAGTTTAGTCCTTTCCGCGCGCTTACCCGTCGTTAAATGACGTTCCCGTCCTGTCGCTAAATCAGCCTAATACTCATGAGTGGAACTCATGGAACTTTAACACTTTAAAGTCCACACGTAATTTTTGAATAAAGCGAGACCTGTGCATCTTTTTTCCTCCGAATATCAAAACGATTTGATGTCTGTGAAAAGTAAGTCAGAGAGTATCCAGAATGTAAAGATGTTTAATATTTTTTTGGTTGGAAAGTATTGATGCATCATGCAAAGATTACCTAATTAGTAGCGTGGGAACGCTCTCATCCCTGGCTAATTTTGCCCACTTAAGATTGCAAGTAGAAATCGATGAAGTAGCAGTTTTGAACGCTCCAGTCCTACCTCTGATATTAACACGCTTTCATTACTTCCTGTCGGCGCGGCCTGTATATTTTTTATCACAACTTTTAGTACCCAAAGGACATTTGCTTGCAGAGGTAGTGAAAAATTCGTGCAAATTATTAACATTAGAGGTGAAAAACCGGTACGAGTGTGGGGTATAAAGGTGTCAAAAACAAACCAAAAATGCATATGTTCATGACTTCAATTCATAACAAGATTATTTAATTTCATCTAAGAATAACTTACAGAAAAAGCCAGGAAAATTGAGGGCACGAACGTTTTCACACCCTGTGATTTTCCCTGGAAGTGTGATCAGTTCAAGTTAAAACTTCTTTACACAGACTGCTACTAGGCCTGTGATTAGGCTCAAAGGTAGAATTGAAGTGCTTAAATGGTGATAATTAGTCGTAACTCGTTTTATGGACTTGCCTTCCCTAAACTTAGTGCCTAATTTGGTCTAAAAAACATACCGGAGGGTTTTTTTGTAACCACATAGAATGTGAAATAAAAGCCGCGATTACCTTAGAGTTTTATTTAACCGGAAGTGGTTTTCTTGGACACATGTGCATTTTATTAAGAACGCAGAGTGTGCGAGGAGCGTGCTGAAAAATGGTAGGGGACCGGGGAGGACATATTTCGCTGATAAATTTGCTTTACTGAATTTTATCGGAGAAAATTTTTCATGAACGCGAAGGGTCGTGTAAAGCAAGACGGGTGCCTTTAAATTCTACGAGCAGGAGTCTTCTCGAAGAGGCATGAACTGTCACGCACGACGCACGACGCACGACCCACGACCCACGACTCACGACCCACTACCCACCCAGCCACGCCAATTAGTCAATCTCGTAATAGCTGGCTGAATTTTCCTTGTCTTCGTGAATGAAAATTGTTGTCTCTGTATATATTTCACCGAATTATATTTCTTTTATTGATTTTTAGTAGTCTCTCCCGTTTGTTTTCAGTCGTTCAGGGAACATCGCTTGCAGGAGTACTCAAAATGCCACGCGTATCAAACGCTTTTGAAGATCACACATCGATAAAAGCATGATATAAAAAATAAACATAATAAATTATTGAATATTATGTTGGAGCGTAAATCTATTAATGTTCATTCAAACACTTTACTACAGCTCGCGCTGCAAAAGTGAGAACCGGCTGGCCGTATAGGTGATTTCGGAATTTTTTTTTTAACGGTTTAGCTAAAAGCCCATGCGTGCTTCGATCGTGCTGAATATTGAATGAGTGCAATTTGTATTGCAAAATTGTGAAATACTGCATTCTGTCCGAGGTCTGTATGATAAAAATAGTGCCTCATAGTACTGTTTCACCTCAGACATGATGTATAAGTGGTATAAAATGTTGGTTTATACGCACCCAGATTTGTTGGCAAGATTTTGTAAAGGCCTTATTAATCTTCTACGATGATCAAGAGCTATTATGGCTCTTAAATGTGATCGAAGATGATTGCTATTTTTTGGGTGTACATATGAGGCTATCAACGCAATGTAAGATATGGTTCACTCTGGGCTGTTTGCAAATTATTTAACTCTAAAATCATTTTTAGCCTTTCTCTCAAAAGTCACATGAATGTGCTCTTAAGTTAACTGAATTGTGGAAAACAAGTTTATTTTTTGATTTAAACTATAAATTTATTAATGGAAGCTTCGCTTTTAGCCCTGGCTAAATCTATATATGAATTAGCATTATAGCAACACGCTCTACGTTCAAACAGTTAATTCCAAGAGTCAGCTGAAGAGTCAGCAAAACTGAATTATCTCCTAGTCAAAAAGTAAAAACTAGAGACTTTAATTTTGACATCTCTGTTTTGGTAACTTTCTAAAATTTGAGATGGCATTTCCTTAATTTAAAACACTTTCTGGGGGAAAAGTGGAATGAAGAAAGTACATCCTGTTAACTGCTCTTGGCCACGGTAAATGAACTGGATATGAAAGGTTTACACCCTTAAAAAACCTTAAAGTTTCACTATCGTTAAACAGTGAACTAGTTTCTCATTAGCTTATTTGTAATAATATTTCAGAGTTTTCATAAAGATCAAATTAAACCGACTGTAAATTGATTTAGTTTGAAGCGCGCGTGGTATTGTCGATATTCAGATTGCAATTAGCAAGACAAACACTTGAGCCGCCTGCTCCCTAATCTAGTAGAGCTACAGTAGCATTTTTCTTCAAAGCTTCCGGGGATCTGCCTATACCGTAGCGAAAAAAGAGGTAGTGTCACACCCAAAAGGACGTGAATAAACAACATGCGACAAGCGCATCACCTAACTGCCCCGTAAGGCTGGTTTTCACAACAGGAGGGCACTGCGTGCATCCGCTGAACGGCAATAGCGTGGGCGCATCAAACCTGATGGAGGGAAATCGAAAACTCGCATAAAGGTACAGTCCTTTTAAAAACCATTTCGTTGGTGCTTTGAATACCGTACTTTCCGACAAAAAATATTTTCCATGACAAAAATCGGACGTTTTCTACGTGGGTTTTCACTTGTAGATTTTTCAGCAGTAGGTTTTCTTGGTCTTTTAAAGACTTTCAAGACTCAATGCCAAAAAGTCATGTTCCTGTATAAGTCTGATTTTCACTTGCAAAGCAATGCATTTCTATGGTTTGATTTCCAAACTCGTGGTTTTACTTATCAGGGAGGAAATGCATGGTAGCAATGTTCAGCTGCTTTAAGACTAAAAGCAAAAAAAAATTACCAAGCGAGGTTTATTTATTAGCGCGATGTCTCATGTTAAACTAATCTCGGAGACACGCGTTTATTTATGCCACAAAAACAAGTCTATCGGTTTTTTTTACAGTTTTTCGAAATTTTTCGCGGAAAATTTTATGAAAAATATTCTACTGGAAATGAAGAACAGATTGAGTTTGACACAGCAACAATTGCAAGTGATTATGTACATAATCACTTAAGCATTTCATAAGCTCAGTTGCAGACAAAACAAATGCACACATCCCGAAAAAACGAACAATACTTTTATCTTACTTTAACTCTAAAAGATACAGAGATTTTTTTCAAGCTACTATTTTGAAGCGGCTCTTGAGTAACAGCTCCTGTCTTCCACAATCGATTTCTTGTTATTAATTTATATTTGACGACAGTAGTGATCCATTCAAAACAGGAATGGCTATCACTACCTAAATCTAACTTACGATGTTGTTCACCTTCAAAGCCTGTTTAAACATAAGACAGGAAGTTTGTTAAAGGGGTGTATATAATGCTGTTTCCTCAAAAAATAGATACAGTAACTACTGTTAAAGGACCCAGATAAGCTGGGATGCGACAAAAAACATGGCACAAATGGATGGATGAATTTTTGGTATTAATGTTTCCGTTGAGAGCTTTTTACTGTATCTAGATGAACCCCTTAATATGTAATTTGTACATCACGGAAGAATTATAATTATCAAGCAGAAACCGATGTATTAAACAAGAATGTGGTTCAATACAGAAGTGAAGCTGGTCTCAGTCAACTTCCTTTGCGAATGAAATGTCTCACAAATTAGCATATCAACAAATGTAGTATCCACAAAATGGTATCATCATTTAGGAATGAACGCAATTTTTTTGCAACAGAAGCCAGGATTTATTTAAGGTGATTCCCTAGTTTTGCACTGCGCATCTCTTACTGCGAATAACAAGATGACCGCCGTAAAAAAGAGCATGTGAAGTAACATTATTAAAATGAAGTTGACTAAAGAAAAACGCTATTGGAATTTTTGCTTGCTGTTGTTTCTTGCCGAGGTGAGACTCAATGTGTTGGGAATGTGTATAACGTAAGCAGTACGCAAGTTGCTGAGTTCGACTTCCTCTCGGAGAACCTCGATAGTAGATGTTTAACTTGTGCTTACTCACTTTGATTTTCATTTAAACGCTTTCTTTATCACATTGTGTCCTAAATGTGATATCTCGATGCAAATTCTGTAAAAACGGAATGTTTAATACTTTCTTCCCCCTTTCACATACATTCTATTTTGAAACACGCCCCAGTCCTCTCTCAAAAATCGGAGAAAATGCATTTGGTGCACACCTTCTGCAACTCTACCGCAAAACGAGTACGCTGACCCCCATTTTTTATTTCGTGATTTTAATAAGGACAGTGCTTCCTTTCGATGGGAAAAAAATTGGCACAAATCTATGTTCAGTTTTTTGGCAGTTTTACCAAATTGTACGGATTGAGCTATCACGGGTCGAATAGCGCGTGTCCAATTTAATTCTACTTTGTAGCGTAAAGTAAAAACAAGGGCATTAAAAGGCATTTTTCTGGTGCGTAAGTGGATAAACAATACAATAAAGTCAAGTTCTGTGTAATACCACATACATCATCGAAAAAAACTCTCCTTTTTGTCTAGTTTTGGGCTGCCCGCGGTTTTTGTAAAAGGGTCCTAAATAGCCGTATTTGTCAGCATTGTGACGTCAAAACGAGCACGGTGACCCCCACTTTTTATTACTTTTTTATCATCTTCTTGACTTGTTACATCACTGTAGCAAGTGTCATCTACAATCTATGTTACGTTCTTTTACTAGGGAATCACCTTAAAAGGTGTATTGATAACGTTTCATTTCGTGCTATTTTGGGGTTGGGAAGTCAGGCTAGATTTTCTCTAAAACGCCAAAATGTTATATTTATTTGCATCATGAAATGTAAACAAACAGTAAACCCCTGTGAAAGGTTTGAACCCAGGAGTCATTTCAAAGGTAGGTTGAGTTTGATCGTCCGGGTGAACGTAGTCCTGAATAGGACTATGTTCTTACGACCTAACATTTCGCGCACATTTTTTGAGCAGAAGGAAAAGGTCAGTATGATAATTTTTTTTTTCTTTAAACAATTATCCTATAGATACGTAATTGTCAATAGTATAACTCTAAAATCGAAGTTAATATATTCAGGAATACAGTGGTTAATTAAGTGTCCATTCTGTCGTGCAATTGTTTTTCACCCTTTCGCTGGCTTGTTTATCTCGAAATCTTGCCTTTCTCCACACATTAAGTTAATGATTAATGAAACTAAGAATACTTCCGCGAATTAATGGCGCTTTGATGAAGGATGTGAAAAATTGCCTTCAGCAGTAATTTTAGCTTTCTTCAGCGGTACGTCTTCGTTGTTTTGAGAAATAAAATACACGCACTTTAACTATAAATTTAAATCAATATTATGATGCCGGTAAGATTGTGTTTTTGAAAATAAGAATATTCTATCATTTAGTTATACAAAGGAAAAATTAACAGCAATCGGTTTGAATTCTGGTTTTTTCCACCTTATTTTGATGGTACATTGTTTGAGTTTGATCGTCCGGGTGAACGTAGTCCTGAATAGGACTATTGTTGTTGACAGAGACTGACGTTTCGACAACCTGTGCGGTAGTCATCTTGTGAGTCAAAGTGAGTTGTATCACGTCAGTTGATGGTATTATACTCTGGTTATTGATCTGATTGGTCAATTACGTCGCGATGTTATTGGTCGTCTGTCAGTTAAGCCGTGATGTTATTGGCTATGAAGACTCGCAATCTGTAATTGGTGCGTTTCGATCCGTCTATCGTCACAGTTAACAGTCGTCTATTGTTGGTCAAATTGTCAGTTCTCCAGTCGTTCTCTCGTAGTTAGTTTTGCTTGATCTCGTCAATAAGTCGTTTGTACGGCGCTGGTAACTGTTGGCTACGATTCAGTGGCGTTTGTTCTAAGTTAGTAAACCAGCTTTCTAAAGTAAGACGTTGATAGTAGTCTGTAGAATACGTTATACATGTCGCAGAGTCCCAGTCCATTTGATGTTTTGTCTATAAATGGTGCTCAGCAAAGTGATTATTGACGTCACCATTCCTGGTCGCTCGTTTGTGTTCGGTCAGTCGCGTGCTTAGGTTTCTGCCGGTTTCACCAATGTAAGAAGCCTGGCAGTCGCAGCATTTGATCTTGTATACTGCTCCCTGTCTGTCCTCCGGAATGTCTTTGTCCTTGACATTAGTAAGCAGTCGCCGTAAAGTGGTTATCGGTTTGTGTGCAACACGTATATTGTAAGGTTGTAATATACGTTCAATAGTTTCAGAGGTGTCTCTGATGTACGGTATAGTCGCTGTCGTAACAGGGCCAGAGTTGGTCTGAGTGTTAGAATCAGTGTTACTGTGAGTGTTCCGTCTAACAAAGTCCGTGTTGTAATTGTTCTTACTAAAAACGTTGTTAAGATAATCAGTCTCGTCTTGTAGGCTGTCAGGTGAGTCGCAAACTAGTTGCGCTCGTCTCGTCAGAGTCCGGATAGTAGTAGCCTTGTGAGAGGTCGGGGTGTACGAAGACTGGTCTGGTAATCAGTCGGTACATGTATGTCTCGGTTTTCTGTAAATAGTCGTTTTTAGTTTGTTGTTGTCGCGAGTGACCAAGCAGTCTAGAAAAGGTATCTTACCATTTTCTTTGAACTTCTTGGTGAACTCTATGTCCTCGTTCTGTCTGTTAAGGTGTTCGTGAAAATCGTGGATTCCGTCTTTGTTTACGGCGGTGAATGTGTCGTCAACGTAACGTAACCAAAGAGGTCCACCCCCGATACCCTTGTCATTGTGTCTGGTCCTCGATGTTTTGCATGACAATTTCTGCTACAACAACAGAAACTGGAGAGCCCATAGCTGTACCGTGTAACTGTTTGTAGTGTTTGCCGTTGTACTGAAAGTACGTCGAAGTCAAACAGAGGTTGAGTAGGTCCACGATGTCGTCCGTAGGTAGTGGTAGTTCAACAGCAGAGTTCTTAATAGCGTTCTCAGTACAGTCTAAAGCCAGTTGAAGTGGAATACTGGTGAACAGCGATTTCACGTCGAAGCACACTAGTTTGTGGTCGTCCGGTAATGTCTTAATGGCGTTAATAAAGTTCTCAGTAGACTGTAGTTTGTGACTACATTCGTCAGTCAGCGGTTTCAGTACGTTAGTTAAGTATTTAGACAGTTGGTAGGTTGGGAACCCACAGAAAGAAACTGTGGGCCACATAGGTATGTTAGGTTTGTGTAGTTTTGGTAGTCCACACAGCTTGCGTGGCTGCGGAAAACTACACCTCAGTCTGTTGTAGCGTCGAAAGTCGATCTTGTCGGTTTTCTTCAGTGTAAGCAGTTTGTTGTTAAGTTTGCGTTGCAGTGCGGGTGTCGGGTCTCGTTTAAGTACTTCGTAGGTCTGTTGTCGAAACGTCAGTCACTGTCAACAACAATAGTCCTATTCAGGACTATGTTCACCCGGACGATCAAACTCAAACAAAGTACCATCAAAATAAGGTGGAAAAAATCAGAATTCAAACCGATTGCTGTAAATTTTTTCCTTTGTATAACTAAATGATAGAATATTCTTATTTTCAAAAACACAATCTTACCGGCATCATAATATTGATTTAAATTTATAGTTGAAGTGCGTGTATTTTATTTCTCAAAACAACAAAGACGTACCGCTGAAGAAAGCTAAAATTACTGCTGAAGGCAATTTTTCACATCCTTCATCAAAGCGCCATTAATTCGCGGAAGTATTCTTAGTTTCATTAATCGTTAACTTAATGTGTGGAGAAAGGCAAGATTTCGAGATAAACAAGCCAGCGAAAGGGTGAAAAACAATTTCACGACAGAATGGACACTTAATTAACCACTGTATTCCTGAATATATTAACTTCGATTTTAGAGTTATACTATTGACAATTAAGAATGTATAGGATAATTGTTTAAAGAAAAATTATCATACTGACCTTTTCCTCCTGCTCAAAAAATGTGCGCGAAATGTTAGGTCGTAAGAACATTCATCCGCCATCTTGTCCTCGATGTACTGTTTTACGAAAGGAAAGACTGTGCTCTCAAGGGCGACAGCGAGGCTACAATAAACTTACTTTCATCGTAGAAATACGTCGATACCATAACGATCACGTTCGTGGAATGTAGCACCCAATACACGTCAAATGCTGGTACTGAACGTAAACAATTCGCAGAAAATGCCTCTGTGGCACTTCAACAGCCCATATTGACGCATGCGCATACAGAATGCCCTCATGTTGGTTTTCGCTAGAGACGGAGTCGGAGTCGGAGTCGTAATCAGAATCGTAAAGCTTATGATCTAGTGAAAACAGCGTTCCGATTCCGCTTATTACTCCGTCGCTTACGTTCCGCGTATGATCTAGTGAAAACCAGATTGTCAGAGTCGGAAGCAGAAGCAGAAAAACTAAACCAATCACAAAGCGTGGGAACGTGCATTGTGATCGGTTTATCCTTCCGCTTCTGCTTCCGGCTCCGACAATCTGGTTTTCACTAGATCTTAGGCACAACGTAAGCGACGGAGTCGTAAGCGGAGTCGGAAGAAATGGAAGCGTTCTGATAGTCTTGTACTGTCGCAATTTGTAATAATCATCGCGCTTTGTAATACCTGTCGCAATTTGTAATAAATCCATTGCACTTTGTAATACCTGTAGCAATTTGTAATAGACCGTGTCGCACTTTGTAATAAAAAAGATGTCGGAATTTGTAGTAACAGTCCATCGCACTTTGTAATAAACTAAGCTTTCGCAATTTGTAATAATTCCATCGCACTTTACAATAATTTTTTTGAGAGTGATTCGACTAACTTCGTCAACATTAATATAATGCCAAAATATGCACGGTACTTCATAAAGAAAGTGATGACGTCTGCTAGCACGTAACATCTCCGCTCATTCAAACATTTAACTTTATTCACAGTCCTAAAAATTTTTTTGAAATTAATGTTGAATAGTTATGTGACTTACGAAATGCTGTATTCTTAAACCTGTGCTATTGTACTAGGTGTTTTGCATTCAATGGTTACCCGGCGGGTGTACTTCCTTATATGGCCAATACGGGGATGTGCCTCTGGATACAGCATTGTCAGAGTACAGGATCTAGACACACTAGACACAAACGAGCCATTATTAAAAAGCATTTAATTTCCACAAATCGAAACATCCATCCTACTTCATTCGAATAAGGACACCAGGAAAGCTCAAGCTTTCCTGCTAGATCTTATAACAGGTCGACACAACACGTGATGCACCGTCCTTGTCTAACGCGCAATCTTAAAGAAGTAATAGTGGCTTCCATATTTTGGCCAACTTAATCAAACGAGGCCTCAAGATTCAAAATGTTTACTGCAAATAAACAAAAAACGTCACCAGTGGCAAACCGTCGAACCACAACAGAAACATGCCATAAACACAAGATCTAATTAGTTTCTGGCCAATACCTTCGCACGTATCTGTTTTTATAAAACTTACTTGGGGTCTTACACTGAGCGGGCTGGCCATTTGGTCCATTATTCTCACTTGATTTGGTCCCATATAGGAACAAAAGGAGTACTTATTCCATCTTAAAACAATTTTTTCTATATGGAGTCCGCTAAAGCAAATACCGTAGGCATAGTAAAAAATTATCCTTCAGTACGTATATACAACTCGTAAGACCTTGCAATTCTTCTTCAGGATTACTATTCTTTCCACAAAATGGAAAGGGTGGAATAAACCATCCATTACTACTTGAGTTACCCCATCTAAGGATCAAACCAAAGACACAAGGCCAACAAGGCAAAAAATGATACCCTATTAAAGGCTCGAGATCCTCAAAAGCAATACCCAGTCAGGCAGTACTTACCTATCTAGCCCATTAATTGTGATTCCCTTGATTTTTCTTTTCATGCAAACGGTGGGCAACCTTGATTTATAATTTCTTCAGTTATTGCTGCCGGGCATCAGCCGGCAGCACCCATATTATTGAGCGACTTGAGATTTTTTGGTTCGATGGTTCGATGGTTCGATGGTTCGATGGTTCAATGGTTCCATGGTTCAATCAGCAAGGTGACCAATCAGCAAGTGCTTAGATGCCGCGCCTGTTTTTCTCTTCAGAGCAACCGCCATTTTGTTTTGTTCTCATGTGAGTTTAAGATTTGTGCAGAAGTTGTAGTACATCGGATGTTTGCTGTCTTTTTAAACAGCCTAAACGGTAAGAACAGTTCAAGAACTATTGTACGGGACATTTTTCCGGTTTTTTTTTAATGCTAGGTTTCAAGATTAGTTGTAGCGAGTATTTTTTGTCACACAGATTGTTATCTCGGAAATCAGGATTGTAAGTTGTGATCGGCGTGTACTGTACGTCTACCTGACCTGTGAATAAACAAGTTTTGGCCTTTAGTCTTCACGTTATTTGTTCGCAACTCTTCTCGTCATGTACACGATGATTGTCCGATGAAGAAACAGTCTATCAGCACTGCTGTTGTTAAAATGAATTACAAAATCATGTTGAAACTCTGGCGAGTCAGTATCTGAATGTAAACATATTTGTGATTGTGATCGGTTCATTTTTTGTATTTTACTCTGAGTGCATCATAATTCTATGTTATTGACTTTGAGAAAAGGATTCATATGTTTAACTGTTCTACATACTGTCTTTGTCCTATTCGCATCGCAACTCACGGCAGCACTTCCCTTCTCAATGAGAACTTCTAGTCTAAAATTTCTTATTTAAATCAACACCTGCCTGTTTCCAAAGTGAAAAGCGCAGTTCTAGATTCTTAGAGGGTCAGTAATAAGTGTTTTTTCTCTATTTTTTGGGTTTGGCTCTAATAACGATTCTGTTATATTACCACAGAATGCTGCACTTTAACATAAATTTCGTCACCCTTTAACTATCTCTAGAGGTCCCCAAGAATCCAAGAAGACAAGGACATCTAAATTCAAACACCTAATGCACAAAAATGTAAATTTGTTCAAGATTTAAATGTACGTAGGTGTTTTCCACATAAACAACGTGTAAGTTCTCACGCTTTGGCCTGTTCAGGAAGATAGCTTGAAATTAAGCCATCGTTTCACGATTTTTACTGGTCTTTTTACTGCTTGAAACATAGCGTTGGTCTCTCTAAGCTATAGCGCTAGGCAATAGCTTTCCGGTTTCAATCACCTACCTGCCTGTTTCCAAAGTGAGAAGCGCAGTTCTAGATTCTTAGAGGGTCTGTAATAAGTGATTTTTTCTCTATTTTTTGGGTTGCTGCAGGTGACGGGGAAATCGAAAGCGCAATATTAGGTGTTTGGCCTACGCAAGGTAAGTAATCAACTTTAAAACTGTTAGAGGGGGGTTTTAATCAAATGTACTTTGCCAGTCAATAGAACTCAATAAAAATTGACTGCGGCCGCTTTTTTGCCATCAGCGCCATTAACTCTAATTGTCTTTTTATAAATTCTATTTTAAATGTAAAACCATACGACAAACTTAAATGCAACCAGATTGACGTTTAAAATATTCGGTTGACGAACTGACATTTTATTTTACTCAAACGAACTCCCTTAAAGGTCAAGAGAATTCTGTGCACTGAGAAGAAAAAAAATGAATTTTACTGAACACTATAATCTTTCTTCTGAACGTAAATCTAAAAATTCTGAATGTTTTCGTGGTAGACAATCTTTCAATCGATAAGCCTTTCTCAGCAGTTGTAGTATTAAGAGAAAAGCCGCACAAATTGCAAAATACCCCACAGTTATCAATTTTCCTGTTAAACGTGGGTAGAGTAGATAAGCGCTAGTAAGATATCTCGTAGGTAGCGAAAAAATGTAATAAACTTGAATAGATAATCTTATCATTTGATTTTCTTGCTCTTTGTTATCACTTTTTTTGCAGCATTATCGGCGCACAATAGTCAGGGACACGAAACAAAATACATGTATTAGGTCGATGCTGTCGTATAGCATCATCTTACATTTTATTTAGAACTGGTCGATTTCCATTCCGACACAATGAAACGTACTCCGAAAAATTCCCATACTGATAAAATACTTATGCCATGCACTGGTCATATCACTGAATACTCAGTAACTATACAGTTGACGATGAGTGACAAAATACAGAGCAAACATAGTGGTCTGATATGGCGGCGCGCCCGCCCCCCTTTCCCCGCTCATCATGTCATGTCGCCAATTTCTGTAAGCTATTGCGTGTTTTCTATATCTAAGTATTTACCTTTTTACCCTGATATATTCCTTTTAGTAACTGACTATGTACGCACAGGGCTAATAGACTAATAGGCACCTAACGCTTAAAGTGGCTTCAGTCACTCATCACATGATAAATAGTCCATGTTAAAGATGTTGGTCTTTACTGAATAGCATCCTAAAAGCATTACAGTCTAATGCAATGAAATTTGGTTGGACTACGGCACGGGACGAAAAATTGGATTTACGACACTTTTGACACGCGTCAAAAGTTAAATCAAATATGGTATTGGCTTTGACGTCACCTTTGACGCGCGTCAAAGATGTCGCCAAATATATAACCTCTGTGCTTACTCCTTTGACCTCGGTAAAGGTGAAGTCAAATTGGTAACAACTTTGACTTCTCCTTTCACGTGCGTCAAAGATCAAGTCAAATGCATCAATGCTTTGCTATTCCTTTAACCCTTATCAAAGGCGTTGTCAAATATGCTGGTAACTTTGACTTTACCTTTGACGCACGTCAAAGATAAAGTCAAAAGAGTAGTGGCTGTGACTACACCTTTGATACTAGTCAAAAATGAAGTCAAATACGACCGCTACACTTTTACAACACTTTTGAATGGTGTCAAGGGTGAGAGCAAATATGCAATGAATTACGTCTACAAACACTTATGTCGAAACTGATTTTAAGAAAGGAAATTAAAAAGCTGTATTTGAATACTGTTTTAAAGATATTTATACGACAATACCGAACACAGGCTAGTAATCATTGTAACTGGTGTTTATAATTATTTTTGAAAATGTTCTGGAATATGTACTTTTTCGAGGTGAATTAAGTGAGTTTTGTTTTTGTCTTATCTTGAGTGGATCATTTTTCCCTTGATCGATTAACATACGATGAATAAATGATAGCGACGCAAAACAATGACTCAACAACTGGACGATGGAAGACTGAACCCAAGCAAGACACCCTGTTTTTGGCGCGAAATTGTCGCGGCCGCAATCTCTCTCCGCCCGCGCAAACAAACAAACTACGCAGATCTGAAGAAAACAAAAGCTGCTTTTTTGTACGAAGCAGTCCAGCTTTTTTTAACAAATATTTTCGCCCTTATCTCTGATAGAGTTTAGACTACAAACTTGTTCAAAAGGTACGTGTCATTCTTTTCTATATGTGCATGCAATAGTTCTTCTTCAAACTTCATAGTTGTTTTACTATGTTAAGCTTACAGAAACCAACTCCGAACAGGCGTGTATATCGTGCTTGGGAGCTTTTCTGATCGTTAAATCTGGTTCAGTAAACTATAAAAATCTTTCTGTATCACAGTAGAGTTTACATTAGATCAAGCCCTTTTTCTTAATAGGGTTAATGCATTTCTGTAAAAGTAATGCCTGGCTTATATTTCACAATGCAATTCAACTCAAAACTTCATGCGAGAACCTACTAACATCAAGATTAACCAACTCTGGTTTTCTAACAGTTTATATTTATCTGCGAGAACTACTCAGGTAATGAAATAATATAAGACTTACATATATCTTTTTTCATTGACAGTGTACTTCAATAAAAATGTCTGTACCAAACTTTGATGGGAATATTACTGAAGCAAGTACATAAGCTTATTTGAACAGGATTCAGTGCAGTTTATCAAACAAAGAGGTGTGATTATTTGAAGACTTCGGATGTTTTGCGAACGTGAGTATCTCTTTCTATTGATTTTTCTGGGTTCTATACGTAATGGGGCTCATACTGCATAATTAATTTTTAAAATATTCCATTGATTTTTTACCACTACAGTGGCAGCTGGGTATGTTTCAACATTTAATAACAATCATTCAAACATACCGAGCTGTCCCTTCATTATTGTTACTGGACAATAACTTTGGGGGTTAAAAAGGTAGAAAAATAGCCGCGTAGCAAGCTTTTCCGCGCGACTTTTGTGCAAGAGGGCAAAAAAAGAGGAAGGAGGGGCCGGGAAGGGCTAACTCGCGCAATAACTCTATTGGAAACGCTTGTTATGCAGGCTAGGTATAATATAAAGTGTTTCTTTAGTTTAATTTTAAGCTTTGGGCATAGAGGGAAATTTTGATTGAATTTTCCTGGACTTTATTATGTGATAATAAGGCTCGATTCAAACGTCAAATTTCACAGGTGACGAACTTAATGACAATACATGTACACGAAATGTAATGTTTCCATTCAAAAGCATTAGGTTCGCTACACATTTTTAAGTTTTGATAAAGGTAAAGAGAAAGGGGGATTTTCTAAAGAAAAGGAGCGATAGTAAAAAGGGAGTGGGGCCAAAAAATTTACTTGAAACACTATGACTGAGCTTTTTATCTCAAATTTCTATATTTTTTTTACGATTATTTCACAGATAAAAGAAGCAAGGTAAAGTGATAAAAGTCTCCAATGGGAAAAAAAAGCACACAACAGAGGAAGATTGAAGTTAGATAAATGGCGTTTGTCTTTCACTTACATCAAGAGTCAAAAGCACTCTAGAATGAAAATCTTCGCAAACATAACATCAAGACAGATGGGCTCCTGATCAAGAACATTTCTTACTTACCATGATTTTAGCACTGGCTTTCGTGAAAGAGTGTTTTAAACTATTTTGCAGGTTGCCGTCCGTGACAACAGCGTGAATCTGGAACATTTATAGTGCTTCAAAAATTTGCGGCAGTCATTATGATTGTCCATTGACAAACTGCATTGAGTACTTTAGACAATAAATCGTGAAAATGTTTTAAAAAACCATTTTTATGCGTTTAAAAAAGTTTTAATCGGAATTATTCAGCTTTCATCTAGTGAGGTTTTAGGACAATAAAGTACAAGATTAAGAACTCAATCTCTTATCTGTCCACCTTTTTAAACGGTATCCAGTTCGCAATTGAATTTGACTGAAAATCTCAAGTTGGATTCTAGTCTGTATATCAAGCGCTTATGACTAGCGAGGCAATAATGCGGCATTCGCGCGAAACGCGAGGAGAACGAGGAATTCACGCGAAGCGCGAGACGAGCGAGAGGCGCGATACGAGGGGAGGAAAAAAAACAAACATATTTGGCAACACCTTTGTTAAACCTTTGACTTAAATCTCACACGCATTTGACGACAACTTTGTCACACATTTGACCTGAGGCTCAGACACTTTTGACGACACTTTTCACAAGCCTTTGACTTTTATCACAGACATAACTTTGCCGCGCTTTTGTCACACCTTTGGCCTGAATCTCAGACATATTTGACGACGCCTTTGATAAGGGTACAAATGCTAGTGAAATATACCTTTGACGCGCGTCAAAGGTAGGGGTTAAAGGCGTGACAAAAACGGCCTTTATCGCCTGAAGACGCGCCTTTGACCGCGGGCAAATGTAAACATTTGTCGCGCGTTAAAGTTGTACAAAGGTGTGCAAAGGTGGCCTTTATCGCGCGTTTGACTTCACCTTTGACGTTCGGTAAATCCGTTTTTTCGTCCCGTGCGGTAGGTCGCTACTAAAACTTTTCAGTCGTGTTGACGTCGGACAAAAGGACTTTCCACCCTGATTAATGAACCATTTGCTTTCGATCAAAGAGCTTCTGACATAATTTTTCCGCAACCCTTATAGGGCATCCGTCTCTACTGACCATCATCCGTCATTCAATATTTATCGTTATAAAAGTTTTGGAAATTTACTCTGAAAATGGCCTAGACCCAGGAAGATAAAATGAACAACAACAAGAACAACAACAACAACAATGATAATAATAATAATAATAATAATAATAATAATACTAATAATAATACTAATAATAATACTACTAATAATAACAATAATAAGCATTCCCAGCCGCGAGACTGAAAACCGTGGTGTGCTTTCTTCGCGTGTCGCGGCCGGCATCGACAGTTGCTACTGTGTATCACTCACGTTATAAATATTCTATAGAAAATAAAACATGAACACATCAAGAAATTGGTGGAGGCATTATACATATATTTTGGCCTTATAATCAAGAATTTTATTTCAATTTTCCAACAAGTAGATTCTCACGCTTGCAAAAGCTGGGAAGGAATATTCGCCACGGCCGCTGAGTAGAAGCAGCGAGGTCTCCCTTATTCAGGTTTAATCTCGACCTAAGGTAAATATATTCACAAATTCCAGTCAGTCTGTGTACAACTGTGTGTATTGTTTTAAACTTAAATTCAGGTACCTTCTCGCCAGTATTTGTGAATATTTAATTTACTGTAAGTCGAGACTAACCCTGTATAAATAAGTCTTCAGTGCTCCTATTCAGCGGCCGAGACGAATTGGAAACTGGACAATTCCGTTGCCGGTAGGGGTATTTTGCAGAACGCAGGCAAACTACTCCATTTTGCCTCATTAACTGATAGTTTTATCATGTTAAATGCGAAACTCAGCTGAAACAACAACCGCCATACGGGCCCGTTAATTATCGGCACTTTCGAGAAACAGGCCCAGAAGCGGATGCAGCCTCAATATCCTTTTCAATGATGACAGCCAGGGAAAGTTATGGTCAGAGACTTTCTTTTCAAGAGTTCTGATCATGAATTTCTGACGAGTCACCAAGTTTCAGTCTCAATACCGGTACTAAAGCCCACGCTCAGAACATGGCAAAATGATCGATAGTAAAACTAAAAAAAACTATGTGGGTAAAGAACGCAGTGAAAGCATTAGGCGATAGTTGTCAGGGGCACCTAACGACAGTTCCCTCCTAAATACATTAAAACACTTTTAGGCTATTGGTATCCAAAGTACTAAATTCTATGCGGCTCCATTTAATGATAACAACTGTTCAATCATCCACACGGCAACTTGAGTCTATTCGATCGAAATTACAAGGGCTTCAGTATTATTTTGTGGTAAATTTTGAGATTTTTTTCTGATTCCTCTCTCTGTCAAAATTTCGTATCCGAAAAATTTAATCCCCTTTATATGGAGAAAACCTGCCTCGAGTAGGAGGGTCACCCTCCCAGCCGATTCAACTTTAGCAAGCCTTTATGAGAAAAAAAAACGTTGACCCCAGCCAGCGCTCGCACATGCTCTGATTGTCTGGTCTTGACCGAGTTGACTTGGCCTCCTACGCAGGCGTTTTTCATCCCTACCCACAAACGCCGTGAAGATCGACGTAGTTAAACCCTTTTTTCCCTTGAAATAATTTTTTAAACTGAAAAATGAGCACAGTAACAACATAGAGAAAGACAGGAACAAAAACAGGAACATGTTTTTACAGTATATTGTGTTTGTGGTTAATCCAGATATGTAAATGTTAACTTTTCACGTTATCCTGAGGTACCAGAGCCTCCTGTTCCGAGACCTCCTGTTATTAAACGCAAGTTCTACTACTGTAAATATAAATCCGTAAGGAATTAAGCGAAAACTCTTGGATTTTCGCACCGTAAAACTATAGTCCATTATGTGTGTGTGTTTAGCCGAGCACGCTTCTCAGCACTTGTCGAATGAGAATTCGTAATTGTCTTCTGAATTTTCTTGAGTCAAATTCCAGATAATTTTAACTTGAGGAGTCCCAGTATGAATCACCACTAGTTAAAGTGCAGCTTTTCTTTTCATTTCTCGACGAGAAAATGCTTAATTTAACGGAAAGAAATAAAAAACGATATGTTGAAATTGAGAAGAAGATCAGAGCAGCAGACAGCTACTGTATGGCTCAATCTTATTTCAGAATTTTGTTCCAGCCAGCACGAAAATCCAAACAATCTGGATGGTCTAAATCCGAAAAACGTTTGGCTAAAAGGAATGCAACCTACGTCTGTTCCCGCCTTGGATGATATTAATCTTCCTTAAAGAGATATTTCTGACATTTGTGTGGCCGATTTTTTTTATGTAGCTTATAATGTTTATAACAGACACATCTTCTAGTATTTGCGCTACTCATTCACCATATATATCTCTTCAGTAATAGATTGAACTCATCGATGGATCTTAGTGTAAAGACTGTGTGCGACGACAAAACAGTTTCACAAGTGGTGTTGAGTAATTTGGTAGCCACAGGATTATATTGGTTCGCATCTAAGCTTGAACAAACAACCAAAGATGTCTGCTTGTCTACAGAAAAATTTGAGCTCAAGGATGAGTATCTCCTAATAAAGTCAGACTTCCTTGAATCCAAAGGCCTTTCAACGTTACTGCGTAGAATTTTTTGAGTACAGTAAACCTAGGCAGGAGAGCAGGTTGACTGCCAAAGGAATCAGATCTGAACTCAGAACCGAGTCAGGAATCTACATGCATTTTAACGATATCGTTGGTCAGGAGATTTCTCGGTTACTTTTTAATTAACGATTCTTAGTGTCTACAACTGAGCATGGACAAAATCCTCAAAATAATAAGTATTTCGGAGTGAAAGAAAGCAATGCCATTGAAGACAATCAGGATAATTCACAAAAAAAATTGTGATAGTTTTTTTGTCCAGTTTATCGACGGTCTTGACTACTTCTTGATGTGACAAAATGCAAACTTGATTATTTCAGATACGTAATCGAAATCGGGACTGATTTGGCTCAAAAGATGTCAATGTTTTTAGTTTTTAGTTATTTGAGTTGCAATATTGATCTGTTTGCCTCTGGTGTTTGGTTCAAATCTCTGGACTATTTTCTGATTTGCGTCTAATAAACCAAGTTTTGTATCGAATAATTCTATCTACCACTTCTGCTGAATGACGTTTGTATTCAATAACAAATAATCCTTAATGTAGTAACTCCGTACGGCAATAAACACATCGAAGACTCAACAACATTGTATTACAAGATGGCGCATCATACAAAGCAGATCGTCTTGCAGCCGAACACGGGACGAAAGCGTCACTTCCGGTATACTTCATACCCCTCTACATAGTAATAAGCTTTATAATACCTTACAGCTAATGTCCAGGTGTCTAGCTGCAGTTGTGAATGTCTTTTAAAACAACGTATAAACTCGAAACATGTTAGAAACATGTGAGAAGACAGAACACACAAAGTCTTTCATCCTGGAGGGAGGCAGTCTAGTACGAACAGGTCGAGAAGAAGGGGAATACCTGTTGCTCCAGAAGAAAGGGAAGGATCTTGGGCAGTGACTGTTGGAGGCGCTGGTTCAATTTCTTTCGATGCTTCTGTGGTTGGTGACCCACATTCCTGTTCAGGGGTGTCAATATAAGGGTCTGTCTGCACAAGCTTTTTCATATGGCTTGTGTTGCGCATTTTAGTGTTTCTCTCCTGATCGTCTACATGACCATATTACCTTTCTTTCGACTCACCTTGTATGATGCTGGCTCGAAATTCGGCACTAGTTTATTTTCGCGGCTCTTGTTAAGAAGGATCTGAGGTCACTTAGCCGTCCCCATATTCTTTTTGCTTGGGCTTTGTACGTGCATCCCTTTTGTGGAGAAGTTGTTGCCAGTGGGCTTCACTGATTCTGTCTGTTGGGATGGGTACCCTCGTCAGCTTCTAGTTGATCTAGTCGTCGGCCCATCAAAAGGTGTGCAGGTGACAATCCTGTCACGGTGTGAGGTGCTGTTCGATAGTGGAATATGAAATCTTACACTGCCTTCTTCCGGCCTCTCCACTCTAGATTGGTAATTCTTATTATCTTCACTAGGGTCTGGTGACAGCGTACTACCTTACCGTTACTCTGTGGCCAATATGGCGTCCCTTTTTTTTTGGGTTGTTCCCTGTTATTGCGCAGAGGAAAATGGTGGCCCACTTTCTGAACGGACGCCTAAGGGTAAACCCTGTGTTTGGAACGTGCTTTCCACTGCCTTGGTAAAATGTGCGGCATCGGTCTTCTTTAACAGGATAAGTTCAGGCCACCGGGAGTAATATAGTTGTCTACTACTACGAGATTTCTAGTTTATAGTCCAAAGGGAGTGTTGTGGATCTGATCGGTTCTGCTTTAAATCTTGGTCCAGCCAGCTGGCAGGGATGGCAGGCCTGGATGACCTGTTCAATCTACTTGTCCATGTTGGGCCACCACACCTTCTGTCGGAGTCTGGCTGTTGTGCGCACCATTCCTTGATAGCCCTCATGGAAAAGCTTTATCGTACCCTTCCAGAGGCTATCCGGCATTACTCTGCCAAGGTTCTCGTCATGCTCTTTCTGAGCAAGGCCAACTACTCTCACATCGCCATATAAGCTGTGGGTGCCGGAACAGTCCTTCAGAATTTGCCATCTCAATTTCTGAAACTTCTCACTGGGCAGGTTGAATCCGACGAACAAAGCAAAAAAGGTTAATTTCAGACCCTACCATGCTACTACTAGTGATAGTTGACACTACAGCTCACCTGCTCTGTATGTTGTCGGCCAATAGTATTCTTGGTCGTTGTGTAGCTCTTTGAAACATACAGATTCATAATGAAGATTTTCACACGATCATATTCCGTACGATAGGTGAGATAGAAACAGGAAACGCAAGGTTCCACGCATTGATCCAGTTCTATTTACACAGCTGTGATAAAAAAATTCTCAGTTTCGAGAATAGTTTATTCTAAATCATAAGAAAAGATTTAATTAGAAGTTGGAATTTTTCACTACTTCTCTTTCACTTTTTACATATACAGTTAATTTAATTAGCCGCAAAGAAAGCTTCAGAAATTAAAAGGTTTGATCAATTCACGCTTGCGACTCCTAGTCTTTTTTTAACCTTTATAGAAGGACATCTGTGAGCAGGGAGTAAGTCAGCACAGAATTTAATTGTCGGCGAATTTCTGTAATCGTCCATTGTTCTGCTAGTGATAAGCTAGCCGTTTATTTACTCGTCTTGCTTGTCTATGGACTGAGTCTTATTCCCCCAAAGGGAGAGAAAGAGTGTCTTGCGAATTGTTTCCAATCAAAGACTTGTGAATTCGTGTCTGGGAAACTCTCCAACGGTGTTTATATATATACACAGTTATACGCACCTTATAACTTCATCTGCGCTTAACGAGTGTCTTTTCGTTCATAACTTTTCAAAACAGCTGCGCCACAGAATGTCGCTGACAACAAGTGACGCAAAAGAGTATCGAAGTATGACTGCACAATAAATGTCAAAAAATCTACCTAAGCGGTCCCCTCGGGATTTTCTGTTTTACGTCATCCTACCCATCTCTTACTTGCTGACACGAACAATAGAAACGTTATCATTACCCAACGATTCCATGCGGCCCCTGTTCAAGCAAATCGAGATTTTTTCTGGCATACTGACTGTGTATTTCAACTGAAAGTACTTTCCTTAATATACGCGCGAGCTACTAGAGTGCCTCCTCGGGATTTTGCCTTCTGAGCGAAATCCCTGCGGCGGCAATGAAGAATTAGCTGGAGGTTTTAAGCTAATCAGAAACGGAGAAATAATTGAATGAGTAATCATTTCGTAAGAAAGCGGTATTGCCGCAACGTTATCCACCGGCCACTCCCACGATACGTTTACGTGGACAAAAAATTTATAGTCCTCAACAAATGCAACTTAATTCAGTAACCCAGCCCAGGAAATGCGTTTCTGAATTCAAGGCGCTAAATCTCGATCCCAAATTTTTTGTTAATTTGTACCGAACTTGTGGGGTACACTCTAAACTCACGTACTCACAAATTGTACTCGACAAATCCTTGCTTTTATTCGCCTCGTGGTTTTCCAACGCGTTTCTAATATTTGTTCATTGTTTATTCTCTCACACACAAAAACCTATTGTCTCCTCTCAAACGTCTCCGGTTGCAAACTCGTGATCCTAGCCTAAACGTGCTTACGCAATGGACTATTGACTCAGAGGCCATGAGGGCGAGAGGAATAATTGTTTTTGTAAAATCCAACTAGTTGGTCAAAAATATCGAGAATAAAAAACTTTTAGCTAATTTAAGCTAGACTTTAATCCTTTTTTGCCGCCAAAAAGCCCGCGCTTTTCGCTACTAGTGAGCTATAACGTATAGCCTAGTAGTAGCTCAACCAATCAGAACGACGCATTGATAATAGACCTCTAGTTGGATTTTACTAAAAGGAGTTAGCCGAGGAATTTCAGCTAGGAGAGGCGAAGAAATAATTGAAAGAATAATAATTAACTTTTTTAAATCACAACGATATTCACTTGGGGTCTGGAAAGCCTGTATTTCTCGACGAGTTTCTATTCTATTTGGTTATAGCCGTGAACACGAAAAGGAGCAATTCAAGTATTCCTTAAGTGACTCGGCTAGTCTGTTTTTGATTGAACAGAACAATACTTTTGCGACCAATAAGAAGCAGTGAATTCATGCGCTCATGCAGCTGCTTTGTGGGCTCCTCACCGAATGTTGGGAACGATTTTGCCCGTAGGGGGCTCCTAGAACGAAAATTAATTGAAATCTCTCAAAAGTTAGATAACATGGGGACGGAAGTGACAGGGATGTTGTAGAGTGGTGGCGTTCATGGGGCGTGGGGACGGGGATATGGCTTATTTTCGCAAATTTTTGAGGAAAGAGTAGAACATCTTTCGTCTGATATCATATTCCTACTTTACCCATTAAAAAAATATCAATAAAAATTGAGACGAGAAATTCAGAACGAAACAGTGCGACTCAGAGACTCATGAATATAACTAAGTGCTGCACGCCAGCCTAAACCTCACCACTTTTGTTTTTAAGATTTCTAAAAGTTTTCGGGAATAAACACGGGAAACACTTAAATTCACACGAACACTTCAAAACACCCCTAGATCTCTTCCCAAACTGTCAGTAATATTTTTGTTGTGTGTAGCACTTATGTATACAACTCGCAATTTGTTCAGGATTCAACCGTAGCAGAGTCCCACATCAATAATGTAATCTTTTGTCGCTTTTGCGTGCCCGAGAAGTTAAAAGCCGTTAGCGCATGATTACTACTGGGTTTTTAACGCTTGAAACCTCGAGTGAGACTATTAAGCGGTAGATAATAACTTTTTTCAATCACCTGCCTCTGTCTGTTTCCAAGGTTCCAAATTCTTAGAGCAGTGTAAGTGATTGTTCCTTTTTTTATTATTGGGATGGTTACGCGTAAGGGGGGAATCGGAAGCGCAATATTGCGATTAGCCTACGCAAAGCAAGTCATTAGCTATAAAACTGCCTGAGGGGCTTTTAGTCAATAGAACTGAATAGAAGTCCACAGCGGGTGCTCTTTTGTCGTTAGCTTAACTGATCAGTTTACCTTCTATAAATTGTACTTTGAAATTTCAAAGCTTAAGACAAACGCACTGAATGCACGACTTAATTAAGCAGATTTAAGTCACTTCATACATAAAGTATTATACAGCATTGTATTTTCACGTTGACACGCTAGCAAATTTCTGTTAAAAAATTTCAAGTCCTCTTCTGTTACATAACAGAACCCATAGAAAGCGTTGTATCAGTAGTAACCGCATTTTAAATTTCGGTTACAATCAGCGTACTGTTGTAATCTACCATTAGGCTTTTCATCTGAAGAACGCTACACCATCTTGTAGTACGAAACTATATAGTAATAAAATGCCTAGTC
>NC_133206.1:7175555-7235555 GCF_958299795.1 Porites lutea
CATGAACACGTACAATCTTTTATAAAGGATAGTTCAAAGAGCTTACCTCCTGCTGAGAGCAGAGCAATACCTTGGTAATTTCGACGTTGGATTTATGGTCTTTTTTGTGTATGGGTACAATGAGGCCAAAACTACAGCGAATACTGGGTATTTACAAGCATTTAAGATTACAACATCGTGTCACATCAAATTCATGCCAAACATGCCCTTTGGCGGAGGCTTTGTATCGGTGAAAGTCATACCACAGCAGCAACTGAGTACAAGTAGAAGAGTGCGATCCGCGAAAACACGTTCGGTTAGCCCTCCATTTTTGTGTTTATGTGCTTGGCGACCATTAATTAAAATTGAGGAAATTCACCCAGGGATGGTGAGGTTGTAAGGTTGCATGTAAACGCGAGTTAGTTTTTAACCTCCCTCAGCAGCCTGATTTTACCATTCCTGGGGAAAATGCCATATTTTTAATCGAACTTCTCTCTCTAATTTACAACTTTCCACATTTCCTCGATTTCAGTTTCTTGGATTGAAATGAAGTCAATAAAATATTCTTCGTCTTTTTTTATTGTTTAATACTTCTGGCACCTAGATTTTGACGCCTACAAAGGCAGTCAAGTGATTCACTTCGATTTTCTTTATATGCACAGCCAGGAGGTTTTGTTTAGTTCATTTAAGGAATAGGAATTGTGAGTTTCCAATACAGATGTGAAGGTTGACTAGAAAGTCAATTATTTTATTCTACTCAAGTTTATTTGACTTACCTGAAATATGACTTGCGCTTCAGTGTTATTTCCTTTCCCTGCGCTGAAATTTTGAAGAAAGTTAAAAATGAAATCAGCCAAGCAGACTTTATAATTACTGCGCCAAGATGACTAGCTATTTAATGAACGGATGACGAATGAGGAGAAAATTTAAAAACTTAATTAGCTCCATCACTTTGAGTCTTGAGTTATCTTTGTATTTATCTCATTTCGGTCTGAGATTCTTCTTTTGCGGCTCGCCAAGCTGCTTTTCGGGGCTGCATCAAAAATTAATATTACTTTAATTTCACGGAAAGGGACTTGTCAGAAATTAGCAGGGGTGGAGGGGGGGGGGGGGGAATTTTAAATTTGGGTTCGGAAATGAGGTTACCCATCCCTGCAATGGGAGTGAAATTTGCTAACCCTCCCCTTGACCTTGGCCTAAAATATCATGACCCTCCCCCTCTTGAATAAATGATAAAATCTAGTTCTTGCAATACACTAGGGTGAGTCAGTATTATGAAAGCTCAAAATATATTTCTAATCTGTTCTTTGTAATGTCATATACGTACATTTTAGATGACAGCATTAAGAGTCCGACTCTGATTCTGACATCTGATCACTGGACTCTCCTTTTTCTCCCAAGTTTTTTTTTACAAAACTAAGAACGTCTTTTTCCTTCTGTGGGTGAACCTCTTCATGATCACGGACCCATATTTGCATGACCCTCCCCCTTTTAATGACCCATTTTTCATGACCCCTCCCTTTTCTGCTGTCTCAAAAAGTCGTGACCCTCCCTCTGTTTCCACCCCCCCCCCCCCCCCCCCCCCACTGCTAATTTCTGACAAGTCCCTAATATATAGATTTAGCCACGGCTAAAAGCGAAGCTCCTATTGATAAATTTATAACTTAAAGGGGCTATGTCAGCTGGAGAGCATGCGCTCTGAGGTTATGCAAATTACTTTGAAGTGTCAAAATTCTATTGTTTCTAACGCGTGACTTTCTCGATGTGCGCTCTAAGGTTATGCAAATTACTTTCAACTGTCAAAATTCTATTGTTTTTAACGCGTGACTTTCTCCTTGTTCTCTGTCACATCCAAGGCTCCGAATTTAGAGAGGTTAACAAGCGAAATGGGTTTAGATAAGGGATATTTCGATAGAATTTACGAAACGTTTCTTCTCTGGTTATGCTAGATCAAGAATAAAATTGTGACGACAATTCTACTTGTAGTTTTGAAGTAAAAACGCATGCCATTCATAAAATAGAGCGCAAACAAAAATTCAACAACAACATATTGTCTTATTCAACAAAATAAATCGAAGTTGTATTTTACAAACGAGCTACAAAAGACGCTAGACCGAAGATAAAGACCAAGACTGTTAGACTTGTCTGTCGTTAGTGATTTTATAATTTAGATGCTGATAGAACAAGAGACATCAAGTCTTTGTTTTCATTTTAGGGAAACATACATTATCGCGCAAAATTGTTTGATCGTGCCGAATCACTGCGACGTCGAGAAAAACAGAACCAAGCATCATTGGTATACTACTCCACTATAAGCAGTCCGTTGATAAAAAGGAAAAGTAAACTCTGCTATTTTCCAAAAATATGCTCGAACACAAACAGTTCAAAAACATGGCATTTACAGGATCTAACTCGTACTAAGGTGCCTCTCTAAGTCCGTTGAGAACAATCTGGACGAGCAAACGGTCATGTTTATCTTTGCCGTGAATCCAGATAAATACAAGAAGGAATCTAGCCGAATTTTATATTGTTTCCTTCGCCAGGAGTTTAGTTTTGTCACGAAACTCATGGCCTGATGCTCTTGTAATCGTTTACAAAAAACGGCCGCCGCCAACTCGATAGCCGCTTCATTATATGTCCACATACTTTGAGCACAAGAAAAATCCAAGAGCCAGCAGCCTCTAAAATAACTCAAAAGAAAGGTTCTGTGGACTATAGGGAAGATTCCATCAAAGATTCCGTCACTAATTGTGGAGTAGCCGTCATTAACTCTGCCATTACAACGGCCGCTGATAAGAGGACACAGTAAATCCACGTAAAAACATTCCACAGGCAAACAATTTCAAAATAACGCCAAAAAATTATTCTGTAATCGCCATAGAACGATTCTTAATACAAAACTTCGCTAAGTATCGAACGATGGCTGAGATTTAGACAGATAAAAACAGCCTTCCAAAATCTCCGACACAACTTGAAAAAGTTGGGCGGACTTTTTCAAATTTGTTTTCATTGGCTCGCGCATGCGTGTGGGGTGACATAGCCCCTTTAACTCAAACAATAATTTTGTATTCCACAAATCAGTTAACTTAAGGACACATTCATGTGACTTTTGAGGGAAAAGCTAAGTGATTTTGGAGTGAAACAAATCTTGTATCGAGTTGATATACCCTTATATGTAAAACAAAAAATAGTCTTCGGTCACATTTAAGAGCAATAATGGCTCTTGGCATGATCACAGTAGGTAAGGCGTGCAAAAAAAATTCTTGGAAACAAATCAGGCCAAATTTTTTGGCGTTCGACAAGTTTACACATTCTTGCCAATAAATCTGGGTGCGTGCAAACCAATCTTTTATTTATTTTTTTTTGTACACCACATCTGAGGAGAAAGAGTACTATGAGGCGCTGTTTTTATCATACAGACCTCGTACAAAATGCAGTATTTCACAATTTTTCAAGACAAATGGTATTCATTCAATATTCAGGACCATCGAAGCTTACGTGGACTTTTAATTAGCGACACCGTTCAAAAAATTTCCAAATCACCTATACGGCCAGCCGGTTCGAACTTTTGACAAGCGCCAAATTTGCGAAGAAATTTTAAAAGAGTTACGCTTCAACGTGATAAAACATTTATTGAGTCTGTTTTTTATTAATGGTTTTATAACGATTTTTAATCTTAAAAAGCGTTTGATATGCTCGGCAATTTGAGTACTCCTGCAAGCGATGTTTATAATCGGCTGAAAACAAACGGCAAAGCGATGAAAATTACACTTTTGAGACTACCAACAATCAATAAAGAAATATAATTTGGTAGAACATTTACAGAGACAACAATTTTCATTCACGAAAACAAATGAGTATTTAAGTGTCTCTAAGAATCCTCAAGTCTTTACTAGTAAGCATAAAGATTAAGTTTATGTTTTAAGCCGCCGGTTTCCCAGGCCTGTTTGCTGTTTTCAAAGATGAACTCAGGACAAGAAAATCGCTCAAAGCTTTCTTTCTACAGCCAAAATTATAACTAAATATTCTTCGGATTGTCTTTTCTTTGTATTTACGGTGAATTAATATCGACTAAAGGCTTTTTAAAGTTCTGTAAGCTTAAACTTATATCAAACCTCATACTAGAACAGGTCAGATCAGTGTCTCAGTCAAATGTTAATACAAACGTGCATAAACTAGCTTCATAAACTGCGCGGCTGGACTTCATGAAATTAGATATAAATACAATAATTTCTCAGGCTTACCATATTTCGAGATGCAGCTCCTGAAAGCTATCAACTAAGGCAAGGATCGCTTAAGCCTTTGTAATTCTTGTACGCATCCAGCAAGGTGAAAAACAAAAACTATGTAAATCGGATTATCGGCTTTGACAAGCAACGCATTTCTCAACCAAAAAAACAATAAACAAACCAGCCATGAATAAGAGAAGACTCTTGATAGCAGCTATATTTCATTTTGTACATCCAGTGGAAAAAGACAGTTAAAAACATCACAAGCTCACTCAAAACTCTGCTAGCTTCAGTTGTCAAAGGTAAACAACTTTCAAGATGCTGCATAAATTTTACGCATGAACTCACCTGTCAAATTTGAACCAATCAGAGCATAACAATTGGGCGTTGAGCGTGACCAACACGTGACCATGGTAAGAAAAAGTCTTCCCGCCTGTATTTTAAAAAAACTGGCTGAATTTTTGCGTCTGAGGTCAGTTTGAAATCAAAATCGTAATAGTGCGGGGCGTTATCTCCTAGTCAAAAAGTAAAAACTAGAGACTTTAAATTTTGACTTCTAATTGTTTTGGTAACTTTCTAAAATTTGAGATGGCATTTCCGAGACCCTAAATTTAAAACACTTTACATCCTGTTAACTGCTCTTGGCCACGGTAAATGAACTAGATATGAAAGGTTTTCACCCTTAAAAACCTTAAAGTTTCACTATCGTTAAACAGTTAACTAGTTTCTCATTAGTTTATTTGTAATAATATTTCAGAGTTTTCATGAAGATCAAATTAAACCGACTGTAAATTGATTTAGTTTGAAGCGCGCGTGATATTGTCAGTATTATTTTACATTTCGATGATAAAAAAACTATCTATGAATTAAAAAGATATTAAAAATTCTCTTTTTAAAAAACGTTAAGATTTCCCGTGTCTCTTATATCTTTAGCTATATTACTGTACAGTTTTGCCCCACGGTAGGTGAAAGTCTTTTGGCCAGTGGCCAGCCTATACCGAGGCAACGTAAGGTCATTATGCTGTCTAGTGTCCCTATGGTGAGTTTTTGCACGATATTGAGAGCGTCCGTGGAGGTAACCAGGTGTGAGGTTCTTTAAGCATTTTTAAACCATCACTAGGTCGTTTAAAAGCAATTTATACGTTAAGCCATTTAAGGGACTTCAGGGCTTCTGAAACATGATCGTACTTTCTTAAACCAGCTACGATTCTGCAGGCATAGTTCTGATTAGAACTAGCTGAAGTTTTCTAACGTTCTTCTTGCTCGTGCTACTCCATACCGTCGAACAATAAAATAATTTGCTGAAGACGAAAGCCGTAAGATAGATCAATGTTTTTTTTTATCTATGAGATGCTTTATCCTATTAACTCTCGTTAGTTTAAACATACAGTCAGAGGCAGTTTTAGTAATATGTTCGTTAAAGTTAAGATGACAATCTATATACACCCCCCAGGTCCTTTGCAACTGTTACAGGCTTGATTTGAGTTCCCAGCATTGTCGCACTTGGTAAGGGGGTATGTCCTCATGAGTTGTGGGACGCCCACGTGAAGGAGCATTGTTTTTTTCAGGTTAATGAGCAGCGAAATTCTACAGCACCAAATCGACATTTCCTTAAGATCTTCGTTTACTGCAGAGATAACGTCGTTAAGTTCGCTGGCGGGGAACCCAAGGAAGAGTTTGGTGTCATCCACATAGCCGAGTAGTTCGCGATGTTTTGGAACTCGAAAGAGGTCGTTTACATACAATGTAAACAACACCGGACCCATGATGGATCCTTGTGGTACCCTAAACGTAACGGGTAAGGGATCAGATACAGTATTCTGAGATTTAACAACTTGTTGACGTTGCGATAAATAGCTTTCGAACCAGGCACACGCAGACTCAGATACACCAGCTTTGCGAAGTTTACGTAACATTAGATCGTGTCGATGCTATCAAAAGCTTTGGACATGTCCAAAAGAAGAATAACAGATAACTTCTTTTGATCCATGTTATTAAGCAATTCATAAGTGAAGTGATGTAGCGCAGACTCGGTTGAGTGAAGTTTTCTATTTCCACTTTGCAGGTGATGTATGACATTGTTTGAATCGAGGAAATTGGTAAACTGCAAGTGAGCCGCTCATTTGCATACTTGAGGTAAAATAGGCAGAAGTGGCCTCGTGTTCACAGGCTCTTCACTGTTCCCGGACTTAAAAATTGGAGCGATTTCTGCTCTCTTCCATGAAAGTGCAAAAGCTACTCAAAGTAAAGGAGTTGATGATAAGACTTGTTATAATGGAGCGATAACTGGTGAGCTGTCTTTAAGGATTTTGGCGTTAACTTTATCACAACAGGGAGCTTTATTTGAAGGTAGAACTCTTAATAATCTTAATCACATCGCCTGTGGTAATGGGTTGAAATGCATTGTTTGGACAGGAGTTGCGATCAGATTAGCACGGATCAAATCCCTCTGTCCTGAATGTTAAAATTGTGTTCCTTGGCAAGCTTCGTGGCTTTCAAAGCTGTCATTGTACCTACATTTGCATAAAATTCATTGAATTTGTTTGCTAGGAGAAGAGGATTTTCGACAGTGGCTAATGGAGTATTCTTCCTTGGAATGTATCGATTGAGAATTTTCCAATTCGAATTGGTTTTACAATTCGATTTAAGAATTTCAGAGCGCACATGCTCTTTTTCGGCAAGCCTGATTTCACGTTTAACTTCCCGACGAAAATGGCGATATGCATTCCAGTGTAATTGTCGTTGGTCTTCGTAGCCCTTTTGTGCCACATATCACGCATGTTCATTATTCCTTTGATCTCCGTTGACACTAATGGGTTAGGTCTTGAATGAATCTTAATTTGTTTGATGGGAGCATGATTGTCCAAAACATATTGGAAAAGGCAGTTAAACGCATGTACTTGGTCGTCAGGATCGTCAAAAAGATTAACTATATGGAAAGGAACATTAGCCAGATCCTCAATAAAACTATCATGGTCATAGTTTTTATAACTTCCCTAGGTCACAAACGAAATCCTTGGTCTCGGTGTCTTTAATTTGAGTGTTAAGCTGACTAAACTGTGGTCACTAATTGCAGACTGTATCACGTCACAAGCATCAATGGTATTCTCGTTCGTTGTCAAAGCAACGTCTAAAAGTGACCTGGATTTTTCAGTCACTCTTGTTGCGGTTTTGACGAGTTGTGATAGACCAAACGTCGAACGAAAATCGCTCTGTGCATTACCTTCAGGATCACCTCCAATACGATCACAGATAAGATCTCCAAGAATTATCACGTTTGAGCCATGTAGCAAAGACTCTTCAAGCCTTAAGAGGGGGTCTCCGCTTATAGTCATGCAAGAGTTTTTTTAAAAAAATCCGCTTTTTCAGTGCATTGAAACTCTACTAAATGGTGATGTATTCACTTAAAGACGAGCAACTAGCGAGAGAGTCAATTCATCTTCACTAAAGAGATTTCTTTTTTCGTTTCATTATTTATGAAGTCCAAATCACCTGGCTTTCAAAGAAATTTTATAATACATGCAGCATGACATGACAACGTCAAAAAGTTTTTATTTAAAATGCGCCAGGATGGTTTTACTAGATAAATCCTCTTTTTTTCCTCATTTCTGTCAGAGTTTGCTTAAGCCGGAATGAAAATCAATGTTGTCTGGCTTACTCTGAAGAGCAAATTTGTAAACAATAGACAATGGTCTCGGATTCCACTCAATTAATCCCTTTTTTTTATTATAAGTAACTTCCACTGGTGGGAATTTTTGAGACTTTTGATGTTATTAAAGATAGTTTTCTGTTCCCCCCCCGCTCCCACTATAAAACACTTGAACTATCTTTTGTTGCAATTACTAGACTACCTCCTTGTTAAGGCCATTCGTGAGTAACCCTCCCCCCTACCCCCGTTTTCAGCCTATTTTGGCTGCTGCAGATACGTACGTATGTTTTAGCAAACACATCTAAACGCCGTTTGTCTTGCTGGCCGAGGTAATTAACTTCATGCCATACTAATATATAGATTTAGTGAAAACCAGCTAGCAATTTATTATCAATGCTGCGTTCTGATTGGTTGAGCTACTACTAGGCTATATGTTATAGCCCACTAGTGGCGAAAATTGCCGGCTTTGAAAAACAAAACAATGGCAGCTGAATCGCGTTTTGCTAGCTAAAGTTGTTGTTGTCTCGATATTTTTGACCAACTAGTTGGATTTTACTAAAACAATTATTTCTCTCGCCCTCATGGCCTCTGAGTCAATAGCCCATTCGGCTTTCGGCCTCATGGGCTATTGACTCAAAGCCCATTCGGCCCCAGGAATAATTGTTAATTAGCGAGGGCTAAAAGCGAAGTTTCCATTGATAAATTTATAATTTAAATCAAACAGTAAACTTTTATTCCACAAATAAGTTAACTTTAGAGCACATTCATGTGACTTTTGATGGAAAGGCGAACTGATTTTAGAGAAAAATGAGTTGCAAACAGTCCAAGAGTGAACCAAATCTTACATCAAGTTGATAGCCTTATATGTACTAGCAAAAAAATAGCAATCATTTTCGATCACAGGTAAAAGCCATAATGGTTCTTGATCACAGTAGATTAGGTTTGGTAAACAAATTCTTGGAAAACAAATCAGGCCGAATTTTTTGGGTTCGACAAGTTTACTTAACGAAATCTTGCCAACAAATCTGGGGTGTGTAAACCAACCTTTCATCCTTTTTATACATCAAATCTGAGGTGAAACAGTACTATGAGGCGCTGTTTGTTTCACACAGACCTCTGACAGAATGCAGTTTTTCACAATTTTGCGATACAAACTGCACTCATTCGATATTGAGGACGATCGAAGCACGCGTACGCGTGGGCCTTTAGCCGGAACCCGTTAAAAATATTTCCAAAATCACCTATACGGCCAGTCGGTGCTCACTTTTGACAAGCGCCAACTTCGCAGTGCGAGCTGTCCAGTGTTTGAATGAAAATTAATAGAGTTACGCTTCAACATTAGGGAGTCGACTCTAATAACGATTCTGTTATATTACCGCAGAATGCTGTACTCTAACATAAATTTTGCCACCCTTTAACTATCTCTGGAGGTCCCCAAGAATCCAAGAAAAAATTCAAACACCTAAAGCACAAAAGTGTTAATTTGTTCAAGATTCAAGTATACATGTGTGTGTTCTACATAAACGGTGTGTAATTTCTCACGCTTTGGCCCGCCCAGGAAGATAGCTTTGAAATTAAGCCATCGTTCCACGATTTCTACTGGTCTTTTAACCGCTTGAAACATAGCGTGGGTCTCTCTAAGCTTTAGCGCTAGGCAATAACTTTCCGGTTTCAATCACCTACCTGCCTGCTTCCAAAGTGAGAGGCGCAGTTCTAGAATCTTAGAGGGTCAGTAATAAGTGATTTTTTTCTCTGTTTTTTGGGTTGCTACAGGTGAGGGGGGAATCGAAAGCGCAATATTAGGTGTTTGGCCTACGCAAAGCAAGTAATCAACTTTAAAACTGTTAGAGGGAGGTTTTAATCAAATGTACTCTTGCAGTCAGTGGAACTCAATAAAAATTGACTGAGGCCGCTTTTTTGCCATTAGCGCCATTAGCTCTAATTGTCTTTTTATAAATTCTATTTTAAATGTAAAACCAAACGACAAACGTAAATGCAACCAGATTGACGTATAAAATATTCGGTTGACGAACTGACATTGTATTTTACTCAATCGAACTCCCTTCAACGTCAAGAGAATTTTGTGCGCTAAAAAAGAAAAAAAAAGACTTTACTGAACACTATCTTCTTTCTTCTGAATGTAAATGTAAGCATACTGAATGTTTAATTGGTAGACAATCTTTCAATCGATAAGCCTTTCTCAGTAGGTGTAGTATTAAGAGACCAGCCGCACAAATTAAAAAATGGGCCCCCCACAGTTATCAATTTTCCTATTAAACGTGGGTAGCTCAGATAGGCGCCAGTAATATATCTCAAAGATCGAGACAAATGTAATAAACTTGAATAGATAGTCTTATAATTTGATTTTCTTGCTCTCTGTAATCACTTTTTTTGCTTCAGTATCGGCGCACAATAGCCAGGGACACGAAACAAAATACATGTATTAGGTCGATGCTGTCGTACAGCATCATTTTACATTTTATTTAGAACTGATCCATTTCCATTCCGACACAATGAAACGTACTCAGAAAAATTCGCATACTGATAAAATACTCATGCCACGCACTGAGTACATCACTGAATACTCAGTAACTATACAGTTGACGATGAGTGACAAAATACAGGGCAAACATAGTGGTCTGATATTGCGGCGCGCCCGCCCCCTTTCCCCGCTCATCATGTCATGTCGCCAATTTCTGTAAGCTATTGCGTGTTTTCCATATCTAAGTATTTACCTTTTCGCCCTGATACATTCCTTTTAGTAACTGACTATGTAGGCACAGGGCTAATAGACTTACACTCACACGACGCTTAAAGTGGCTTCAGTCACTTAACGCATGATGAATAGTCCATGTTAAAGATGTTTGTCTTTACTGAATGGCATCCTAAAAGCATTACAAATGCAATGAAATTTGGTTGGACTACGCTAGGTCGCTACTAAAACTGTTCAGTCGCGTTGGCGTCGGACAAAAGGACGTTTCACCATTAATGGACCACTTACTTTCGATCAAAGAGCTTGTGAAATATTTTTTTTCCGCCACCCTTAGGGCATCCGTCTCTACTGACCATCATCCGTCCATTCAATATTTATCGTTATCCAGGAAGATAAATTTATCTTTATCTTATTTGTCGTTTTCAATGTAGAATTGTAAATCTCGCTTCGTATACTGGCAATTAACAATTGGCTACTTGACATTGAATTATTAAAAAATCAAGTTTCATTAAGTCTGGGCTATCCCAATTCCTATTTCTACAACAAAACTGATGTCAGTAAAATGTTGCTCTGATGACTATATTTATCATTTTTGTTTTATTATACAACAATAATAATAATAATAATAATAATAATAATAATAATAATAATAGTAATAATAATAATAATAATGAGACGGCTTTAACTTATTTTTTTCCGGCAACGGGCAAAATATGACGCGTTTAGCTGTATATTTTTCTTTGCGTGGTTACTAGTCTTAGAGTTAATAGAACTTTGGAGTCATGGTAGTGTAGTTGTTTGTTTTGGGCCAAATATGTGAAAGAAAATAACACTTTATCAGTAGGCTTAAGCACCAAAAACGTCGTGCCTGTGAAACAAAATATTAAATTATCAATAACTAACTGCCTGTTAGTATAATTAGAATTTGTTCATGCTTAGCGTGCGTATGTCGATTTATGGATGCACGCAGGACGTTTGGAGAGCACGAAAGATGCGAAAGAGTTGCTCAAGGCGCAGCCGAGAGCAACTCTAGGTTCTAACATAGATGACAAAAATGCTTGCTTTTTGATTAACTACAAAATTCTCGTAACGCGCGACATAGAAAAACAAACTCCTTTATTGGCTCGTTACAAACACGCCACAATCGTCTAGTTTGAAAAAAAAATTCTTTCTGTAAAGCTGAGAAAGATGTTTATGTTTTGCCCGGCGAAATCCAGAAAACTTGTTTTTTAGGGAAGATGACTGTCATCCTTCTTGATTTCTATTCATTTACGAACAATTGCTGGTCATTACGGTCTCTTGATAAGAACTGGCAGCAGTCGTCTTTGTGAGTAATAAATTTATGTCTTCTTGTGTAATTTGTCTTGTTATTGCAAGATAAATTTTCCTGCTTCAGAAGGTCGGGATTGTTCGGCGATAACAAAAGTGCATAATTTTTCGCTATTAAGCTTACGGGTCATCCTCGGTGTAAAAACCTGTGAAGTTTCTCTTTGTTTTCTAGCTCTTATTTTCCTTGGTTCTATCGTGTTGACTTCTCACCTGGCTTCTTTCTATTAATTGCCGACGTCACTCGTGAGGTTCCGAGGATTTTACACCGAGTATGAGCCGAGCTTATTTTTTTATAATTAACTTGTTTTAAAAGGGAAGACACTTTATACAAATTGGATATTTCCCGACACAGAGCAATTTGTGGTCTTTTCCAGCTGAATGTCAGTCTTTACGGCAGACTTTCAACGATTCAGGCTCTATTATTTGCGAAACATCTTCACTGCTTTTGCTTTGGTTTGTGTTTGAAGCTCAATTCCAAAAATGCTAGCAAGTTTTTCATTATTGCCATCGATTTTGGGTACTTAGTACTTAGGAAAAGAGACGAGAAACACATTTGAACACGTAATCAGGAAAAATAATCTTTGTTATTTACGCACGGGCGTACGTAAAATAATGAAGATTTTGTTCATAGCGGCTCAATCGGACTGATATAGGGTAAGCACGCGCGCTTTGTTATATCAGTAATTCTTTATAGTAAATCATTATATGCCGGGAATTTTTTTTCGAGCCAGATGGCTATTATTTACACTCTTCTGAGGTACTTTCTATAAAACTTTGAATTGAAAGGCCTTGTCATAATGACATGTCACGCGACAAGGAAAAACTGGACGTCAATAATCGCATGCGTGGGCTTTGTTTACGTAAAATTGCACCCACAGCTGCAAATAAATAATATATAATTCTTTGGAAGCAAATAACATTATTAGTCGGGCGGATATTTTTTGTTCAATGCCAGATGGCTATTGGCCTTTCTGAAGTAGTGTTTTTTTCAATTTTGAAATGAATGGCTACTATGCCACTCGAAAGTAATAAACGAGCTAAATATAGATTGAACATAGTTTCACCCACAGCGACACACTGGTGGTAGACATTTCTAACTAAAATGATTCAGTTAGTCGTTGCTTTATAACATTCTATTAATTCTATTTATTTTGATAATAGTATCTTCATCCCCTAACCGCAAAACCACATGTATTATTGTTTAAAATTTTACAATTAAACAGCGCTTTTATTCATTTTGAAATAGGTGGCAAATTGAAAACGGCTTTCAGTCAAAAAAACTTGATTAAACAACTGAAAAAGTTGCTTCTACAGCATTCTAAAGAGACTGTTGACTTGTTCAGTAAAAGCAAAACACATTGAAGGACACCTTCTTCGAGCAAATAAAAAAGCTTGATCAACTTTACTCCAAAGCACTAAAAACGAAATCAGAATTTATGACCAAACGATTTTTAGAGATCCCGCTGAGTTTACTACGCCATGCGCCAAGGACTACTCGAGAACAAATTGGTAGTTTGAGTCAAGAAATGTTCTAACAAGGCGATATTTTGCTTAACTTAATTTTCAAAGAGGGTGTAGTTGATTATAAGCTGACAAATAATCAAACTTTTAACTGACATTTTGAAGCGCCCCATTCGGACGACCCTCCAGAAAAACAAGATGGATCAATAATGTTCGTGAGAAAGAGGAAATAAAGAGTACATCGTGGCACTGAATGGCAAAAATAAACGAGGGAGACGCACTTTTCTTAATGAATGCATACTTAAAATCGCAGTCCAATTTGTCATGTAAATCAACAACGTCTTAAATCGATAAACAATAATGCCGAACTATTTTAAACTATGAGGTTAACGAGAATTCGTCGCGATCGTTAAAATGGAGATATGAGGCCTCGAAATTGCGGGATTTTTGCAAGTCATGCGTGTGAAAAAAAAAAAAAAAATCGGTTCAGTAACGGGGATCAGATGGAGACCCCCTTTCACTAACAAAGAAAGGAAGTCGAATTATGCGTTTAAAGTTCGGAGGGGTCGCAATTGGTTCACTTAGTTTGGATGTAAAATTTAACCGCAACGAAAGACTGGGTTTGTTTTATAAGCCATTAATTTTTTTCACGGACAGAATTAAGTCTGATCGATCAATGAGGTAGTCGTGGGAGCGACGTTGAAAAGGGATATTGCCAACGAGCTCAGTTGTTGCTTAGTTTCCTTGATTAAAGACTTAAAGCCCATTTTGCTACAAGAAAAAAGTCCAAAAGGACTTGATGGGGGCTTTTAGTGATAATAAAAGTTTCACTTGACCATCTAAAAAATAGAAACTTTGGTGTTAATCTTAATTACCTCAAAGTTATCTCTCGTTGTAACTAGATCACGGTCCAACTGGTTTAGGAGGGGATCTAAAATTAATGAGATGTACCTTACTTCATGGTTACTTTAAAAACTCTTCATTAATATTCTCTATCAATTACTTTTACTGTAGGGTAAAACAAATATTCATTATTCATTGACACTACTAAGCTACTTCAGATTGGGTAAAGTTCCCCGGCTAATTCTTCATGATCAGCAGATCTCGTAAGGGTGTTATCTTGCTCGGTCTGCATAGTTCTTCTGTTCATAATCCGTCTCATTCAGTCGATTGCCAATGAGCCAGATGAGAGTCATCATAAGACTCCAAAACAGTCCAGTTTTCTTTTTTATTGTTAAGGTCGTGGTAAAACTTTAGTGTCATGGTCAGACATCTGGTAATTATGAAGTCCAAATCACTTGACTTTAAAAGAAATAAAATAGAAGCAACATATATGACAACGACAAGAAGTTTTTATTTAAAATGCGTCAGGTTGTTTTTTTCTATACAAATCCTCTTTTTTCCGATATTTCTTTCAGAGGTTGCTTAAGCCGGAATGAAAATCAATGTTGTCTGGCTTACTCTGAAGAGCAAATTTGTAATTCTAATTTTAACCCTCTTACAAAATATCAAAAATACCATGTGTTTTCTTGTAGGTATATGTAATGACTCAATAGTCTACATTCGTCGAGAATTCATTACTTCAGAGGCTGTCTGTTTCTGTAAAACCCGCCCACTCAGTGAAAAATAATTTTGCCTAAAACTTTGGAAAGTGAAAGGCTTTATCGAGACTATTAATAACTACTAGGAGTAATCGGAACTTAGGAGAGTGCCTTTGATATGTTTGTTAGGCCTACAGGTAGCAGTTGAGGGGGAAGAATGGATGGTTCTTGTGATAGAAAAATATGATTATGGCATATTTTGAACGTAAGGATCGGTACAGCAAAACCTGTATTTAAACTGTCTCATTATGAAAAGGTTTTGAAGGCTTGTGATATCGAATGGTTCGTTTCAAGTGCTTGTAATTTGAGGAGACACTGGCCAGAGTGCGTTGGGCGTGTAAATACATAAGAACGTGCAATAGATGTTCTACAGGGCGCAGTTGTTCGAAGGCCTGATTAGCACTTAACCCGGGTTTGTTTCTCTTTTGTTCAAAAACATTTCTTCGGATAATTTTCTCTGTTATTTTTAAGAGCATCCAATCATCAACTTGTTGACAAAATGAATTAAACTGAATTTACTTTTTCAACTGTCACATCTGAATTTAAATTTCGCACTAACCCTGGGTTCAAGTTTAACCAGCTTCGAACAACCCGGGCCATTGTGAAAAGGCCAACAGTTGACAACGTTTTAGATGTAATCATTAATTTTATTATTTTATTTGTTGGGAATTCCACATGTAGACAATTAGTAACATTTACTATAAAATGAAAACGTTACACCCAACACAAATTAGGGGTTGCGTTCTCGTACCTCAAACGCAAAAATAGGAGGGATGTTTTGTCCCGCCACGGCCAGTTTGCAGTTTGAAAATTAGGCTTTTTTGCAGCGCTGTAAAATGCTTGATTTGCACAATCTGCCAATTAATTTTATTTCTATTTATAGGCAAAACACCCCTAGTTTTTCCTGAAAGTAATACAGTTGAACCTCTCTACCGCGGCCACTGCACCTTGGGGACAGAAGAAAGTGGCCGCTGTAGAGAGGTTTTAAACAAAAGTTGATGTATGGATTTTCTGTCCGCCTGCACGAAAAAAAAGTGATTGTCATTCGTCCCCCCTGGCTGAGGTGCGAATTCCTCGCAGAACCGCCGCCCGTGCTCATTTTGTAGTCATAAACAAAGGTGCTGGACAGTTCTGTCTGAGCTCTGATACGAGGAAGCGTCCAATCTCAATACTTTTTTCTTGAGTTGGAAGCAACGAACAGCAGTAAAAGTCGTTGAAAATGTATTGCAATACAACAAAATATATGCAGCAGGAGTTTGAGCCAAAACTGCCAAGGGATATTTTAAAAATGTCGAAGAACAAGTCATTCTACTTCAGAACAAGGTTTGGAGCAATTTATAGTGCTTCTAAAATTAAAAAGTACTTTTTAAAGAATGGCACGATAGGCAATCGGCTCTTGTTTTAAGAATTAGCAAACGTTGAATTTACTTGTCCCGAAAATTCAAACTAGTGGCTCCTTCTTCCTGATGGTAATTTATTTTTGAAATTCCAAAACAATTTCACAGCTGAATTTTGAGCGACTTTTAGTTACGGACTTCTGCTCCAACGATTTTTCTGAAATTCTTCTGGCATATTTATTATATCAATTAAAGCCGATACCAGAAATTTCAGTAAAAAATATCAGCAAAATTTTTTACTAGACGCGATTTTCTTTGAACAGTAGGGTCCTTTTAAGCACTAATTTCTCAAGAAATATTTACCATCAATGAAATCGGAATATTTCGTATTACTGCCGAATGATGTCTGTTATTCTTTGCAAAGTTTCGCAGCCATCGCGTTAAAAACCAAAAAGTTATGACGGAAAATTTGTCACAGCTAAATGCTCTTGTATTAATTACGGAGCCACCTTAAGAGACAATTTATAAATTTTTCTCCTAGAAATATGTTCGCTGAAATTGCTGAAGAATTCGGTACTTTAGGTAGATCACTGGGATAAAAGTTGAAGAGAGTAGGTGATAACATGTAACCTTGCTTTATCCTGGAGTGGCAAGGAAAAAAAAGGGTTAATTTGTTGGGAATTTTGACCACCGATTTGTCGTTTGAGTACATAGAAATCAATACTTCTAAGAAAAGCCCTCGGTTTTCTCCTCTTCTCAGTTTGTCGAATAGTTTCTCTCAAGTTGTAAGATCGAAAGCTTTTCTAAAATCAATGAAGCATGAAAAGATGAGATTTTGTTTTTTCTTTGGCATAGATTTTACATACTTGTCAATAAGTGCTTTTCAAGTAGAGATGCGGTCATCTGTGCCATGCATTTTTTCTGAAACCGCCTTCATGTAGACGTACAATCTTTTATCAAGGATAGTTGAAAGAGCTTACCTCTCGCTGAGAGCAGAGTAATGCCTCGGTAAAATCGACGTTCAATTGATCATCTTTTTTGTGTATGGGTACAATAAGGCCAAAACTACAGCGAATACTGGGTATTTACAAGTATTTAAGATTACAACATCGTGTCACATCAAATTCATGCCAAACATGCCTTTGGCGGAGGCTTTGTATCAGTGAAAGCCATACCACAGCAGCAACTGAGTAAAAGTAGAAGAGTACTATCCGCGAAAACACGTTCGGTTAGCCGTCCATTTTTGTGTTTACGTGCTTGGTGACCATTAATTAATCTTCAGGAAATTCGCCCAGGGATGGCGAGGTTGTATTAAAGGTTACATGTAAACGCGAGTTAGTTTTTAACCTCCCTCAGCAGTCTGAGTTTACCATTCCTAGGAAAAAGGCCAAATTTTTAATCGAACTTCTCTCTCTAAATTACAGCCTTCCACATTTCCTCGATTTCTGTTTCTTGGATTGAAATGAAGTTAATAATAATATTCTTCGTCTTTTTTTATTATTTAATACTTCTGGCACCCCGATTTTGACGCCTACAAAGGCAGTCAAGTGATTCAATTCGATTTTCTTTATATGCACAGCCAGGAGGTTTTGTTTAGTTCATTTAAGGAATAGGAATTGTGAGTTTCCAATACAGATGTGAGGGTTGACTAGAAAGTCAATCATTTTATTCTACTCAAGTTTATTTGACTTACCTGAAATATGACTTGCGCTTCAGTGATATTTTCTTTCCCTGCGCTGAAATTTAAAAGAAAGTTAAAAATGAAATCAGCCAAGCAGACTTTATAATTACTGCGCCAAGATGAATAGTTATTTGCTGAACGGATGGCGAATGAGGAGAAAATTTAAACACTTAATTAGCTCCATCACTTTGAGTCTTGAGTTATCTTTGCATTTATCTCATTTCGGTCTGAGATTCTTCTTTTGCGGCTCGCCAAGCTGCTTTTCGGGGCTGCATCAAAAATTAATATTACTTTAATTTCACGGTAAGGGACCTGTCAGGGGTGGAGGGGGGTGGGAATTTTAAATTTGGGTTCGGAAATGAGGTTACCCATCCCTGCAATGGGAGTGAAATTTGCTAACCCTCCCCTTGACCTTGGCCTAAAATATCATGACCCTCCCCCTCTTGAATAAATGATAAAATCTAGTTCTTGCAATACACTAGGGTGAGTAAGTATTATGAAAGCTCAAAATATATTTCTAATCTGTTCTTTGTAATGTCATATACGTACATTTTAGATGACAGCATTAAGAGTCCGATTCTGATTCTGACATCTGATCACTGGACTCTCCTTTTTCTCCCAAGTTTTTTTTTACAAAACTAAGAACGTCTTTTTCCTTCTGTGTGTGAACCTCTACATGATCACGGACCCATATTTGCATGACCCTCCCCCTTTTAATGGCCCATTTTTATGACCCCTCCCTTTTCTGCTGTCTCAAAAAGTTGTGACCCTCCCTCTGTTTCCACCCCCCCCCCCCCCCCCTGCTAATTTCCGACAAGTCCCTAATATATAGATTTAGCCACGGCTAAAAGCGAAGCTCCCATTGATAAATTTATAACTTAAAGGGGCTATGTCAGCTGGAGAGCAAGGCTCTGAGGTTATGCAAATTACTTTCAACTGTCAAAATTCTATTGTTTCTAACGCGTGACTTTCTCCTTGTTCTCTGTCACATCCAAGGCTCCGAATTTAGAGAGGTTAACAAGCGAAATGGGTTTAGATAAGGGATATTTCGATAGAATTTACGAAACGTTTCTTCTCTGGTTATGCTAGATCAAGAATAAAATTGTGACGACAATTCTACTTGTAGTTTTGAAGTAAAAACGCATGCCATTCATAAAATAGAGCGCAAACAAAAATTCAACAACAACATATTGTCTTATTCAACAAAATAAATCGAAGTTGTATTTTACAAACGAGCTACAAAAGACGCTAGACCGAAGATAAAGACCAAGACTGTTAGACTTGTCTGTCGTTGGTGATTTTATAATTTAGATGCTGATAGAACAAGAGACATCAAGTCTTTGTTTTCATTTTAGGGAAACATACATTATCGCGCAAAATTGTTTGATCGTGCCGAATCACTGCGACGTCGAGAAAAACAGAACCAAGCATCATTGGTATACTACTCCACTATAAGCAGTCCGTTGATAAAAAGGAAAAGTAAACTCTGCTATTTTCCAAAAATATGCTCGAACACAAACAGTTCAAAAACATGGCATTTACAGGATCTAACTCGTACTAAGGTGCCTCTCTAAGTCCGTTGAGAACAATCTGGACGAGCAAACGGTCATGTTTATCTTTGCCGTGAATCCAGATAAATACAAGAAGGAATCTAGCCGAATTTTATATTGTTTCCTTCGCCAGGAGTTTAGTTTTGTCACGAAACTCATGGCCTGATGCTCTTGTAATCGTTTACAAAAAACGGCCGCCGCCAACTCGATAGCCGCTTCATTATATGTCCACATACTTCGAGCACAAGAAAAATCCAAGAGCCAGCAGCCTCTAAAATAACTCAAAAGAAAGGTTCTGTGGACTATAGGGAAGATTCCATCAAAGATTCCGTCACTCATTGTGGAGTAGCCGTCATTAACTCTGCCATTACAACGGCCGCTGATAAGAGGACACAGTAAATCCACGTAAAAACATTCCACAGGCAAACAATTTCAAAATAACGCCAAAAAATTATTCTGTAATCGCCATAGAACGATTCTTAATACAAAATTTCGCTAAGTATCGAACGATGGCTGAGATTTAGACAGATAAAAACAGCCTTCCAAAATCTCCGACACAACTTGAAAAAGTCGGGCGGACTTTTTCAAATTTGTTTTCATTGGCTCGCGCATGCGTGTGGGGTGACATAGCCCCTTTAACTCAAACAATAATTTTGTATTCCACAAATCAGTTAACTTAAGGACACATTCATGTGACTTTTGAGGGAAAAGCTAAGTGATTTTGGAGTGAAACAAATCTTGTATCGAGTTGATATACCCTTATATGTAAAACAAAAAATAGTCTTCGGTCACATTTAAGAGCAATAATGGCTCTTGGCATGATCACAGTAGGTAAGGCGTGCAAAAAAAATTCTTGGAAACAAATCAGGCCAAATTTTTTTGCGTTCGACAAGTTTACACATTCTTGCCAATAAATCTGGGTGCGTGCAAACCAATCTTTTATTTATTTTTTTTTGTACACCACATCTGAGGAGAAAGAGTACTATGAGGCGCTGTTTTTATCATACAGACCTCGTACAAAATGCAGTATTTCACAATTTTTCAAGACAAATTGCATTCATTCAATATTCAGGACCATCGAAGCTTACGTGGACTTTTAATTAGCGAAACCGTTCAAAAAATTTCCAAAATCACCTATACGGCCAGCCGGTTCGAACTTTTGACAAGCGCCAAATTTGCGAAGAAATTTTAAAAGAGTTACGCTTCAACGTGATAAAACATTTATTGAGTCTGTTTTTTATTAATGGTTTTATAACGATTTGTAATCTTAAAAAGCGTTTGATATGCTCGGCAATTTAAGTTCTCCTACAAGCGATGTTTATAATCGGCTGAAAACAAACGGCAAAGCGATGAAAATTACACTTTTGAGACTACCAACAATCAATAAAGAAATATAATTCGGTAGAACATTTACAGAGACAACAATTTTCATTCACGAAAACAAATGAGTATTTAAGTGTCTCTAAGAATCCTCAAGTCTTTACTAGTAAGCATAAAGATTAAGTTTTATGTTTTAAGCCGCCGGTTTCCCAGTGATTTGCTGTTTTCAAAGATGAACTCATGACAAGAAAATCGCTCAAAGCTTTCTTTCTACAGCCAAAATTATAACTAAATATTCTTCGGATTGTCTTTTCTTTGTATTTACGGTGAATTAATATCGACTAAAGGCTTTTTAAAGTTCTGTAAGCTTAAACTTATATCAAACCTCATACTAGAACAGGTCAGATCAGTGTCTCAGTCAAATGTTAATACAAACGTGCATAAACTAGCTTCATAAACTGCGCGGCTGGACTTCATGAAATTAGATATAAATACAATAATTTCTCAGGCTTACCATATTTCGAGATGCAGCTCCTGAAAGCTATCAACTAAGGCAAGGATCGCTTAAGCCTTTATAATTCTTGTACGCATCCAGCAAGGTGAAAAACAAAAACTATGTCATCCGAAATTGGATTATCGGCTTTGACAAGCAACGCATTTCTCAACCAAAAAAACAATAAACAAACCAGCCATGAACAAGAGAAGACTCTTGATAGCAGCTGTATTTCATTTTGTACATCCAGTGGAAAAAGACGGTTAAAAACATCACAAGCTGACTCAAAACTCTGCTAGCTTCAGTTGTCAAAGGTAAACAACTTTCAAGATGCTGCATAAATTTTACGCATGAACTCACCTGTCAAATTTGAACCAATCAGAGCATAACAATTGGGCGTTGAGCGTGACCAACACGTGACCATGGTAAGAAAAAGTCTTCCCGCCTGTATTTTAAAAAAACTGGCTGAATTTTTGCGTCTGAAGTCAGTTTGAAATCAAAATCGTAATAGTGCGGGGCGTTATCTCCTAGTCAAAAAGTAAAAACTAGAGACTTTAAATTTTGACTTCTAATTGTTTTGGTAACTCTCTAAAATTTGAAATGGCATTTCCAAGACCCTAAATTTAAAACACTTTACATCCTGTTAACTGCTCTTGGCCACGGTAAATGAACTAGATATGAAAGGTTTTCACCCTTAAAAACCTTAAAGTTTCACTATCGTTAAACAGTTAACTAGTTTCTCATTAGTTTATTTGTAATAATATTTCAGAGTTTTCATGAAGATCAAATTAAACCGACTGTAAATTGATTTAGTTTGAAGTGCGCGTGATATTGTCACTATTATTTTACATTTCGATGATAAAAAAAACTATCTATGAATTAAAAAGATATTAAAAATTCTCTTTTTAAAAAACGTTCAGATTTCCCGTGTCTCTTATATCTTTAGCTATATTACTGTACAGTTTTGCCCCACTGTAGGTGAAAGTCTTTTGGCCAGTGGCCAGCCTATACCGAGGCAACGTAAGGTCATTATTCTGTCTAGTGTCCCTTTGGTGAGTTTTTGCACGATATTGAGAGCGTCCGTGGAGGTAACCAGGTGTGAGGTTCTTTAAGCGTTTTTACACCATCACTAGGTCGTTTAAAAGCAATTTATACGTTAAGCCATTTAAGGGACTTCAGGGCTTCTGAAACATGATCGTACTTTCTTAAACCAGCTACGATTCTGCAGGCATAGTTCTGATTAGAACTAGCTGAAGTTTTCTAACGTTCTTCTTGCTCGTGCTACTCCATACCGTCGAACAGTAAAATAATTTGCTGAAGACGAAAGCATTTATAAGATAGATCAATGTTTTTTTTTATCTATGAGATGCTTTATCCTATTAACTCTCGTTAGTTTAAACATACAGTCAGAGGCAGTTTTAGTAATATGTTCGTTAAAGTTAAGATGACAATCTATATACACCCCCCAGGTCCTTTGCAACTGTTACAGGCTTGATTTGAGTTCCCAGCATTGTCGCACTTGGTAAGGGGGTATGTCCTCATGAGTTGTGGAACGCCCACGTGAAGGAGCTTTGTTTTTTTTCAGGTTAATGAGCAGCGAAATTCTACAGCACCAAATCGACATTTCCTTAAGATCTTCGTTTACTGCAGAGATAACGTCGTTAAGTTCGCTGGGGGGAACCCAAGGAAGAGTTTGGTGTCATCCACATAGCCGAGTAGTTCGCGATGTTTTGGAACTCGAAAGAGGTCGTTTACATACAATGTAAACAACACCGGACCCATGATGGATCCTTGTGGTACCCTAACCGTAACGGGTAAGGGATCAGATACAGTATTCTGAAATTTAAGAACTTGTTGACATTGCGATAAATAGCTTTCGAACCAGGCACACGCAGACTCAGATGCACCAGCTTTGCGAAGTTTACGTAACATTAGATCGTGTCGAATGCTATCAAAAGCTTTGGACATGTCAAAAAGAAGAATAACAGATAACTTCTTTTGATCCATGTTATTAAGCAATTCATAAGTGAAGTGATGTAGCGCAGACTCGGTTGAGTGAAGTTTTCTATTTCCACTTTGCAGGTGATGTATGACATTGTTTGAATCGAGGAAATTGGTAAACTGCAAGTGAGCCGCTCATTTGCATACTTGAGGTAAAATAGGCAGAAGTGGCCTCGTGTTCACAGGCTCTTCACTGTTCCCGGACTTAAAAATTGGAGCGATTTCTGCTCTCTTCCATGGAAGTGCAAAAGTACTCAAAGTAAAGGAGTTGATAATAAGACTTGTTATAATGGGAGCGATAACTGGTGAGCTGTCTTTAAGGATTTTGGCGTTAACTTTATCACAACAGGGAGCTTTATTTGAAGGTAGAACTCTTAATAATCTTAATCACATCGCCTGTGGTAATGGGTTGAAATGCATTGTTTGGACAGGAGTTGCGATCAGATTAGCACGGATCAAATCCCTCTGTCCTGAATGTTAAAATTGTGTTCCTTGGCAAGCTTTGTGGCTTTCAAAGCTGTCATTGTACCTACATTTGCATAAAATTCATTGAATTTGTTTGCTAGGAGAAGAGGATTTTCGACAGTGGCTAATGGAGTATTCTTCCTTGGAATGTATCGATTGAGAATTTTCCAATTCGAATTGGTTTTACAATTCGATTTAAGAATTTCAGAGCGAACAAGTTCTTTTTCGGCCAGCCTGATTTCACGTTTAACTCCCCGACAAAAATGGCGATATGCATTCCAGTGTAATTGTCGTTGGTCTTCGTAGCCCTTTTGTGCCACATATCACGCATGTTCATTATTCCTTTGATCTCCGTTGACACTAATGGGTTAGGTCTTGAATGAATCTTAATTTGTTTGATGGGAGCATGATTGTCCAAAACATATTGGAAAAGGCAGTTAAACGCATGTACTTGGTCGTCAGGATCGTCAAAAAGATTAACTATATGGAAAGGAACATTAGCCAGATCCTCAATAAAACTATCATGGTCATAGTTTTTATAACTTCCCTAGGTCACAAACGAAATCCTTGGTCTCGGTGTCTTTAATTTGAGTGTTAAGCTCACTAAACTGTGGTCACTAATTGCAGACTGTATCACGTCACAAGCATCAATGGTATTCTCGTTCGCTGTCAAAGCAACGTCTAAAAGTGACTTGGATTTTCCAGTCACTCTTGTTGCGGTTTTGACGAGTTGTGATAGACCAAAAGTCGAACGAAAATCGCTCTGTGCATTACCTTCAGGATCCCCTCCAATACGATTACAGATAAGATCTCCAAGAATTATCACGTTTGAGCCATAGAGCAAATAGTCTATATATGTACTAGCAAAAAAAGAGCAATCATTTTCTATCACAGGTAAAAGCCATAATGGTTCTTGATCACAGTAGATTAGGCCTGGTAAACAAATTCTTGGAAAACAAATCAGGCCGAATTTTTTGGGTTCGACAAGTTTACTTTACAAAATCTTGCCAACAAATCTGGGGTGTGTAAACCAACCTTTCATCCTTTTTATACATCAAATCTGAGGTGAAACAGTACTATGAGGCGCTGTTTGTTTCATACAGACCTCTGACAGAATGCAGTTTTTCACAATTTTGCGATACAAACTGCACTCATTCGATATTGAGGACGATCGAAGCACGCGTGGGCCTTTAGCCGGAAACCGTTAAAAATATTTCCAAAATCACCTATACGGCCAGTCGGTGCTCACTTTTGACAAGCGCCAAATTCGCAGTGCGAGCTGTCCAGTGTTTGAATGAACATTAATAGAGTTACGCTTCAACATTAGGGGGTCGACTCTAATAACGATTCTGTTATATTACCGCAGAATGCTGTACTCTAACATAAATTTCGCCACCCTTTAACTATCTCTGGAGGTCCCCAAGAATCCAAGAAAAAATTCAAACACCTAAAGCACAAAAGTGTTAATTTGTTCAAGATTCAAGTATACATGTGTGTGTTCTACATAAACGATGTGTAATTTCTCACGCTTTGGCCCGCCCAGGAAGATAGCTTTGAAATTAAGCCATCGTTTCACGATTTCTACTGGTCTTTTAACCGCTTGAAACATAGCGTGGGTCTCTCTAACCTTTAGCGCTAGGCAATAACTTTCCGGTTTCAATCACCTACCTGCCTGCTTCCAAAGTGAGAGGCGCAGTTCTAGAATCTTAGAGGGCCAGTAATAAGTGATTTTTTTCTCTGGTTTTTGGGTTGTTACAGGTGAGGGGGAAATCGAAAGCGCAATATTAGGTGTTTGGCCTACGCAAAGCAAGTAATCAACTTTAAAACTGTTAGAGGGAGATTTTAATCAAATGTACTCTTGCCGTCAGTGGAACTCAATAAAAATTGACTGAGGCCGCTTTTTCGCCATTAGCGCCATTAGCTCTAATTGTCTTTTTATAAATTCTATTTTAAATTTAAAACCATACGACAAACGTAAATGCAACCAGATTGACGTATAAAATATTCTGTTGACTAACTGACATTGTATTTTACTCAATCGAACTCCCTTCAACGTCAAGAGAATTTTGTGCGCAAAAAAAGAAAAAAAAAAAAATTTTACTGAAAACTATCTTCTTTCTTCTGAATGTAAATGTAAGCATACTGAATGTTTAATTGGTAGACAATCTTTCAATCGATAAGCCTTTCTCAGTAGGTGTAGTATTAAGAGACAAGCCGCACAAATTAAAAAATGGGCCCCCCACAGTTATCAATTTTCCTATTAAACGTGGGTAGCTCAGATAGGCGCTAGTAAGATATCTCAAAGATCGAGAAAAATGTAATAAACTTGAATAGATAGTCTTATAATTTGATTTTCTTGCTCTCTGTAATCACTTTTTTTGCTTCAGTATTGGCGCACAATAGCCAGGGACACGAAACAAAATACATGTATTTGGTCGATGCTGTCGTACAACATCATCTTACATTTTATTTAGAACTGGTCCATTTCCATTCCGACACAATGAAACGTACTCAGAAAAATTCGCATACTGATAAAATACTCATGCCACGCACTGAGTACATCACTGAATACTCAGTAACTATACGGTTGACGATGAGTGACAAAATACAGGGCAAACATAGTGGTCTGATATTGCGACGCGCCCGCCCCCTTTCCCCGCTCATCATGTCATGTCGCCAATTTCTGTAAGCTATTGCGTGTTTTCCACATCTAAGTATTTACCTTTTCGCCCTGATACATTCCTTTTAGTAACTTGACTATGTAGGCACAGGGCTAATAGACTAACAAGCACACGACGCTTAAAGTGGCTTCAGTCACTTAACGCATGATGAATAGTCCATGTTAAAGATGTTTGTCTTTACTGAATGGCATCCTAAAAGCATTACAAATGCAATGAAATTTGGTTGGACTACGCTAGGTCGCTACTAAAACTGTTCAGTCGTGTTGGCGTCGGACAAAAGGACGTTTCACCATTAATGGACCACTTACTTTCGATCAAAGAGCTTGAGAAATATTTTTTTTTCCGCTACCCTTAGGGCATCCGTCTCTACTGACCATCATCCGTCCATTCAATATTTATCGTTATCCAGGAAGATAAAATTTATAATAATATTAATAATAGTAATAATAATACTAATGGAAACTTTATTTGTCTTTTTCAATGTAGAATTGTAAATCTCGCTACGTATACTGGCAATTAACAATTGGCTGCTTGACTTATTGAATTACTTTGAATTATTAAAAAATCAAGTTTCATTAAGTCTGGGCTATCCCAATTCCTATTTCTACAACAAAACTGATGCCAGTAAAATGTTGCTCTGGTGGCTATATTTATCATTTTTGTTTTATTATACAATAATAATAATAATAATAATAATAATAATAATAATAATAATAATAATAATAATAATAATAATAATGAGACGGCTTTAACTTATTTTTTTCCGGCAACGGGCAAAATATGACGCGTTTAGCTGTATATTTTTCTTTGCGTGGTTACTAGTCTTAGAGTTAATAGAACTTTGGAGTCATGGTAGTGTAGTTGTTTGTTTTGGGCCAAATATGTGAAAGAAAATAATACTTTATCAGTAGGCTTAAGCACAAAAAACGTCGTGCCTGTGAAACAAAATATTAAATTTTCAATAACTAACTGCCTGTTAGTATAATTAGAATTTGTTCATGCTTAGCGTGCGTATGTCGAGTTATGGATGCACGCAGGACGTTGGGAGAGCACGAAAGATGCGTAAGAGTTGCTCAAGGCGCAGCCGAGAGCAACTCTAGGTTCTAACATAGATGACAAAAATGCTGGCTTTTTGATTAACTACAAAATTCTCGTAACGCGCGACATAGAAAAACAAACTCCTTTATTGGCTCGTTACAAACACGCCACAATCGTCTAGTTTGAAAAAAAAAAATTCTTTCTGTAAAGCTGAGAAAGATGTTTATGTTTTGCCCGGCGAAATCCAGAAAACTTGTTTTTTAGGGAAGATGACTGTCATCCTTCTTAATTTCTATTCATTTACGAACAATTGCTGGTCATTACGGTCTCTTGATAAGAACTGGCAGCAGTAGTCTTTGTGAGTAATAAATTTATGTCTTCTTGTGTAATTTGTCTTGTTATTGCAAGATAAATTTTCCTGCTTCAGAAGGTCGGGATTGTTCGGCGATAACAAAAGTGCATAATTTTTCGCTATTAAGCTTACGGGTCATCCTCGGTGTAAAAACCTGTGAAGTTTTTCTTTGTTTTCTAGCTCTTATTTTCCTTGGTTCTATCGTGTTGACTTCTCACCTGGCTTCTTTCTATTAATTGCCGACGTCACTCGTGAGGTTCCGAGGATTTTACGCCGAGTATGAGCCGAGCTTATTTTTTTATAATTAACTTGTTTTAAAAGGGAAGACACTTTATACAAATTGGATATTTCCCGACACAGAGCAATTTGTGGTCTTTTCCAGCTGAATGTCAGTCTTTACGGCAGACTTTCAACGATTCAGGCTGTATTATTTGCGAAACATCTTCACTGCTTTTGCTTTGGTTTGTGTTTGAAGCTCAATTCCAAAAATGCTAGCAAGTTTTTCATTATTGCCATCGATTTTGGGTACTTAGTACTTAGGAAAAGAGACGAGAAACACATTTGAACACGTAATCAGGAAAAAAACTCTTTGTTATTTACGCACGGGCGTACGTAAAATAATGAAGATTTTGTTCATAGCGGCTCAATAGGACTGATATAGGGTAAGCACGCGCGCTTTGTTATATCAGTAATTCTTTATAGTAAATCATTATATGCCGGGAATTTTTTTTAGAGCCAGATGGCTATTATTTATACTCCTCTGAGGTACCTTCTATAAAATTTTGAATTGAAAGGCCTTGTCATAATGACATGTCACGCGACAAGGAAAAACTGGACGTCAATAATCGCATGCGTGGGCTGTGTTTACGTAAAATTGCACCCACAGCTGCAAACAAATAATATATAATTCTTTGGAAGCAAATAACATTATTAGTCGGGCGGATATTTTTTGTTCAATGCCAGATGGCTATTGGCCTTTCTGAAGTAGTGTTTTTTTCAATTTTGAAATGAATGGCTACTATGCCACTCGAAAGTAATAAAGGAGCTAAATATAGATTGAACATAGTTTCACCCACAGCGACACACTGGTGGTAGACATTTCTAACTAAAATGATTCAGTTAGTCGTTGCTTTATAACATTCTATTAATTCTATTTATTTTTATAATAGTATCTTCATCCCCTAACCGCAAAACCACATGTATTATTGTTTAAAATTTGACAATTAAACAGCGCGGTTATTCATTTTGAAATAGGTGGCAAATTGAAAACGGCTTGATTAAACAACTTGATTAAACAACTGAAAAAGTTGCTTCTACAGCATTCTAAAGAGACTGTTGACTTGTTCAGTAAAAGCAAAACACATTGAAGGACACCTTCTTCGAGCAAATAAAAAAGCTTGATCAACTTTACTCCAAAGCACTAAAAACGAAATCAGAATTTATGACCAAACGATGTTTAGAGATCCCGCTGAGTTTACTTCGCCATGCGCCAAGGACTACTCGGGAACAAATTGGTAGTTTGAGTCAAAAAATGTTCAAACAAGGCGATATTTTGCTTAACTTAATTTTCAAAGAGGGTGTAGTTGATTATAAGCTGACAAATAATCAAACTTTTAACTGACATTTTGAAGCGCCCCATTCGGACGACCCTCCAGAAAAACAAGATGGATCAATAATGTTCGTGAGAAAGAGGAAATAAAGAGTATATCGTGGCACTGAATGGCAAAAATAAACGAGGGAGACGCACTTTTCTTAATGAATGCATACTTAAAATCGCAGTCCAATTTGTCATGTAAATCAACAACGTCTTAAATCGATAAACAATAATGCCGAACTATTTTAAACTATGAGGTTAACGAGAATTCGTCGCGATCGTTAAAATGGAGATATGAGGCCTCGAAATTGCGGGATTTTTGCAAGTCATGCGTGTGAAAAAAAAAAAAAAAAAATCGGTTCAGTAACGGGGATCAGATGGAGAGCCCCTTTTACTAACAAAGAAAGGAAGTCGAATTATTCGTTTAAAGATCGGAGGGGTCGCAATTGGTTCACCTATTTTGGATGTAAAATTAACCGCAACGAAAGACTGGGTTTGTTTTATAAGCCATTAATTTTTTTCACGGACAGAATTAAGTCTGATCGATCAATGAGGTAGTCGTGGGAGCGACGTTAAAAAGGGATATTGCCAACGGGCTCAGTTGTTGCTTAGTTTCCTTGATTAAAGACTTAAAGTCCATTTTGCTACAAGAAAAAAGTCCAAAAGGACTTGATCGGGGCTTTTAGTGATAATAAAAGTTTCACTTGACCATCTAAAAAATAGAAACTTTGGTGTTAATCTTACCTCAAAGTTATCTCTCGCTGTAACTACATCACGGTCCAACTGGTTTAGGAGGGGATCTAAAATTAATGAGATGTACCGTACTTCATGGTTACTTTAAAAACTCTTCATTAATATTCACTATCAATTACTTTTACTGTAGGGTAAAACAAATATTCATTATTCATTGAAACTATTAGTCTACTTCAGATTGGGTAAAGTTCCCCGGCTAATTCTTCATGATCAGCAGATCTCGTAAGGGTGTTATTTGCTCGGTCTGTATAGTTCTTCAGTTCATAATCCGTCTCCTCCAGTCGATTGCCAATGAGCCATAAGACTCCAAAACACTCTAGTTTTCTTTTTTATTGTCAAGATCGTGGTAAAGCTTTAGTGTCATGGTCAGACATCTGGTAATTATAAAGTCCAAATCACTTGACTTTAAAAGAAATTTTAAAGTACAAGCAACATATATGACAACGACAAGAAGTTCTTATTTAAAATGCGTCAGGTTGTTTTTTTCTATACAAATCCTCTTTTTTCCGATATTTTTTTCAGGGGTTGTTTAAGCCGGAATGAAAATCAGTGTTGTCTGGCTTACTCTGAAGAGCAAATTTGTAATTCTAATTTTAACCCTCTTTCAAAATATTAAAATTACCATGTGTTTTCTTGTAGGAATATGGAATGACTCAATAGTCTACATTCGTCGAGAAGTCATTACTTCAGAGGCTGTCTGTTTCTGTAAAAACCGCCCACTAAGTGAAAAATAATTTTGCCTAAAACTTTGGAAAGTGAAAGGCTTTATCGAGACTATTAATAACTACTAGGACTACCAGACTTGTCTTCTAATGCTCTTACCCTTCTGCTGCACTCCCCGTGTTCCTGGCACTTAACAAATGGTGTCTCAGTAGCCTCTGATATGTGCGCCAGAAGAGGTAACAAAATACAAAACAAACATAACAAACAAACCTCCCGAACCATGCAGATGAAATAAATTCTCACGCGATCGTGAAATAAATTTTCCCGGTTTGCATTAAGGTTATCACACGCCCGCTCTCCAACTTTAAACCAGACTTTTAAAGAACCGTCTCGAAACATAAATCTTTCAGTCAAGTTTTATACCTCATGGCAATCGCGTGACCAAAACACTCACGCAGTCACTATGCGGGCTTTGTCTTTGCGTGACACTGACCTTTGGTCAAATTCTCAATAGGTCTCAATAAAAGTGAATGAGTATTCTGTTGTTGGAAAATACTGCGTATTAGGTATTTTACTTCTCAATACATAAGCAGGGAATTCCGCTAACGATGGTCCTGATTTTACTGCCTTATCAGTTGAGTCAACAAAGAAACAAGATGTTGTCGACTCCATGCGTCCTCTTGACAATTATGTACGATCCTAAATACGGCTAGAATCTGATGTTCAGGCAATACTTTATTCAAGACAAGCACATAATATTAATTGGGATGTAGTTTTTATTGAAATAACGGGGAATACAAGAACAAATTTTCAAAATTTTTGGATATTTTTTCGCGAAATAACCCTTGTTGGCGGCTGTTTACTGGTTCAAAAGTTGTGATTATTGAGATTTTGAGAGCGTTAGCACCCAGCGCTAATAAAGAGCCCCGAAGAAATCTTCTTTTTTCAGGAATTCAAAGTTTCAAGTGATTTGGTGTTTTACCGGGCAAAGAAATAATTTCTTGAAAAAATGCACCAAATTAAGAATTTTAGGCAAGCGAATTTTTATTTAATTCAGTGGTATTTGGCAGATCATCATCGCCTCGAAAATGTAAATCTAAATGTAAATGTAAATATCTTATTATCCACTCCACACAGGGCTTTTCAGGGATAATTTACAACACTGGTTGGGGGACTTTGCCAGACTGCTTAAGGTGCAGTTTACAAGTACTGAAGGAATGAGTGATGATGCCCACATACATGAGTGTGAAAGTGAGATAGACCACTACACCGGGCACTACGTGCCCTACTCTTTACGAAGAGTGTGTGGGTTCTTTAACGTCCCACAGATTTATTACATGTGCAAGGGCTTGTGAGACGGGGCCTACGGTTTATCGTCCTTATCCGAGAACTGGTCTAAAAATGGGCATAAATAGAGTGTAGCTAAATGCCGTGGGTTAAAAAGTAGTTTTCCAAAAAAAAAAAAAATTACAAATTAAAAGGCAAAAAATTGTAAAATTCATGAAACGAATCAAAATCTCCGCGTACATGCCAGTCCTTTTCCCCTTTCCCGCGGTCTGCAAAGCAAATAAGCGAATCCTTTAGTACAAACGGACTCTAAAATAAAAGAACTCTGTACACTATGAAAACCTATTACATATCTATAGAAAACTGGAGACTGAACTGCTTTTTCTCAAAAAAGTCAACATTCGTGACTGAAACGTCCTTTCAGTTGAAGGAATGATATTTAGAATCGTTACAGCAAAGATTTTGAACCCAAAACAAAAAACACTCATTAGTTTAAGGCCTGGGACTAAGGGTTTTTTTTACCTGAGGAAAATGAATTATTGGCTATAACTTTGGCATAGATGATGGCACTGAGTTAAAATTTGGCACACATAAAGAACTCACCGTCCTTAACATTTTAAGGTATGAATATTGTGTTAATAAGTCAGGTGATATGTCACGTGACGATTTTGATAAAAAAATTGCAAATTATTGACCAGTTGGTGGCCAGGTTAAGAAAAGAAATCAAGCAATAACATTTTTCTAATTCATATTAAATATTTTTAACACTTCTCGTATGGAATGACCGTCCATTGCACTTCAATAAGAAATTAAATGCCCAAATTTAATCTTGAGTTATTTAAAACTTTAATTCTGAACTTCGCGTACTTTCATTCCAAACGTAGAAAGCTAGGTATGTTTATCCTCCTTCAGAAATGCCAATTTGTTTATCCGAAAAAAGTGAATTCGCCAGCAATTCGCCAATTTCCTTCATTTTTAATTTTTGGTCACGTCACATGTCATGTGGCCATAATTAAACGTCAAGGGACATGAAAACTTCAAGATTTACCTTTAAGAAAAATTTCATCTTGTTCTAGGTCTCCTAGCGAGAGATATTGCCAATCATTCACATGCTCAGAACACACCTTTGACCGAGGCCTTAAACCCCTTGAGAGAATCGAGAAAATTATATTTACGTAAGGCAATAAAATTTACATACAATCTGGCCTTAACTTGAGAGGTTGAGCATGAAGGTGGTTCCTTCGTAAGCTATTAGCTAGCCTATAACTTCTTTAAGAAAGCCTTCTATCCAAAAATATGAAATACCTCAAAATTGTCCTTTTTCTCTCCCCTTTCCCACGGTGATCACATTCCATCGTGTTAAGAAATCTCCGCTGGTCATTGGAATTGTAGATCGAATAAAGATTAATACTGAGCAGCTACTTCCATTCAGCGTTTCAGAGCTGTCGATGCCATACTTTCTGCAAATTGTACGTATAACCTACGCCTGTTTCGTTTATTTTGCGGCGATAGCTCAGGTATGGATAAATCTTCATCGGAAACATGTAATGTCTCTTATGCAGTGATGGTGTGAAAGGGGAGCCAAGTCCCACATGACGAAGAAGACTGCCGTGACGAAAAGGACAATCAAGGAGTTGGAGATTTTTCGTTTCATAAGTACTTTACAACTCAGTTTTTTCTACTTATTATTACTTATTATTTTTTATTTTATCTCTTTTTTTCTATATATATATTTTTACCAGCGACATTTACCCAACTACCCACGACAAACGACATTTAGCAACACTCTCCGGTAACATAGAGCTTTAATTTATAGTTGCTCAAAATGGTGTCATCTAAAATTTTCGTTTTTTGACTCAAAAACGCTAATTTAGGCAAAACAAAAAATGATCACGTGACATTTTAATGACGTCACAAAACTGTTTTCTTGATTAGTGCCGTTAGGAATTTCCTTTTGCAAATTTTTTTCCCTTCGGCTTTCGACAATAAATATGTGTTATGTTTATATTAAATAGCAATGGTCATACGGACAATAAAACGGTTAAATATAAATAAGGGGGTACCACGTTGTTGTGGTACGAATTTATCGAAATTCAAAATGTCATATCTCAGCTCATACTTGAGATACTAGAAAAAATTGTTCAGCTCCCCTCGAATAGTTAACCCAAAATTACAGTGGAACGTTGATTTGACGAACCACTATATAAAGAAGCCCGCAATATAAGGAATGATTTCCTTCAGCCCCGCCAAAATTGCAATAAAATGTATGGAACAGAACCTCGATATAACTAACGAGCCTCGATTTAACGAAATCCTCGTTATAACGAACACAACCCAGAAACGAAAACATAAAATATACCTCTGTATAACGAATAAATGTCACTTTGTGACCGAAAGATAGTTAATGAATTCGATTCGATCTTCGTACGGTGGAACCTCTCTTCAACGAAGTGCCAAGGGACTGGGGAAATTTGTTCGTTATATCGAGGGTTCGTTATATCGAAAGCCTCGATTTAACGAATTTTTGGGAAAACAATCAAAATGTTCGTTATTTCGAGCTAGGTATAGTTAATGATTCTTTTCCAACTCCCAGCATTTCCTGATCTGAACAATTTCTGTAATAAACATTTGTATACGAAGCTATTGTCTCATTTCAGAACTGTGCATATCTAAGAAAACTAGAAACGCGAGAACAGGCGAACAAACCTGCTTAAAACTACTGTACACATAAATTTTGTCCTCGTTGGTCTGTTTTAAATTCGAATTTAAATTCAAATTTTGAAGCTAATGGTCAAAATCGCATCCATTTTCGGCTCAGTGATACAGGTTGTTAAGAATAGCATGGCAGGAATAGCAAGCTGGAATTTGTATATCCCCCGTGTTGCGGAGTCGAAGAGCAAATGTTCATCTTCTCGTCAAGTTTAATGCCTGGACGAGTCAAAGGCTTGAATTGAAATCCAATCCCCAAGTTAACCATCGTACTCATCTGGAAGACTCCTGCGTGTCTTAAATTTGGTAAGACCTCTAACCGTGCTGTAGAAAATTTGCTACAAAGAAAACGCTGAGTCTAGGAAGGGTACGATGCACGCTCTCACCCACCGAACTTCCTCGTGTTTTTATTTGAGTTGTTTGTGGAGCAATGCATTCTGGTTAAAAGTAGCGCAGTGCACTCTGGTTGAATGCAATGCATTCTAGTAAAAAGTGATGAATTCAATCTTTAGAAAAGCTAAAGATAAATCGTTGAATCGAGATTCCACAGAAGCTAAAGCTTTCTCTGTAGGAAGATTCTAAAGTTTAAAATTTACGTATGAATGACCTCAGCAATGGTGACGTCATATTTTGCCATTTTGATGTCAAAAGATATACCAACTTTGATTGCCTCAATACTTTCAAGCCAAGTCTGGCAAGGAAAGAGTTGGAGCCAACAAAGTTAGTGTAAATAAGCCAAAATTTGTGACACGTTATGAACAATTTAAGGGGGTGGTTTGGCGCCGGCGTGACTGACAGTCGACGTCGGATAAACTTGGACGTTTTATCTTTAATGGACCCTTCTCAGTTTAGATCAAAGAAATGGTTGTGACATATTTTTTTTCCGCTACCCTTTGGGTATCCATCTCTATACTGACCATCATCCGTTCATTCAATATTTCTCGTGAAAATGTCTTAATAGCCCAGGAAAGATAATAATAATTGATTTTCTGGCCCCAAGCAAAATTTTCCTTGGCGTGGGTAGTAGCCTTAAACTTAACAGAATGTTGAAGTGGTAGACAGTGCAATTATTGTTGTTGTTGTTGTTTTTTTTTTATCGGGCCTAATGTATGAAAAAAATAATAAAACTTTATCAGAAGTCTTGAGCACAACAAAAGTTCGTGTGTGTGGAGAAAAATAAATTATCGATCTTGCAATAACCTATAAATTCCTGAAAGAATATAATTAATATACTATCAGCTGCGCCCGCTGTGTATATTGTCGGTCAATAGTATTCTTGGCCGTTGTGTACTGCGCTCTTTGAAAATGAGGATTTTCACGCATATTCCATACAACAGGTAAGATAAAAACAGTAAACACGCAAGGTTCCATACACAAAGTATAACTGTACAATAAATGTCACAAAATCTACCTAAGCGGTCCCTTCGGGATTTTCTGTCTTACTTCATCCTAACCATCTCTTACTTGCAGGCGTGAACAATAGAAAAGTCATCAAAACCCAACGATTCCATTCGGCCTCTGTTCAAGCAAATGGAGATCTTTTCTGGCATAATGACTATATTTCAGCTTTAACTACTTTCTATAATATACGGGCGAGCTACTAGAGTTCCTCCTCCTAATTCTTTGTAGTCACATATCAGTAAACCACGAGTAATTTTTTTGTATTACTATTATTATTTCTGGCGTTTGCACTCTTCTACTCTCCACAGCAATTGTGACGTCATATTTTGCCATTTTTAAGTCAAAATATATACCAATTTTGATTGCCTCAATACTTTCAAGCCAATGTCTGGCAAGGAAAGAGTTAGAGCCAACAAAGTTAGTGTAAATTAGCCAAAATTTGTGACACGTTATGAACAATTTAAGGGGGTGGTTTGGCGCCGGCGTGACTGACAGTCGACGTCGGATAAACTTGGACGTTTTATCTTTAATGGACCCTTCTCAGTTTAGATCAAAGAAATGGTTGTGACATATTTTTTCCCGCTACCCTTTGGGTATCCATCTTTACTGACCATCACCTGTTCATTCAATATTTCTCGTGATAAGTTTTTAAAATCACTCTGAAAATGTCTTTTTAGCCCCGGAAAGATAATAATAATTGATTTTTCTGGCCCTAAGCAACATTTTCCTTTGCGTGGGTAGTAGCCTTAAACTTAACAGAACGTTGAAGTGGTAGACAGTGTAGTTATTGATGTTTTTTTATTGGGCCTAATGTATGAAAAAAATAATAAAACTTTATCAGAAAGCTTGAGCACAACACAAGTTCGTGTGTGTGAAGAAAAATAAATTATCAATAACCACAGAGCCACAATGGCTCTTGCAATAACCTATAACTTCCTGAAAGAATATACTGAAATAATATACTAACAGCTGCGCCCGCTCTGTATATTGTCGGTAAATAGTATTCTTGGTAGTTGTGACTAAGCTCTTTGAAAATGAAGATTTTCACACATTTATATTCCGTACAACAGGTAAGATAAAAACAGAAAAAACGCAAGGTTCCATGCACTGATTCAGTTCGATTTACACAGCTTAAATGAAAACATTCTCAATTTCGAGAAGAGTTTATTCTAAACCGCAAGAAAAGATTTAATTAGAAGTTGGAATTTTTCGCCATTTCTCTTTCACTTTTTACATACAGTTCATTTTATTTGCCGGAAAGTAAGCCTTAGCAATTCAAATGTTTGATGCATTCACGCTGGCGCGTTCTAGTCTTTTTTTAAACCTTTATAGAAGGATATCTGTGAGCAGGGAATAAGTCACCCCGGAATTTAATTGTCGGCGAATTTCTGTAATCGTTCATCGTTCTTCTCGTGATTAGCTAGCCGTTGATTCACTCGTCTTGTTTGTTTGTGGACAGTCTTATTCCCCAAAGAGAGAAAGAGAAAGAGGGACAAAGAGTGTCTGGCAAATTGTTTCTAATCAAATGTGTCTGGCAAAATAGTGTCTACATATACACAGTTATACGCACCTTATAACTTCATCCGCGGTTAACAAATGACTTTTGGTCTTTAACTTTCCAAAAAACCGCTCCTCGGAATGTCACTGATAACACGTAATGCAAAAGAGTATCGATGACGAAGTATAACTCTACAATAAATGTCACAAAATCTACCTAAGCGGTCTCTTCGGGATTTTCTGTCTTACGTCATCCTAACCATCTCTTACTTGCAGGCGTGAACAATAGAAACGTCATCAGAACCCAACGATTCCATGCGTCCCCTGTTCAAGCAAATCGAGATTTTTTCTGGCATAATGGCTGTATATTTCAGCTTTAACTGCTTTCCATAATATACGGGCAAGCTACTAGAGTGCCTCCTCCCAATTCTTCATGTCACGCGACATGAAAAAAAAGAAGAAGAAGAAGAAGAAGAAGAAGCAGTCAGTAAAACCCTCAAAGCGTTTTGTTCATGCAAGCGCGCGCGAAGCGGAAAGCAGTCCGCATGGACTCTTGGGGTAGGGGAAAGTAGAGATTTTTTGGCGGGAAATCGCATGGCGCAACGTCGCGCAATTATATTTCGCAGCCGGTTTTGGAAAAAGAAATTTCAAAGCAACTTAGCAAAAAGATTTTTCGAGAGAGCCTTTATAACTTTTTATTACAACTTACGAAAGCTATTATGTCAACAAACAACAGCAGAGAGATTTTAGCGTGTACACGACAGGTTTTAAGCAGAGAGCAAAGAGAAGCTGAACAGCAGAGAGCAAGAGTCAACCAACACGCGTAGAGCAAGCGAAGACGATCGCCAAAGAGAGCGCGTTAGAAGTAGAAGAAGAAGACAAAATTTTAGCGAAGAAAGTCGGCACGTAGAAAGAGTCAGGGCGAGAAGAAAGAGAGAAAATTATAGTGAAAAACGCCGGTAAGCAGAACGAGACAGAGCTAGAATGAATAGACAAAGGCAACGCGAAAGAGAAATACAAAGGCAAAGAGAACGGCAGCAAAATAATGACATGATGACAGAAAGTGTTGTGTTAATGTCACTATGGCCCCGCGCTATTAACATTTTGATTTCAAACTGATCTCGGACGCGAAAATTCAGCTAGTCATTTAAAAATACAAGCAGGGAAGACAGAGAATTTTCACTTTTCTCACCATAGTCTCTACGACCGTCCAATTTTTATGCTCTGATTGGTGAAAATTTGACAGGTGAGTTCATGCAGAAAATTTACACAACATCTTGAAACTTGTTTACTTTGATAGCTGAAGCTGACAGAGTTTTTTGTCAACTTGTGATGATTTTACTGTCTTTTTCTACTGAATGTATGAAATGAAATACAGCTGCTATCAACAGTCTTCTGTTATTCATGGCTGGTTTTTTTATTGAATTTTTGGTTGAGAAATGCGCCGCTTGTCAAAGTTGGAAATCGGCAGCACTAAAACACGGAATCCGGAATCCGGAAACGGAAACGGAATCACGGAAACGGAAACGGAAACGGATACGAAATCTGTGAAAGAAGGTTCCAAGCGATCGATTTGAAAAAAAATATATTAGCAATGACAATAAAATAAATAAACAGATTAAAAAAAAGACACAAATGAATAAATTAGCTGAGTAGAGGAGAGGAGACTGCCGTATCACTAGAGGAGTCGATTCCGGTGAAAAGACGCTTGATACCACTATCGGCAATGAACCATGGCATTGTGGAGTCCAAAGAGAAGAGAGAATTGTGCATGCATTAGCTTGATTCCGCAACCGATTACATCAAAATAATGCGCCATGTTTAATAAGCCTCTTCAACAAAAATACGGACGTCCACGTAAACTCAATTACCGGTACACCAGTATTCCATCAGTATTCAGCTTGGCGAAAAAGTTGAACTTATTGCTAAAACACCGGAACTGTGGTCACGTCACCGGTCGGTCATGTTTGGCGTATTCAGTTTGGGGACAATCACGTGGTGTGGTCTGAGGCTAACTACTACTATTCTTGACAATTAGCCACAAAAGTAATATTTCACTGTATTATTCAACCCATGAACTTGTGAATAAAAATTACTCGTAAAATTACTTTGATCGGCCTTGCAGTGCAGTAACCCACACTACGGCAAACCTTATCAAGACACAATAACAAGAATATACCGTAAATTTCTGAAAATAAGCCCCGGGGCTTATATTTTTCAAAGGCCCTTTTTGGGGGGCTTATTTTTGGAGGGGCTTATACATGGAGGGGCTTATTTTCGGAATTTTACGGTATTTAAGGGAACTGCCAAGAAAACTAAGACAAATTCTCTTTGGATTGTACTAATTGTGTAATGTGAAATTCTTTAATTTTCTATCATTGATATTTGATTCCGTATTCCGTTACCGTTTCCGTTTCCGTTTCCGTTTCCGTTTCCGTGATTCCGTTTCCGTTTCCGGATTCCGGATTCCGGATTCCATGTTTTAGTGCTGCCCGTTGGAAATCCGATTTCGGATGACATCGTTTTTGTTTTTCACCTTGCTGGATGCGGGTTGAAAAGTCCCTCAAGCGATTCTGGTCAGTTACTTGATAGCTTTCAGGAGCTGCATCTCGAATGGTAAGCCTGAGTAATTATTGTATACAGTGTATGGTTTGTTTGTTTTTTTATATCTAATTTCATGAAGTCGAGCGCAGTTTATGAGGCTAGTTTATGCACGTTTGTATTGAGATCTGAGACAATGATCTGATCTAGTATGAGGTTTGACAGAGCTTTAAAAAGCCTTTAGTCGATATGTTCTCTACGCAATTAGAAAGAAAAAACGTTCGGAAGAGTATTTAGTTATAATTTTGGCTGTAGAAAGAAAGCTTTGAGCGATTTTCTTGCCTCGAGTTCATCTTTGAAAACAGTAAACACCAGGAAGCAGGCTAAAAGCTTTAAGCTTAAGCTTCAAGACTCAGGATCGCTTTAATACTTGTCTTCGTGAATGAAAATTGTTGTCTCTGTTAATATTTCATCGAATTACATTTCTTTTATTGATTGTTAGTAGTCTCCTGCAATTTTGATCGCTTTGCCGTTTGTTTTCGTTCATAAACATCGCTTGCAGGAGTACTCAAAATGCCGCGCGTATCAAACGCTTTTTAAGATTACACATCGTTACAAAACCATTTAATAAAAAAAAAAAAAATAAACGCAACAAATTCTTTATTATGTTGACACGTAACTCTTTTAATGTTCACTGAAAATTTGGCGCTTGTCAAAGGTGTGAACCGGCTGGCCGTATAGGTGATTTTGGAAATTTTTTGAACGGTTTTGCTAAAAGCCCACGCGTGCTTGGTACGGTTCTGAATATTAAATGAGTGAAATTTATCTGGAAAAACTGAAAAATACTGCATTTTGTCTGAGGTCTGTATGATAAAAACAGCGCCTCATATTACTGTTTCACCTCGAATGTGATGAATAAAAAGTATGAAATGTTGGTTTACACGCACCCAGCGTTGTTGGCAAGATTTTGTTAAGTAAACTTGTCGAACGCAAAAAATTCGGCCTGATTTGTTTTCCAAGAATACGTTTTCCAGGCCTAATCTACTGTGATCAAGAGCCATTATGGCTCTTAAATGTGGTCGAAGATGATTTCTATATTTTGGGTGTACATATACGGCTGTCAATTCGACGTAAGACTTTTTTTCACTCGAAAAACACTTAGCCTTAGCTTTCCCTAAAAAGTCACATATGTGCACTTAAGTTAACTGATTTGTGGATTACAAGTTTATTGTTTGATTTAAATGATAAATTTATTAATGGGAGCATCGCTTTTAGCCCTGGCTAAATCTATATATTATAGTCTAGTAACACTTTAAGCCGAAAAGCTGTTCTATATGTTTAGAGCTAGATGGCTATTGACAGATTTTGAAATGAAAGGCCTACTATACCAAGCAAAAATTTTAAAAAGGAGTCAAGATTAGTCCTTAAAACTGTGAGGGTTATGTGTAAATAAATTTACACCCAAAGATGTAGGTGATAGACATCCTAAACAAAGTCCTAAATATAAAACGATTCTTAGTCGTTGCTTTATAACATTTTATTAAATAAATCCCTTTATGCTGATAAAATTACCTTTATGACCTTGCCCCAACGCCATAAAAGTTTTACGATTTAACATCAGTCTGTGTTTCATTTTGATAAAGGAGGCAGATTGAAAACCGTTTTTAAAAAGCTAAGCTTGTTTCAACAAAAATAGAGTAAAGCTTGATCCAATTACACTCTAGAGCAAAAAAAAAAAAAAAAAACGAATTTACTGGCCCAATTACTGGTTCACTACGTCAGGCGCAATTTTGGGACTACTAGACAACAAGACGCTGTGGGAGCGTATACCGTAAAATTCCGAAAATAAGCCCCTCCATGTATAAGCCCCTCAAAATGTAAGCCCCCCAAACCGGTAACACAAAAAACCCTCCGTTAAATCGCCCCTCCAAATATAAGCCCCCCCCCCCCCCCCCGCCCCGGGGGCTTGTACTTGGAAAATTGCCCTCAAATACAAAGTAAAACAAAGCAAGAACGACAAATTTACTTCCAACTGTAAGGCTAGCCCTGTCGATTTTGAAACGCAAATTTCCCTCCTTAGATAAGCCCCTCCAAAAATAAGCTGCTCAAACAGGGCCTTTGAAAAATATAAGCCCCGGGGCTTATTTTCGGAATTTTACGGTATTTGGGCGTGTCGTACTAAGGGTATGATTCTTTTAACATGCCTTATTGCAGCTAAACCGACTGTCATCATATCTTACCAGGGAAGATAAGTCCTTTACTCCACTCGTTTGCTGAACCACACAGCTTATACAGTATGTCGCAATCCACAGCAAAAATCGCGAGTGATTTCATGACAATATACACATCTTCCTCAATGCAGACATGCTTGGAGCCAAATTGCAACATAGGACATAAGTGCTTACAGCCCGGAGAGTAAGGTTTATATCAACTCAAGTGATACTGACACTTTGAGGAAGATTGACTGACAGATGTGTTTTCACACCCATCACATTGTACAGTGTATTCCGGTTACTAACAAAGGTAAATAAAGTTCCTTAAGTCAAGTATCCACAAGGATTAATAAAAGAGTAACACATTGCATAAACTGCTATAGGGCAGCACTGTTTACAGGAACATTGGTAACTATTTACATTTCATATACTACAATGTTCAACATAATTGCTTGAGTGGCATATGCAATAGTGATACCCCTCAATTCTGTTATTACCATGGATGTTACAAGTATAACTGTCACTGTATTCAAGGTGGAAAAATTGCTCAAACACAGTAACCATTCCTGGCAATTCTGTTAACATTAACATAGATTCTCTTGCAAGCAGTGACAGACTAGAATATAACTGAATACCAACAATCATTATTTGAGTCATATCATCAACTGAAGTAATCTTTGTTATCTTACTGTAAATTGAAGCGCAAAGACTCATTGCGACAAATTGTTGTCCAGCAATACTGTAACGTTTCCTTGACAGTATGTAGCATGAATTGTTTTTGTAGCATCTACATAAACTGAAGGTCCTGGATTCTTCTCGATATCAGCACGAAGTTTAAATTGGCCAAAATTAACCGCTGATTCAAACAGTTGTAAGCACTATAAATGGATAATTGCATGTACAGAGAGGCAAATTCTTACTTAAAAGCCTTTTAGTATTTGGATATCTCATTCTACCTAAATCACCTGTGCTTTGATGCTTAGACGACAGATACACCTTCCCTTGTTAACGAACTAGTTTTGGAGTTGCCCTTTAAGTAAAAACCTCACACTGTTACAGTTACTTCCGTACCTGTTTAAGAGTAAACCTATTTTTAACGTAACAATGAATTTCAGACGACAATGGTGTATTTTTCCGAATACTCTTCCATACAAAAAGTGTCACTTTCCGTGTTTTCTGTAACAAAGATTTTAATTTGTTCATCGGTAGTCTACTACGTGCATGACTGCGTTGAGAGAAAGACTAACCAGATTTAAACTAATGGAATTGTAATTTCTGTTATGAATAAATTTCTCACGACGAAATCTCAATTCAACTTCTTTTATTTCCTCCACGACACAATTTTACCTTCTCTTGCAGTGTCGTCACCTCGCTGCCATCAAAACATTCTAACACAAAACTTGCTGATAATGCAAAATCCCGACGCACTGCATCATACATGTACCGCGTCACAATATACACAATTAGATGAAAAAACACAACACGCAATCCAAAAACAAGTACATTAACAGTCACCCTGCTAAAAAACAAAATTGAAATAATAAAAAGAAGTGTCGCAGTTATCACAGTAGTTCCAAAAGAAGCCTCAGTCCCTTTTGGTTTCAATTGTTGACAATCGTCTCTTCCTTCATGGGAACGGATTTTTATCACAGGCAACTCGTTGTGTTCCGCAATGCAAAAATCAGAATCACTATTGTCACACTGATAACCAGCTACACAAATCTTGCGACTCTCAAACTTGTTAAACATTCCTCTGTTCAAACTCTTATCCATTTTACACGTACACTCCTGATATTCCGATTTTTATTGCGTCTATGGGGTCTATGAGTCTTTGATGTCATTGAATGTCTTGATAATTTCCTTTGTTTTTCTTTGAGTTCGCGGACCAGCCCATTCCGAAAACACTCAGCGTTATTTTTTAGTGTGGCCCTACCGTGAACAGTGTGAGCATTTGTAAGTTTAACCCGGGAGAACATAACTGAAAAATATATTAACACTTTCCTCGAAACGCCGCGGCCAAATGTTATCCAAACTGCTTTCTACCGCTGCTTCGAAAAATTTCGAATCAAACGATATCCAAATCGACCCTCATTGGATTATCCACTCGACCTAACAAAATCGACCAATCACAAAATAAGGAAAAGAAAATGGACACAAAAACATCAAATTCAGATAACCTTTTAGGAAACATGCATTTAAAACTGTCTTTATGTGATTGGTGCATTTCGGTCCTCTCGCCAAAAAAAATGTCAGACGCCAATCATCTTAGCGGACCTCTTAGGAAACGAAAGTTTACTTCAACGGGCTCAGAAGGTCATTGTTTGTGATTTGTGATTGGTGGATTTTGATCTGTTTTGTGAGTTTCTGTGTTTCAAGGTTCGTTGTTTGTGATCTTATTGTAACAAAAACCCGACGTTAATATTCCAGATATTTTGATAGATTTCATCCCTGGACTTCAGACTTCCAAATTTCGATGAGGCAAAAATACTTAAGATTTAGATTAACTTTTGAGATCGTAGAAGTGCGATAAAGTGTCGTGTGCTAGCAGAGCTTTCTTTCCCACATGCCTCTTACCTTGTACAAGACGTTCGCATGGCAGACAATCGCTTCGCTTGTTTACTTGCCTTGTTTACGTTAGCACGTATTGCGTGCCTATTGCACATTTGCGTCAAATCAAGCCGTTTCCATTACTCTATTTGGGCCACGCCCAAATAATAAATTGGTTGTTTGATTCAAAACCATAGACGTAAAAACAATTCGATGACTTTGCTTGGCCCACAAGGCGTTCCTGTATTGGATTAATCATATGCTGACAAATAATCAAACTTTCGGATGACATTTTACCCATCCGGACGCCCGTGCAAACAAAAACAACAACAACAAAGAAATAGTTTGATGATATTCATAAGAAGCGGAAATTGAGATTATATCCTGGCACTAAAAGAGAAAAGTGACCGCAGAATTAATTTCAGAATGCTCTGTAGGTAATCAGGACGTATTTTGTCTTCTCTTCTATAAAATAAAAAAAAACATATACTGAACGCCATCTCACGCTGTATAAAGTAACAACGCCATAGATCGATTAATGATCCCGAAATTAGTAAAACTGTGAAGCTCACGAGAATTTCTTGCAATCTTATGGAGATGTGGGGCATTAAACGAATTGTTGATCTAGGAAATTTCATTGAAGCTGAATCTTCCAACACGAAGGTAACAATCTCGAACTTATTACCAAGAACTGATGACCGCTCTTTGAACTCAAAGGCTAAACAGGTTAATAACATTCTAAGAAGTTGACAACGTTTGCCAATCGAAATGACTGAAAAATTATCTCTCATCCTAATATTATTGGTGAACACCTAAGTTCTAGTGGTCTTCATTTAAATTTGTCCGATTCCTGATTTTGTAAGTTATGTTAAAAATATTTGAATTCCTAATTAATTGCCGTGTCTTCCGAGAGAACCATTTCACATGATAAATGATGTTACTAATATAAAAGATACCCCACTAGATCTTACTAACAATTTTTTGCCTACTAAACGTGGTTTTAAAATGGCTTCTCTTCACATAACTAGCTTGACTAAGCATATCGATGAACTTAGAAATCTGTTTGCCAATTATCCTTTAGCTGTTATGTCAACCAATGAAACGAGACTCGATGAAGGTATACTGAATTCTGAAATTTAAATACCCGGATACGAGATCAAGTAAGACGCGACAGAAATTGAAATGGCAGGGGTGTCTGCTTCTATATCAAAACTGTCATTAACTATTCTGTACGCACAGATCTAAATATAAACAATCTAAAAAATTTGTTTCTTGAAATCAGAAAACCGAATTCAAAACCGTTTGTTATTGTCACGTGGTACAGACCACCAAATTCTCCCAATGAAGTATTCTCATCTCTAGAAAGTCTTATTGGACATCCTGATTCCGAAAATGTCGAATTCTATTTAATGGGGGATATGAATTGCAATTGTCGGACACTGATTCATGCTTGTTGTCGGACATCACTAACCTATATGGCCTTCACCAGCTTATAAACGAGGCTACGCTCGTCACCACGATGGTCGGTTGCTAGGGCTTTTCATCCCGCAACTTCGTAAATTCAATTTTTGGCTCACAGAGCAGTATTTTATATTCCAAATGAAGCAAGACATTAAAACATCTTAATTAGAGAAACATTTTCTTAAAATTTTTACCATTGTAAAGGTATTTTGACGTTTTTTGAAAGTATGACGTCATAAGTGACGCCTATTTTTAGTAACAACATTAAAAACTTGCAAAGCAGTGTTCAAAACATTACAGACATTTTTGCTACACAAAAAGAATATGTATAGTGAAAACCCCACCTCAATCGGATAAAATGGCGTAAAGTTACAGCTAGTAAAAGAAATCAAATTTCCCCCACATGACCATATATGGTCAAAATTAGGGGGATTTTAAACGCGAGAACAATGAATGTATTGTAACAGGAGCAAGGAAAAAGTTGCATAAAATGGAAATTGTAGTTTTTCCTACTTACTTTTTTTTTACTTATGTGCTGCTATGACGCGTTTACGTCATGAAATACGTCATTGTGACGTCAAAATGACGTATTTCGAGACGAAAAACGTGTCATAGCACCACATACCCTAAGTAGAAAAAACTGCAATTTTGATTTTAAGTAACTTTGTCCTTGCTCCTGTTCCAATACATTCAATGTTCTCGCGTTTAAAATACACCGAATATTGACCATACATGGTCATTTGGGGGAAATTTGAATTTCTTTAATTAGCCTTTAACTTTACTCCTTTTTATCCGATTGAGATGGGGTTTTCACTAGAAATCGTAATATTCTATACAGAAAACTAAAGTAAAATTTTTACCATTTCTTTCCTGAATTTTTGTTCGGATGCCAAATTTGGACATCATTTATGACGTCACAACAGAAGTCACATGGGATGAAAGAAAAACCAATAAACAGGTAATTTATCAAACTACTTCCCTGCCAGGTTTGGTCACATTCGATGCATTCTACTTCTGTCTATGGTCTAATACTCTCAGTTTTGAGAGGCATTGGGAGGAAAAGCCCTAGCAACCGACCACCGTGCACTGACACAACATCTACTCTAATCGATCTAATATATACTAACTATCCCAATAAAGTAGTCTGCTCTTGGGTTTATCATGTCAGTATCATGAGGCAACCATAGGCTTATTTTGCTTATCGAAAGCTGTCGATTGTAGCTGTTTCCAAACGACACAATGCTATTAACTTTAGAAGTGTCACAGCGACATTGCTTCTCAAAACTGAGACGTCTTAGACAATTTTCAATACCCAAATGACATATGGCGTGAGTGGAAAATTAAGTTCTTAAATGTTGTTGACACTCATGCTCCTTTACGAACAAAGCGGGTCCGTTCAAAAAGATCCCCATCAGAGTTGAAAAAACGTATGCATGAACGAGACATCATGAAGTTGAAAGCAATACGTTCAAAGAACCCACAGGATTGGGGTGAATTTAAACGACTTCGCAACAAAGTTAACAGTAAGATCAAGATCGCAAAGGAATCTTAATTACAAACAATAATTTACTGAAAACAAAAATGACTCGCGACACACCTGGCAAACTATAAACGAACTTACATCTCGACCTACATCTTGGCCTTTTAAGAGCCATACCAACTGAATGGAAAAGTGCACTACGAGACAAAGCAGGCGTGCATGATGAATCTGAAAAGTTCGAAACATCCTTGAAGCTTTTTTCCACAAAAGAAGCCTATTCTTCCATACTTGACAAAAGCTTCTCAGCACCCACTGCTGAAGGCAGAATTCTAGATCATGGGTTCACCAAAGAGGAAATTCCTTACATCTATATGCTCCCGTTCAAAATCTTGAAGGAACCAAAACTGATTATGTTCCAAGTCAAAATTATTCACAATAATTTACCTACCCAATCTAGCCTACAAAAAAAAGAAAACTTACATCTCGAAAGAGTAACACCCCCTCTACTAAAGAACTAATTGTAAACGGTGTTTCTATAAACAAAACTACAGATTTGGCAAATGCCTTTAATGAACATTTTTCCACAATTGGCACGAAACTTACTAATGAGATGCCCTCGGCAGCTAGCAGCGACAAAAGTTGTCTTAAATATCTTAACATCACTGACCAAAGATTCTGCTTTACTCCGGAAAATAGCAGTCAAGTATTTTCACAATTGAATAGAATTTAACTTAGCAAATCAAAAGCAATCGGTCTTGATAAAATATCTGCGAGACTAATACGTGAATGTGCTGATTTATTTGCATTTCTAGTTGCAAGATCTTTATTTGTTCTTTGACTACAGGCGTATTCCCAGGTGACTGGAAATGTGCTAAAGGTACTTCTTTATTCAAGCAGGGAATTGAAGTTCGAGTGATATGAACAATTACCAACCCATTTCTGTTATCTCTGTGGTGGCCAAGGTATTCGAAAGAATAACGTACGATCAAGTATACGCGTATCTATCGGAACATAAAATTACTTTAAAAAGTCTGTCTGGATTTCACTATCCATTCTACGGTCACTGCTCTACTAGAGGCGCCCGATAGTTGCGCTATTGATATTGATCGTGGAAACGTTAATACTGTAGTATTTCTATAGATTTATAAAAGGCCTTTGATACAGTAGACCACACAATATTACTGTCTAAATTCAGCGCCTACGGAATTCGAGAAAATGCTTACAATTGGTTTAAATCATACTTAAAAAAACCGAACTCAAATGTGTTCTATTAGTTGTTCACTTTCCAAAACCTGCTTTTTCCAATGTAGTATCCCTCAAGGGACTATATTGGGTCCTTTATTGTTTTTGCTCTACATACAAACGACTTACCAAATAGCTAATAGGTAACTCTTATCCTAGAATATATGCCAATGATATGCATCTTACCTACGCTGATAAAGATGTGAATGTCAGTCAGTCCTGTTTGAATGAAGTCTTGCTGAATATCAGCAAATGGCTGATGGCTAGCAAACTCACAATTAATATGACTTTATATGATTATATTAATCGGCTTGAGACGAAAGCTAAACGCCCTAACTGCCTCTCCCGTTCTGAGCATCAATGGTATTCCCGTAAACCAGGTATCAACGCAAAAAATCTCTAGGTGTACTCATTGATATAAAACTTACCTAGGGCAGTCATACTGACAAGTTGGCTAAAAATATTGCCTCTGGTATCGCAGCTATCAAACGGGTCAGGCAATTTGTTCCCCCAGCGTCACTGAATGTTACCTACAAAGCCTTGATTCAGCCGCATTTCGCCGATTGCAATGTTGTTTGGGGAAGCTGTGGCATAAACCTACATACTGAGCTTGATATCCACAAAGTCTTAATGGTTTTTAAATCCCTTAATGGCCTTACTCCTGACTACCTAAGTTCGAAATTTGTTGCTCTATCTAATACCACTTCATGCACTTTTCGAGATTCTGTAAATAAATTAACTTTATTTTTAAACACCAAAGAAATGGTGAGCTTTCGCGTGAAAACATGATATCTTCACATGTGAAAATATTACCTTTTGCTATGGCTACATAGTAAACTGCGCCTTTCACATAAAAAACTATTAAAGTGAAGTGGTTTGGTATTTCATTGGTGTCTGTACAATAAATAGAACATTACATGGCCGCTTGGAGATACAAAATTTCTCTTATACTTTTTATACAACACATCTGAGGTGAAACAGTACTATTTATCATACAGACCTAGGACAGAATGCGGTATTTCACAATTTTTCAAGACAAATTGCACTCCGTCCACATTCAGGACGATCAATCGTGGGCTTTTAGCGAAACCGTTCAAAAAATTTCCAAAATCACCCATACGGCCAGCCGGTTCTCATTCCTAGTGCGAGCTGCCAGTGTGGTCGAGTGTTTGAATAAACTTTAATAGAGTTACGCTTCAACATAATAACGAATTTACTACTTTTATTTTTTGTTATTTAATGGTTTCAGTTATAACGATGTGTAATCTTATAAAGCGTTTGATACGCGCGACATTTTATTAGTACTTCTGCAAGCGATATTCATGAACGATGAAAACAAACGGCACGTACAAGCGATTAAAATTGCAAGAGAGACTACTAACAATATTAATAAAAGAAATATAATTCGGTGAAACATTTACAGAGACAACAATTTTCATTCACGAAGACAGGTATTTAAGTGTCTCTAAAAATCCTGAGTCTTAAATCTTAAAGCTTAAGCTTAAGTTAATTATGTTTTACTTAAGCCGGCCTCCTGGTGTTTGCTTTTTTCAAAGATGAACTCCTCGAAGCAAGAAAATCGCTCAAAGTTTTCTTGCTACAGCCAAATTATTAATTTTTTTTTAATTTTTAATTTAATTTTTAATTTTTTTTAACTTTTAACTAAATATTCTTCGGAACGTTTTCTTTCGATTTGCGGTGAGAAAATATATCTGAAGGCCTTTTAAAGTCCTGTAAGCTTATATCAAACCTGATACTAGGTCAGATCATTGACTCAATCTAACAAACGTGCATAAACTTGTCGCATAAACTGTGCTTGACTTCTTGAAAGTAGATATAACAAAAACAAACACCAAATACAATAATTACTCAGGCTTACCAATCGAGATTCAGTTCCTGAAAGCTATCAAGGAAGGCCACAGTTGCTTGAGACCTTTAAACCCTCTTACGCATTAAGCAAGGTGAAAAACGAAAACGATGCCATCCGAAATCGGATTACCGAATTTTGACAAGCGACGCATTTCTCAACCAAAAACCCAATAAACAAACCAGCCATGAATAACAGAAGACTCTTGATAGCAGCTGTATTTCATTTTGTACATCCAGTGGAAAAAGACAGTTAAAAACATCACAAGTTGACACAAAACTCTGTAAACTTCCGCGCAAGCTGTCAAAATAAACAACTTTCAAGATGCTGCATAAATTTTCCGCATGAACTCACCTGTCAAATTTTGACCAATCAGAGCATAAAAATTGGACTAAGAGCGTGACCAACGCGTGACCATGGTAAGAATAGGTCTTCCCCGCCTGTATTTTTAAAAAACTGGCTGAATTTTCGCGTCCAAGGTCAGTTTAAAATCAAAATCTTAATAGTGCGGGGCCATAGTGACATAAACACAACATATTTCATATGAATCATTGGAAAAAAAAAATTGAACATTGGTTGCCCTGTGGTGCGGACGGACGGTCGTTCGTTCGTTCGGTGTACGGTCACGTGATTACCAAATTTTCTGGGTTGGGTAGATTTCTTATCTGCCCTGTTCCTTTGCTATAGGGCTCCGCCCACGCGAGGCGCGAAGCGCCACGCGTGGAGCTCCGCTATAAACTTTATGTTATGTTATATTATGTTCGGTTAACTGGGACCACATGAAGAGGCCTTTAGAAAGGAAACAAGTTTATGCTAGGAGCAAGTCAATTTTGTGTAAACTTTAAGGGCTTGGTTTACCTATTTTATGTTTAACAGTGAAGAACGCTTGCGTTTAAATAATATTTCGCCAGAATCAAGGCGGATTGATCTATGAGGTGGTCTTGGGAGCGATGTGAAAAAGGAATATTGCCAAAGGGCTTAAGCGTCGATTTGGGCTTTTGAAAACAGTCCAGTTCACTGGAAGAGCTGCTTCGTTTTCTTAATTAAAAGATTCGCAGCCCATTTCACCACAAAAAGTGTAAAAGGAACTTAAAGGACACTTTTGGCGATAAAAAAGCGTTTCATTTGCTCATCTAAAAAAAGAAACTTCTGTGTTAATCTTACCTTAAAGTTATTTCTCGCTGTAACTTGATGGCAGTCCAACTGTTTTTGGTGTGGATCTAAAATTGAGGAGATAAATACTTGACATGTTTTCCTATAAAACTCGACATTAACGTCAGTTATCAATTTCTTTAACTATGGAAACCGGAGACTGCATGGTTAAAACAAATCATGTTTTGATACAAAATATTTCTCCATTTCCGATTTGCTTAAATTCTGCACAGCCAGCTATCATTAACCAAAGATGGAAAATGCCTGCTGACATCCTGGAAGGCGAGTCACTTTTGTTCAGAAAAAAAGCTGATCGAGCCAAAGAAAATAGTGTAAACTTTCACGTTTTGTGAAAAAGAAATAGCCAAACTATATACTGCAACATGTTCTAGACTGAACACCTCTTTATATCTTGAATTTAACTGAAATATTTTAAAAGAAAAATTAAACAGTTTTAATTTAAATTCGACTTTTGTAAGAGATGAAGCACTTTAATGAAGATCTCGGAAGTTATCCAGACCTCCTCTGTGCGCATAATTCTTCAGTTGCATCTATAGTTGATAATTTAAAACTGTAAGATATAAGACACTAAAGACACTTCCATTCTTACTGATTAGGATCGTGGTAAAACTGTCAAAGTTTAGCCATCTGTTTAAATACTCTTTGTTACATTGTGCTGATACTTTTTTTTGCAAAATATGAGAAACTAGTATGCACAGTGTATCTAATTTTATGTCGTGGAAGTTAGCAAGGCAGTCCCTTCATTCTCAATAAAGCCGGAGAATTTCCCAGACTGAGTTTTTTTTTTCCAAAATTGTAGAGTGTAAATAATTGTTGCCTTATAGCTCTTTAGAAGAATTTTTCTCCTGGAGCGAGTTTATAATCTCGTCACGCGAAGCGCGTGTAGCGAGCGTGGTTTTAGCCAGCTGCAAAATCGGTCATGCCCCATATTTCTTACTATGAATATATCTCGTGGCGTCCGCCCTGACGTCATGCACATGATGTCACCGAGCATTTCGTGTTTCCAGGCAACATGGCGCACTATCATGTTTTGTTTATTAAGAGCTGATTCTCCGAATATTTACTGAATTACTACAGGAGAATCACGAGCAATTTCTCATACAAATGACACACAAAAGCAAGCCTGATGACAACGCTGGATTAAGCAAATGTCTCTGGGTTGAGAACGCCGACTTGAAATTCAACGCTGGCAACGGACAAAAAGACGACAACAAGAAACCCGCGGAGCAGAGAGAAAATCGCCCCCCCCCGGGGGGTACTTTGGGAATTTCTGGGTGGGGACGTGCCGCTGGGACCTTGGAACCCTTGACCTATACTAGAGCTAGTTCAGCTGAATTTTGCTACCCTATACTAGAGTAAACTCCCCAAATCCCTCCTATTCTAGAGTAGCTGTTTTCTAGAAACTACTGAGGTTACTAGCACAGTCTAGCCAAAACAACACCTTATACCACAGTCCCTAGTCTAGATAAAATCTTCAACCGACTGATCAGTTTCCTGAAAATTGATACCCCCAAACGCTCTGATTTATATACCCTATCCTAGAGTAAACTGCTTGAAAATCGTATCCTTCACAGCGGCACATACCTATATAACCCATATATGGCAGTAACCGCCCCCCCCCCCCCCCGGGAGAATCGCTTAGCCCAGCGAAGGTAATTCCGTCAACGAGAGACAGAGGGGAGGCTACAGAAACCACAAACATGTACAGAGGCATCGACGAAATACTACAATGGCACTGCAAACGAAACCGATGAAGAGAGGGAACACCGACCGCCCACGCTAATATTAGAGATGGCATGGGTTAGGTTTTATTAAGCAAATGCAACTGCATATAGCGTGCAGTTATCCACTATCACACTTAAATCCTTTTGACTATAACGAGACATGCAGACGGTCAATTGTGGTGAACAAGGGACCTACGTAACATTGGCTACCCTTCCTTAACAACAGCAACCCCATTTGAAATCCCAGAAGATCCTTTTTAAAGCCAGAGCACTGGGTTCAAATTTACTCCGACCAAAAGTAGATTAAGAACATAGATAGATAGATACTTTGATAGATAGATACTTTATTATAAACACCATTCCAGCCATAGGCTGAATTACGGGATATTTACAAATACTGATGATAACAAAGAGAAAATAAGAAAAATTATCTACATCTTATAGACATGGCTAAAAATAAAACTTTTCTTCAAACGCTCGGTTTTACATAGGGGGAGAGTGAAATCACTTTTGCGTCTCAGAGCATATTTACAACTCTTCCTTTGGGGGAGGAGGTTATGGAGACTGTGGGTGGGGTTACAGACGATCTCGTCAAACAGATCAATTGAAATATTTTCTCTCCTCTCATGAAGTTTCGGTAGGCCAACTGTTTCTAGTGCTACACTATATGACAGGTCAGGATAGATGATTCTGAAAGCCCTTCTTTGGATCCTTTGCCTATCTTCACTGATGAAGTTTGGTAGAGAACGATGGAATACAGGGCTTGCGTATTCCAGGACGGGCCTAATACATGTCACATAGAATTGCACTAGTTCACTTGGTGTCACTCCGGATCTCTTCAGTTGACGTAAAAAATAGAGACGAGAGGAACATTTTCTAATTAGTTCAGAGGAGTGCATGTTCCACTTTAAATCGTGGCTAATGGTCACGCCTAGCAATTTGGCACTGGAGCTAATTCAAGGGGTTTGCCATTTAGGACTAGGGGTTCAAAATCGTGGTTGCTGTTGGAGAATCCAATTCGACGTTCTTTGCACTTGGCCTTATTCAGTTGGAACCCATCGAGACTCGCTTGTCTCGAAAAGTCATCCAGAGCTTCTTGGAGTTTGCTCTCACTACCCTTTGTAACTATTTCGGAACAAGATGTATCATCCACGTATTTCCACAAGTCAACTGGTGTGTCCAAGTCATTAATCATGACAAGAAATAACCAGGGGCCTAGTTTTGTTCCCTGGGGGACATCGGAAGGCACAGAGCACCATTGAGAGTGACAATCCTGAGCAAGTTTAACTCTTTGTTTCCGGTCCATCAAGAAGTCAACTATCCAACCTTTGACTTGACTCGGAATATCATATGTTGTTAGTTTTTGAACAAGAACACTGTGATCGAAAAGGTCAAAGGCCTTACGGAAATCAAGTAGGACTCTTGCCGTGGCACCGTTTCCGTCGGTGTTAACAAGCCAATTATGCGTCATATTGACCAAAGCATGTGTAGTAGACGATTTGGGAATCCGCCTTCCAATATTAGAGGCAGTGTTGAAACCCGCCCTAGGCCTCCCCAGTCACACTATTTACTCCATTTCTCTGCCGCCTTTCCATCCTTGATTTTTCAAAGGCCTCCCCCGAGCCTCGGGAGGTCCTACCATACACGTATTTCTTGTTAAAAATAATGTGATATGACGCCGACGACAAAATTACTTTTAATAATTTTTTTTTTCCACAAAGCATATTCCCTTTGGTCATTACCATTAGTCTTTACTCTTGGTTTTCAAGTGACGTCACAAAAATCCTATCTCCAAAACCGCAAGGACTTTTAAGTTTTAATCTCCATCTAGTAAAGTGTCTCTTAAAAATAAATTTCTCTGCAAGTTTTCAAAGTGAAAGCTTTTTCCGTTCTGAAAATATTAATAGCTCTTTCAAATTTCTCAAGTTTACTCCCCGTGACATTAATATGGCGACCCAGAAGGCCGTCACATATGCTAAAAGAAACAATTTTATTGCATGATATTTTGTCCTTTGAATAGTGAACGTATTTGTTTAGGAGAGTAATTTGCTCGTTCGCAGTGAACAATAACAGCTGTTACGAGGCTCGCACTCCTACGAACAGTCCTTTTCAAAGTCACGCGCCACCGGTTTGTTATGTAACCTTTTGTACGACCATATATAGACATTAGGAAAAAAGCACATGATGAAGTTTGGGCAGAGTTTGTTTGTTTGCTTTTTTTTAGTGTTGCTGTGAAGAAGAATGTGGTGGCATGGACTTTTTACATCTTCTTTTGCTAAAACTGACTGTTCCTGGTTTATGAAGACTTTATTTTGGAGTACTATCCAGGCAGTTAAGCTTTTGAACATTTTTAGAACTTCAATTAACTATTTTGGCTTGTAAACAGGGGGGGGGGGGGGGAAAGGTAACTCTGTTGTTTTCCACCTAAGTTTCTTTACCCACTCCGCCTGCCAGTATGACGTCACATAGTAACGGGCAAAAGCCTCGGGTCGCTTGTGTAAATTAGCAAGGAATACGACAGTTATTTGGATGAGCGAGGTCGAGGAAAAGCAAAGAAGCTAACAAATATCGCTATGTATCGCTTAGTTCATCGAATGTGTGTGATGTTTGGTGTTGCTATAATCTGCTTGTGTAAACCGTTTTGATATTTTGTGTCCGTGATTGTAGAATTTAGTTAATTTGTTTTGCGCGCCGTGTTGCGGGATCGCCATCTATTTCACGGGACCGGCAAGGTCATCAAGACTTAAATCTTTTTTTTCTCTAAAATAGGCAAGGTCTAGTCTCGAGAATAGGAGGTTCCATTCACAGATCATGCATGTTTATATTTCATCTATTCTTTTATTAATTAAAGGGGCCTAACTTCATATCATTCCTTTCGAGTGCGGGCCTCTGTTGATCTCCTAATTCTCCACCAAATTCAGTAAAGCTAGTTCGTTCGATTCTCTACATCGAGTCGGCCTGTTGAACAGGAAATAATGCGAAATAGCTTTGAAATACGCGCTTAAGTTAGTTTTCCTCAAATGTATATTTGAATTCATGATAAATACAGCTCCACCAGCTTCAAACAGCGTCTACGGTAGAGAAAAATTGTTTTGATATGACAAAATTAATTTTTCAAATCATGTGTGTCACTGTGGTGCAGTGGTCAAGGAGTTTCTTGCATGTGCCGATAAACCGGGTTGGACTCCCACGGACGCTGCTTTCAGTTTCTTTGTATCTTTTTTTTTTTCCTGTTTGGTCTATTTTTTTGAACACTATTTTTTCTTTACTCTTACTGCAGACCCTGCTGGTCATGCACTTGGATCAATATATATTTTAAGCTTAAGTCCGGGGGTTTATTTTGGAAAAGGGATACAAAAAATCTTGATCTGCATACTGGCCAAGCCTACGACCAGATAAGAAACATAAGCTGTCAAGACATGTCCCTCCTCTGAAACTGCTGAATTTTTTTCAATGGCAGTTGACATCATGACAAACACACGCAGTACACCACAAACTGTACTAATTTACACCTAACACCCACAAGTGACCCACTGGCGAAAGTTAAACTTGCCTGTTGTACATCGCCTTAATCATCAATATCTCCACTGGGTTTGCCCCCAAAAAATAATTAAACGAAACCGTTTACAAGTTTTCGGGATTTAATTACAGAATTACAGGTGTATTCCCAATACAGTATTAAAATGCGGTAAAGCAACAAGATTCAATGCTCACAGTCTCTCACAAATACCTGTCATTTAGCTTCCCCTTTCAACGCTACAGCTAAGCGAACTTTGAGAGGAATGATACGCAGTGTCACTGGCTCTGAAGAGCTGAAAATACGCACAATTGCTGTGTCTAAACTCCTCAATCTTACTGTGCACTGGCCCTCAAAAGTGTGACCGGTCGGTATGATTGCCGGCGTAAAATTTGCTCGAGGATAGAGAGGAATCTTAAAAAATTAATTACACCACTGGAGATTTCATTCCAAAGAAGTACTTAAATCTAGTTTTCTATGACAATAGAAACCTTAAAATCTCCAACTCCAAGAAACTGGAACGGTATTTCCGAGATAAAATCGAAATTTTTATCCGTCTCTTCGATGAACACTTTGTTCGCCATTTTGAAAGTCACTGACGCGAGACGTGACGTCATACTGCCAGGCGGACTGTACCACAAATCCTTGTAGTACGAGTTTAATCTGGTTAAAGGAGCAGGCATGTAACTATTAACAACGCCACACCAAATAGACTAAAGTTTGGCGATTTTTTATCACTTGAAAGAAAGAAGCGGCGGGGGGGGGGGGGGGGGGGGGGCGCGAATCAAAAAAAGCCAGAAACATTATACGATAATTTTTCGTTCTTTATTTATTCTGCATTTAGCAATAGTAAAAAATGTATCAGCATTCAATAGTCTAAGAGAACTTTAAGCTATGTGCAGAAATATTAGCATGCGAAACGTTTACAACAAAATTAATATGTTGGAAAAGAAATAAAACTGTCAGTCAAAAGCACCGTTCAGCCTCAAATTCTCTCTACAACAAGTGCATCAATCGTTTTTTTTTTTTTTTTTTTACAAAATCACCTAAATTAATAATCACACGCTTACATGTACCGTATAGCAATGAGGTAATGATTACAGGTGTATTCTGTAGTCGGAATTTTTCGACATTTCGTCTTTCGGAAAGACGAAATTTCACCTTGCTTTTACCAAATTTCGTGTCGAAACGAAATTCTGTTTCGTCGAAACTTAAATTTTTGTCCTGCCGGCACGAAATCTCGTTTCGCCGGATTTATCACCTTCCTTGCCAAATTTCGACCTCGTTAAAGCAATATTTCTCCGCTTTTCCGTCAGAAACAAAAGTTCGCAATTTGTTAATTTCGCTGTCATTACTTTTGCACAGCACTGAGCTTTTAGGTAGATAAGTAGTCTGATGTAAATTGTTCTCTCAAAAAGCCTTTTATTTTCGAGAAAAGTAAGAATATCAGTTTTCGTGGGCTGTCGAGTCTCAAAATTGCCTCATTTTCTAGCCCGAAACCTATCCTCGCTCTCGGAAACAAAGCCGCAAGGAGAAATTTGGAAAATTTCCATCAATAGAACAACGCTTCTTTTTTCACTAGACTTATACTTTCAAAGCAATATCGACACTCGTTGAACTAACATAATTAAAAAATGAAGAACAGGCTCTCCAAAAGAATTTCTCAGTCCTCGTTTAAAAACTGTACCATTGTTGACACTTATCGAGTATAGCTTGGTGAGTGATGGGACGACCGCGGGCTCAGCTGACAGCATTGATTTGGGGGTTATTTTGTCTGGTCCCCCGGCCTTATTAGGTTTTAGGGCCTTGAATTTTCTGGATATAGGCTCCTCCGAAATTGAGATGGTTGAAATTGTTTGTGTCAATGTAGGATCATTTCCTGTTTCTACTGGTGGACAGACGGTGTTTCTTGAAAGGCTAGTTCCTACTGTAGCAAAGAAGGTATTTATCAGATTTGCCTCCTCGTCTTCACGTACAGCGAGAGTATTATCTTCCCGTCTTATTGGGCCAATCTGGGGTCTCCTCTTTGGATTCGTTGCTTCGGAGAGTACTTTTCAGTACGCAGCAGTGGAATTCGCAGAATCGATCTTTGCGCGGAAAAAGCTGGCTTTCGCACGTCTCAGTTGAGCTGATATTTCATCGGATCTTTTTAATTAGTACTTGGCCCAGGCTGTTACGTCATTGGTGCGCACGGCGGACTTAAAGAGCTTGTACCAATAATTTATCTTTCTTCTTATTTCGTTAGTGATCCATGCGTCACTCTTGCTACGGGTTTTTATATTTTCATTAAAGGTGCGTGTTTATCACATATTTCATTGAACGTCAAATATTTCATTGAAAATCAAAACAAAAGACCTTGTGATGTTAACAAGGTCTGGTGAGAGGCAATCAGTGAGTGTTTAGTAGTTGACAAAGGCACTCTCCAGGGACTGAGGTAACCCTCTCTATATGA
>NC_133206.1:7240555-7398055 GCF_958299795.1 Porites lutea
TTGTGCTTTTCTTAATTGCGGCTAGTTAAATTGAAACTTCTCGGAAGCTTTCTATTTGCATGTAAAAAAAGCTTGTTTTCATGAGAAAAGTGCTTCGAAAATGTCCACTTCCTCTTCCTCATTAAAGTTGTCAAACTTGCTAATAATCTAGTTTCTTTCACTTAATGTACTTAAAAAAAAGGTGCCAGATTGTTTCTCATGCAAACGTTAGAAGACAGTGAACATACTGAGCGAGCCGTGGGCAATTACTTCCATTTTTGATAAGAAAACATACTTAAATTTTTTGACGTTCAAGGGATTTTGAAATTTATGTGTTGCTTAACAAATTTATTAACAAGAAAAAATTACTTATTTTGCGGGTGGCGTTGGCGTGTTCACTCGACAATTCTTTTATGTCTGTATTGTGCTTTTCTTAATTGCGCCCAGTTAAAGCGAAGCTTTTTTGAAGAAATTAAATTCTTGGCTAACTGTATGAACGGATCAGCTTAATTGTAAAATTATTTTTGTTCATTGTGGTCCTACAATATCCATTTTGTCCTCTATATTTGATTTAGAACTGCAGTCAGAAGGTGAAGCCTCTTCATGCCAGTATTTTTAAACACACAGCGGACTTGACATTTGCTCCGGTTGCGGTACTTCAAAGAGAGTGGCGAAATTGAAATGAAATAAAATAACCAGGTTGCGTTTTCATCGATTCTTCTGTGTACGCAAATATCGGTTTCTACCACAAAACAGATATAAGTTTGAACCCAGCACATGGCCTTTAACCAATCAAGCCCCAACAGTGAACAACATAAGTCTTCTTCACCAATTTCAATAACTTATCAATATCTTAATCAAATTCTCCATCCAATTCCTTAAGGAAAAGTATGGAGAGCAGTCTAGAGATTTTAGCTCATACAACCTAAGACGTTATCTGTTCTTATTCAGTGCTTAATAGCAGGTGTCTTTTTCCACTGAATGAGAAATTGTAAGATCTGTTGCTCCTTAGGATAACTGGGAACAGGCTCATCATGAATGCGATCTGACACTTCCCGTAACCAATTACCAAGTATTTCCCATCATGAGCAATGTAACCTTCGATCTCTTTCATTGTAATGTTTTCCATAGTTCATAATATATAGATTTAGCCAGGGCTAAAAGCGAAGCTCTCGTTAATAAATTCATAATTTAAATCAAACAATAAACTTGTAATCCACAGATCAGGGCACATTCATTTGACGTTTGAGGTAAAGGCTAAGTGATTTTAGAGAAAAATAATTTGACAGTCCAAGAGTGAAACAGCTTTTACATCGAGTTATTAAATAGTCTTATTTGTACACCCAAAACTAGCAATCATGTTCGATCACAGTAGATTAGGCCTGGAAAACAAATAGACCTACCTATTCGTCTATTGTATATGCATTAACTGTTGCATCATAATGTGGCATTGATCACCACTCTCTCCAACATTGCTCCGTTTGAGAGACTATGGATAATTGGACAACCCCGAAATATAATTTTAAGAAACACACGCGCCACGATAGTCCATGGTGGCAGCCAATTTACACGTTGCATTCCTCTGTCTAAAAGAGACGCCAAAATAAAAAAACAGGCCGGATTTTTTGTGTTCGACAAGTTTAGTTTACTAGTAAATCTTGGCGACGAATCTGGTGGCGTGTAAACCAGCCTTTTAAACATACTTTTTCTTATCACGTCTCAGGTAAACAGTACTATTGAGGCCCTTGTTTTTATCATACAGACCTCGGACAGAATTTGTTCTTTGTTGCCCTATTTAAACCTATAATTCTGCAGTTTTTCACAATTTTGCAAGAGAATTTGCACTCATTCAATATCCACGACGATCGAAGCACGCGCTTCCTTTGCACAACAAATTATGGCATTGAATTATGAAACGTTTTCATGAAGAGAATTCTATAATGCCAGGACTTCCAGTTAGAAAAATCTGGTCCTATGTGAAATGCAGGGTAATATGGGCTTTTAATGAAAACGATAAAAAATTCCCAAAATCACTTTTCGGCCAGCCGGACGGGGCTCACTTTTGACAGGCACCAAATTTGCAGTGCGATTAATAGAGTTACCATTTACGCTTCAACATGATAGATGAATTGTTATGTTTAGGTTTTATTTCCCTTTATTTATTAAACTGCGTATGGTTTTGTCATGTGTAATCTTTAAAAGCGAGTGATATTTACGCGCGGCGTTTTGAGTATTCCTGCATGAGATGTTTATGTTCGACTGGATACAACCGGTGCAACGATAAAATTGCGAGAGGGACTACTAACAATCAATAAAATAAATATAATTCGGTGAAACATGTACAGAGACAATAATTTTCATTCACGAAGAGAAGTATTGAGAGTAAAGTGTCTTTGAAAATCATGAGTCAGGTACGTAAGCATAATCTTATTTATGTTTTAAGCCGGCTTCCAGGTGTTTGCTCTTTTTCAAGATGAACTCGAGGCAAGAAAATCGCTCAGAGCTTTCTGTTTACCGCCAAAATCATAACTAAATAATCTTCGGAACATTTTCTTTGAATTTGCGGTCAAAAAATGTCTAAAGGCTTTTTAAACCTGATACTATTGTAGGTTAGATCATTGCTCGTGTATAAACTTAAGCCGCATAAACCATACGCTCGACTTCAGGAAACCGAAAATAAGAACACATCAAAGACAACAATTTCTCAGGCTTACCAGTCGAGATGCTGCTTCTGAAGGTCATCAAGTGTTCCAGAATTTTCAACTCTCTTACGCTTCAAGCAAGGGCAAGTGAGTAAGCTCATTTTTGAAAACGATGCCATCCGAAATCGGATTTCCAATGACTTTGACAAGCGGTGCATTTGTCAAGAAAAAGCGCAATAAACAAACCAGCCACGAATTACAGAACAATCTTGATAGCAGCTGTATTTCATTTTGTACACCAAGTAGAAAAAGCCAGTTTAAAACATCACAAGATGACACAAAACTCTGTAAGCTCCAGCTATCAGTAAGCAAGTTTCCAGACGCTGCATAAATTTTCCGCATGAACTCACCTGTCAAATTTTGACCAATCAGAACATAAAAATTGGACGTAGCGCGTGATCAACGCGTAACAGTGAGAAAAGTAAAAAGTGATTGCCTTCCCCGCATGTAAATATAAAAGCCGGTTGAATTTTCGCGTCCGAGGTCAGTTCGAAATCAACATTTTAAAAGTGCGGCTCATGAACTCGACTTATTTCATATGCTTTTTAAAAAAATTGAACTTGAGCCTGCGATAATTGAAAAGTAGCAACCTGTCAGCGGATAGGTTAAAAAAACACTCGAACTCAGTGGTTCGATACCTGAGCCCGCGATTGGAACAGGCAATACTGGTCAGCAGAAACACTATTTTGACAGCTGTCAATTAATCAAAACATGGATGTACAATATCAGGTTGCAGGCTCCCAAACTAGCTAGAAAGTGTGAGATTAAACATTGGTATACCTGTGGTGCGGACGGACGGAAGGTCGGGTGGTCGGTGTACGGTCACGTGATTGCCGAAATTTCTAAGATGGATCGATTTTCTAAGCTATGGGACTTCGAATTGAGCCCGTGATCAAATAAAATATCAGCGCAAAACTTTAAACACTACGTGACCTCAATAGATGAAATGAGCCCGCGATACCCCCAAATGAGCCCGCGATACACTCAGGTGATGATGGTCAGCGTATACTCTAGTTTGACAGCTGTCAATTAAGAATGGCGAATATTCGAATAAACAGACTACGAGTGTGAGTATCTTGAATTGGTAAGTGTGACATATTATATCAGCTTACTTGTAGGGGCAAAACGACTGGTCTTTCACCTGAGCCCGCAAGATAGTCATGTGATAATTGTCAGCGGATGCCTAATTTTGACAGCTGTCAATCTAATCGTACTCATACGGATAGCTTACATAACTAAGAGGCTAGTCAAGTTGTGCAAGATCTATTGTGACATTTGACATCGGCTTACATGAAGCGTGTGTACGGGTGGGCGTACGCTACGTCACAACCAAATTTTCTCAGATGGATAGTTTACCAAATTTTCTTACCCATGGTGCTCCGCTCTGCGCGCGCTTCGCGCGCGCGAGGAGCTCCGCTAAAATGGATCTGCTGGTGGCTCATCTTATCTCCCAGTTGTCAAGGCTTCTCTGATGGCGGCGGGTATTTGCCCTTTCCGCTTCATTTTTAGCTGCGTCATGCGGTGCGTTGTCTAAACCTATACTATTTTCGACTCAGGCAACAGTTCACCTAGAAAAACAAAGTCCAGAACTTTAATTTTATGTACTCCTGTTCCCACCCAGTAGCATAGGGCGCATCGGTTATGCCTTTTTCTCGAAGTGGAATTTCATTAGTTTGAAGTGAAATAAATTAACTCCGATGACATCATAACCTTTTGCCTTTATCTCATGAGTAAAATGCGCAGATAAGGTCGTGTGCTATTTTTGGTTGGTTTAGGTTTTCTAGTTACGTTAAGGTGGATAAACCTCTTCGTTTTCGATTGGTTAGTTAGAAAATAAGAAACGTTTTCATTGGTTAATTCACTTTTAATGTGGAGGAGGAGGAGGAAGACGAGGAGAAGGAGGAGGGAAAACAATAAAAATGAGGAGAAGGAGGGAAAATAATAGCAATGTGGAGGAGGAGGAGGGAAAATAATACAATTGTAAAGGAGGGAATAAAAAACTAAGGAGGGGAATGAAAAATAAAAAGTAAAATCAAAAAGGGAAAATAAATCAGTTGCGGAGAAGTAGGAGGGGTGTGGGGTAAGTGAAATATTGTCTTTCGTGCTAAAAAGAGCTATTTTGCCTTTGCCCTCATTAATATGCACGATTTGCCCGCCAAAAACCAGTGAAACAGAACTGGGACAATCAAAGCAGCAGGAAATAGGACTTGCATAATTACGTTACTTCCCAGTGATGTTAAATCACAGACAAGTTTGACTTTACCCCTCAGACACTATGAATTAACCAATGAAAACGTTTCTTATTTTCTAACTAACCATTCAAAAACGAAGAGGTTTATCGACCTTAAAATAACTAGAAAGCCTAAACCAACTAAAAATAGCACACGACCTTATCTTTATGACATTGCTGCGCATTTTACTCATGAGATAAAGACAAAAGGCTATGACGTCATCGGCGTTAATTTATTCCACTTCAAACTAATTAGATTCCAGTTCAAAAAAAAGGCCAAACCGGTGCGCCCTATACTACTCCACCCCTTATCTGTTAAATCTAAAATGTAAGGGTATGGCTGGTCGATGCATACGCGCATTAGAATCCTCTGGTATGCTGCATGCTGTCAACTTAACTAAACCACCCATTTCGATTTTATTAGATACCTGAATATTCTCCCAGGTTTGCCCGAAATGAAGAAAAGTATCACGGTGTTTATAAGAACAGAAAAAAAATGGATGATTTGTTGTCTTGTAACATGTGACTATACGCGCGCGTTACCCTTGCGTGCACCGGTATAAAATGATTACAACACTCCCCGGGATTGATTGCCCAAAGGTAAATCAACCAAAAAAGTTCTGAAGCAAATGATAAATGTCCAACGTTCGATGCAACTGACATAACTGACGCACGAAACTCTTAAAAATTCAAGTTCAGTGTTCGTAAGTGTCCTCAAACAGGCTAGAAATTGGGATGCATATACCGCAAGTCAACTCTTAAGACAAAACAAGACATAAAACGGATACACTAAATGAACTTGAATAACAACGATCTCAAATAGTCAACGTTTTAAGCATCTCTAAGAATGTTACACTTCCAGTGGTATGAGATGTTGACCTGCGCGTCTCAACACGGTCGGTCTCCTTTGCGCATCTGTGTTGAGAACTTGAATCTTTGCTGACCGCACAACATTGTCCCTGCTCTTCAATAGCTCCGTGACTTTGGGTAGCTTCCACCAACAACGCGCAGATCCTTCTTCCTTGAAAACGACAATGTCTCCTACTAATGGATTGTTCGATATAGCTCCAGTTCTGTTTCGGTGGTATTCACGCAACCGTAAAAGATACTCTTTACGCCATTGCTTATTAAAACCTTCAAGCAATCTGAATTGGTATCTTGCTGTCTTTGTCAATGACTGGAACGTACTAATAACATTGCAGTGTCTCTGGTGTGGCATTGTGGCGATTTGACGACCATATATCAAGTCTGCAGGAGTGAGTGGGTATGAGAGTCCTCCTTCATCGTCATAGATGTAGGTCAATGGCCTGTTGTTCAGAGTAGCTTATATCTCTACGACTAAGGTGCGGAGTTCCTCAAACGTTGATAAGGATCGTCCAACAGATTTCTTTAAGCACCGTTTTACACTACGCACGAGTCTCTCCCAGAAACCACCCAACCAAGGGGCTCCTTCCACGATGAACTGCCAATCAACTTGTCTGTTCGCAAGGTACTGTTTCACTTCACTAGACCTTGAAATCTTCATAACATCCACTGATACGCACTTAAAGGTTTTCGCATTGTCCGTCAACAACTTTGCTGGAAGTCCTCTTCGGCTAACAAATCTTTGGAATGCTTGTAAGAAAGACGTAACTGCCAAACTCTCAGTTAACTCAAGGTGGACAGCACGTGTTGATGCACATGTAAACAGGCAACAGTATGCTTTGCTGCGGTTCTCAGGAGACCCAGAATTGAGATGGAGTGGTCCCGCAAAATCTATCCCTGTGCACGTGAAAGGCAGTCCCTCATAAACACGATCTGTAGGCAAGTCAGGGGAGGGGGAGCAGTGAATGGTTTCCCCTCATATCTTCTGCATATGGTGCATTTTCTGATTACTCTCTTTACGGCTTCTCTTCCCTTCAGAACCCAATGTGTTTCTCGTATAGCATTCAATGTCTCTCTGACACCATCGTGGTGAACATGATCATGTCCCTCCCTGATCAATAGTTCTGTGTATCTGTGGCGCGAAGGTAGCAATGTTGGATTCTTGCTTTCTTCGGTTGTGTATGCATTATTGATCCGACCCTTACAGCGAATAATCTTGTCCTCATCAAGATATAGGTTGAATTGGTTCTCTCACAACCATGAAGAAGGTTCTGTCGTTCCGTAGCAAATGAATGAGCTTGCACACCTCGGATCCATGTGACCTTTGCAAAGTTTAGATCTTCAGCCTTTAGTTCCTTACTCTTGACTGCACCTCTGTCTCCCCTCAGTAACCGAATGAATTTCAACACGTAAGCAGTAACTCGCAGCAACTTCAACTTGGACCCTTATCTTTCAATGTCCATTATTTCTTCCAGATTCTCATACAGTGTTCTTTTGAGCGCTGCGGTTGCTAGTGAATGTGTTATCGCAGGTGTGTGCTTAACTAATTCTTCAGAAGTCGTGTTAGGTGCTGATGTAGATGGTGTCTCGGACCACAAATTTGAAGGCTTCCTTAAGAAGGTCAGTCCAGACCACCACAATTCACTTTCAACAAGATCCTCCCCAGAGCAACCTCTTGAGGGTTTGTCGCTGGGTTCATGTTCCCAGGACAAAATCTCCACTTGTCTATGTCTGTCAGTTTACAGATCACGTCCACCCTATGCTGAACGTATTGCTACCACGGCCTGTGGTTCTTGATCCAACAGAGTGTGGTGAATCAGTCTACCCAATAGTACACATCTACTTCAAATGGCAGTAACTTGAACGCATTGAAAACTGTGTCTACTAGTTTTGATAAAATGTAAGCACCCATGAGTTCTAATATTGGGATTGATTGTTTCTTCGGTGGTGCAACCTTTGTTTTGGAGGCAATGAGCCGCACGTCAACATCTCCAGCTTCATACACTGTACGCAGATAGACAACCACTGCAATGGCTTGTTCAGATGCATCACTGAACTCATGGAGTTGGCGACAAACTGGCTTCTTCTCTCTGACGAAGTAACACCTGGGGATATTTAATTTGGCTAAGGATGAAAACTCATTGAAGTGATGGTTCCATTTTGCTAACATTGTTCCCTCTAAACGGTCATCCCAGTTCACTTTTTCAACTCAGAGTTTCTGAAACCATATCTTCATGTTCACGACGAAGGGGCTTAACAAACCAAGTGGATCAAACAGTTTGGCTGAAAGCTTAAGCACTGATCTTTTCGTTGGGGGCAGAGAATTTAGATACTCCATGACGCTGACAAATTCAAAACGTAACTCATCACTCATAGTGTCCCAGTTCAATCCAAGGATCTTCACCTCTGACTTGTCATCTTCTTCTTTCATTTCCTCGCTGATCCTTTGCCTTACAATGCTTGAATTGGTCTTCCATTTGCGAAGGTTGAAACCTCCCTCTTTCATGATGGCCTTTGTCCTTTGATAAACATGAATAGCAGGTTCATCATCACTGGCTCCACCAGGGAAATCATCAACATACAATGAATTAGCTGGCAATTCTGATACTTGTGGTTCTGGTTCCTTGTAATGTGATAAATGATGCTGAATTGTTCCGTTCAGAATTGCCAGACTCGAAGTCAGTCCAAATACAAGTCTACGAAACCTGTACTGCACAATCTCTAGTCTCTCCTCCTCAACGTTCTTAAACCACAGAAATCTCAATTGGTCACGGTCAGCCGGATTAACTGAAATTTAATGAAATGCTTTCTCAATGTCAGCTGTCAGTCCTACAGGATAGCTTCTGAACTTGGCCAGTACTTCAAATACATGTGGAGTTAAATTTGGGCCATTTTCTAAACAGTCATTCAACGAGTAGGTATTCTTGTCCGCTCTTGCTGAGCCATCAAATACGATACGCATCTTTGTAGTCTCCCTGTCTTCTCTCAAAGCTCCATGATGTGGTAGAAAATGCGCACCCTCGAAATCTTCCTCATCTTTGGGAACTAACTCTATAATCCCAGCTTCTAATTGTGCCTTGAAAATGCTGTCATACTCCTGAAGTAACTCCTCATCTTTCTTCAAAAGTTCTTCCAAACAGTTAAGTCTGGTGACACACAGATCAAAGTTGTCTGACTGTTTACATGTTTGTTCTCTCCAAGGAAGGTCAACCTCATACCTTCCTTCATCCTTGTCAAACTTAATGAATCTTAAAAACTGCTCATCTTCGTTTACCTTGCTTGATGGCTCAGTAATCCCAGCTGATTCAATGTCCCAGAACCAGTTTAAACTATTCGCTAATTCTGTAGCCTGGTTTTGGCTGTCCATGAAGTCATATGGTTTCTGAACAATTAGAATTTGATGTGGTGAAGTGGGCAGTTCCACTGTCCCCCTTTGTACGCCTAGACACGAGCCATCCAAATTTGCTACTAACTACCACCAATTTGTCATCTCCACGAGCAACCTCCCCTGTAATTATATCCCAGTAGTAGTCAGAGCCTATCAACACATCTATATTGTCATAGTTGTCCATGTTATCTGAAATGCAGTCTACTAGGTCTTAATCTTGCAAATGAGGGTGTTCATGGAGTGAAACCTCGGGCAGCCTGACCTTCTAACAACGCATGAAGGTAATTAAACTTGCCAACGGAGGAAAGGTCAGCATTCTTATTTACAGCGTTGTCAAAACTATCCCAAAGTGACTTAAACTTTGTTATCTCTCCGTTAAACTTTGGTAACACTAGCTTTGGTAGACGTGGCTTGGTTGTAGACTGACTACGACCTGATTGAGTAGGCGGAATTGGAGGAAGTTCATTAACGGAACTGGATGATGAAGGTCCGACATCTTGACTTGTTGTGAAATTAGTTTGAAATGCAGTACTCGGTGATGACCCGGATTCACCCTGATGAATTTGACCTGAATTTTCTGATGAGGCATGTTGGTTATCTTGTAATGGCATAGGAGCTTGATTTGGGTTATTGGTGGCTGTATGTTCCTCTGTATGATGATTTTGTGCCGAACCATGTAAAGACGAAGTAGACAAAGAAGTCCCGCCATTTTTCACCCGAGCACGTGCGATGGCGATTTCCCCCTTTGTCTGTAGAATCCTCGAACGGATTTCATCCGCTACCTCAACTTCCTCTTCGATATGATCAACTGAACATATTTTTGTAATCTCCTCGTCGAATCCCGCAAGTAAAATTAGCTTTTCATCCAATATTCGCTCAACAACTTTCAAAGGGCTCCACATGATATCTTCTAAATCGGTGTGTTCGAGAATAGTTCTTGCTTCGTTTATATTTTTTGTTGCGACGGTTCGATGTCCTCCACGTTTTACCCGCAGGCGATCTAACTTTTCCTTTTCTTCTCCCTTGATAACTAATGAAACGACGCGACAAATGAAAACGACTCAAACGAATGCAAACCTCTGGCCGCGTTGGGCGCCATGTTATAAACACAAAAAAATGAATGATTTATTGTCTTGTAACATGCGACTATACGCGCGCGTTACCCTCGCGTGTTGTTGTTGTTATGTGCCTCGATGTGGATTGTGTGATCGTGCGACCAAGATGGCGGGTGGAGAGTTAAACGCGTGGAGAGTTTAACAGCACAGAATTTAAGAGTTTAACTGTACAGAATTTAACCCAGAGCATGAGTTTAACGGTGGAAAGTTTAAAAGAGCTGTGGGCAAAAGAATTTCTTCCCAATATCCGAAAGAAGATCCGCAAGGAAATCGACTCGCTTAAAGCCAGTCTTCTCGACCTCAAAAAAAGGTTCGACGAAATTGAAAAGTCTCAAAGTTTTATTTCACAGAAATACGACACTATGATATCGGCGATCAAGGACGTAAAAGAACACAACGAAGGCGTGAGAAGCCAAATTAAAGAGATCAAGGAAGACATAAGCAAGCTCGGCAACGATGGTTTTAATGTCGAGGTCAACTTGGATGAGCTCGAGCAGGTACGCGCGACGAGACGGTCTCGAAATAACCGGTATTCCAGTGGTACCTAATGACAGCCCAGCGTCGCTGGTGAAGGAAATGTCTGAAACTATGGGAGTGAACCTCAACGAAAACGACATATCGATCGCTCATCGTTTACCCCCAACGAAGAAAGTGAAAGACCGACTAATTGTCAAGTTCACTCGAAGAGAGAGAAGAGACGAAATTTACAGCAAGAGGAAAAACTTAAAGTCCAAGCGGACTAAAGATCTCCCGTCTGTGGTCTGCGAGCCGGGATCTGCCGTTGTAAGTCATAAAGTACAAATTCATGACAGTGAAAGTTTAACGCCATACAGAAAACGACTACTGGGCAGAATCTTACAACTCAAGCGCGACCACAACTACAAGTTTATTCGGACGGCTAAGGATAAAATAATGCTGAAGAAAACAGAGAGCTCCACTACGAAATGTTTTGTAACCCATGAGGAATTCGAAGACTTTCTTGACGAGCACAATTAATTAGCTATCAGTTTAATTATATTACGGAGGTAAAAATGGCTGATTACCAGCAAGACGTAAGTAATTGATCACCATTTTATGATTTAACTGATAGAGAATTTCATGCTATGGTTGGCAGCTGGCCGGATAGGCGTCATGATCGTGACCTTTACGATCTCCTCCAAAGTCCAAATAAATTCGACGAGTGGGACCCAGATTTAATGTTAAATACCCCCTGCTCAGAATATTATTCAGTCTGTAGCTTTAATAAAATGCTCGTAAATTCAGACGCAAAATCTTTTTCAATTCTTCACTGTAATATTAGAAGTTTATCTAAAAAACTAAATCTATTAGAAGAACTATTATGCTCCCTTGACTCCAAGCTGTATATAGTTGGAATTACAGAAACTAAATAAGGTGAGAAGTCTATTTCTAATGTAAATATCACACGGACTCGCCAACAAACGCAGGTGGAGCTGCTTTATGTATAGCTGATAATCTTAAAGCTGTACCTAGGCCTGACATTAAATTTGACGTAGCGCTAGTTGAATCCTGCTTGGCAGAAACTGATGCTGGTGAAGGTAAAAAGAAGATCATAACAGGTTGTATCTACAAGCATCCCACTTGTAATTTAGAACAGTTTCGCAACCGACTAAATGATATAATCAAAACAATTAATCCCAATAGACAAGAAATTTACATCTTTGGAGATATGAATATAAATTTCCTGAAATTCAATGAACATGCTCAAACTGAAGAGTTTTTAGATATGGTTTATGCCAATAACATCTTGCCGATTATAACTAAACCTACGAGTCCCACGCCGTACTTTACACTATTAGGAATCTTAAAGTTAGAGAATATCTTTAAATTAAAAATTGGTGTTCTTGTGCATAAGATTCAATATCAAAAAAAGGATACACCTCATGCCCTCTATGACTTAGTTCAACCGGCTTCAGCTGTCCATAATTATAATACCAGGTATGTCACTAATCAAAACCCGTGCAGACCGTTTTCCAGAACTAATTATGGCCTAGCAAGGTTTAGTGTAGTGGAATCATAGACCTGGGAAGCAACACCTACGAAAATTAAGTGTCTCCCCTTGAACAGTTTTAAAAAAGAATATAAACTCTTTCTACTTGACAGCCAGGCATCTTGAACAACTCTAATCTGTTACTTAGCTCTATTTATTTAATTATTAAATTTAACTAGTATTTTTTATTAGTACTGTATAACCTCCACCCACTTGCAACCGCTCTGTGGTAGTAGCCGACTCGAAAGCTTGGCTTCTTTGGCTGCTACGCACTCTTTTCCTTTGTTATGTTTAATTCAATGTATAATTAACTCTGTTTTTTTACTTCTTCTTTTTCTTCCTTATTGTTGTTGTATTGTAATTGAATAAGTGTAAAAAAATGAACTTGAACTTGAACTTGAACTTGATCAAACGTTTATCTATCCCTAACTCCGCAAGTCCATCTAGAAACTTGTTCAGCGCACGAGGCTTGATAACTTCATTGTTATGAGGGAGTAACACATACTCAACTAGCTCAGCGATGTTTTGGCGGGAATAGTGCGTTTGTTTCGAAGTAATTGTCTGCTGCGGTCCAGAAAAGAATATCTTTAGACGCGGCCATACCATGCAGCAAATCAAAAGCGCGCTTTTCCGGCACTACTCGGGAAAGATGATTCAAAACATCTTTTATTCTTGGTTCATAATCCTCGCTTTCATCACCAGAACTTTCGCTGTCTCCATGTTCACTCTCGTGTTCTTCTTCTTCAACAAAATGTATCTTTCTCTTCATTTTGATAAGTACCCGTGACAGACTTAGCTTCAAATGATCAACGTAGCGGTGCGTCACCTCTTTTATAGCATTAGAAATCCTAAGCTTGAAACAACAGGGGCTAATACATCTTCAATAAAACCACTGCCCTCTTGTACAAGGACTCGCTTCTTTGTTTTGTAAGGGACATTTGGACTGGCCAGGTCAAGTAAAGCATTCTTATATGGCAGCAATATCCGCTTATTTTCTTCGGGGATAGGAATGTGTCCCATGAGTACATTTTATAAGACTTGGACTAGTGCGTGTAGTTGCTGTGGTGTAGCTGTCTTTGAAAGAAACTGGCGCTGATAAACAGGGCAATCAGCTAACAGTTGCAGAAAACCATGATTGTTGTTCACTACACGAGACAGTGTTTCAAAGTGAAGTGGGCAGTCTTTTATAGAATCTCGTGGAGAAAAAAAATGACACGAGTGGGCGAAGGATAGAAAACAATAGAATAATGAGGAGGAGGAGGAGGAGGAGAAGAAGGACGAGGAGGAGGAGGGAAAAACAATACGCAACATTCTAACTTATTCTCAGTCTACATTTTGCTCCTGAGGAGTTGACATGAGTTGGCTCTGTTCTGTCTGCGAAAAATCCTTCAGTAGAAAAGATAATATGTAAAGGCACGTGATGTCTTAACACTGCAATGCTGGTCTCGCCCATTTCAAACAGTTCCAATATTTTCACAGAAATGTCAGCGGTTTCGCTTCGAGCATCCTTTCACCTCCATGATTGCCGGAATGATCTGATCCGGAAAAACGGACTGGGTTCGATCTCTATTGCAAAAAGCTTCAGAGATCATTTACCCTCCTCCGGAGAGGATCGTTTGGTGTTATTTACAATGTCAGCCTGCGTATACACAAATGTTTGTCGCCATGCCACGCATTAAATTCGTCAAGGGAATTCCTACGACTTTGGAGCAGGATTCCTATTTTGAAGTGAACAAACGGAATTTGATCGTGTTTGATGATCAGATGATTGACGCCAGTAAAGACAAGCGAATTGTGAACCTCTTTACTCGTGATTCTCATCATCGCAATCTCAGCGTGATTTATATCGTGCAGAATCTATTTCATCTGGGGAACGGTAGCCGCAGCATAAGCCTAAACAGCCATTATCTGGTGTTATTCAAGAATCCACGAGACAAATTGCAAATCTTGACTCTGGCCAAGCAAATGTATCCCGGGCAGACGGATTTCTTTTTAAATCATTTCGAAGAGGCTGTAAAAAGACCTTTTGGTTATCTTCTGATTGATCTGAAAACTGCTACCCAAAAAATTCATGAGAGGACACAGAGGCTTTTTACTGGAAGTACCATCCCACGCAGCGATGTTTTCTCCGCGGGCAGCTAATCCGACTTAATCCCATTTAATATGTCGCGCTCCTCGAAAGTGCGAAAATTTTCTTGTCGTGTATTAGATTTCAGATACATTTTCTTAATCTTCATTTCGCGCCAGAATAAATTAGTTTGCCCGCAAAGGGCTCCTAAAAAAATCACAAGGTTTGTCCCACTTCGAGTCCACCTTCTGAAGATACGCCGGCTTGGTAGCTGGAATACATTGCTGAGGTGAAGATCTGGCATTTTTTCCTCCTCGTCGTATTTTCTTCACGACAAATGTTTATATTTGTAGTGAGAATGCAGCGCATATCGGTGGATTTTACGTCATGCAGCTTGCTACTTCTGAAAGAAGAGTGCCGGATTTCATCGTTTTGTTCATGTTTATTACTGTTGGCAAATGTAAGGTAAATGAACCGACCACTGTAAGGTAAGAATTGAAGTTTTAAATTTGTTACTCGGCGAAAAATCGTGGAATTGGAATTCGTGAAACTCGTGAGTATTACCTCTGTTACCTAATGTCATGCGATGACTCCTCGCTTTTTCGATGCGTAACACGGATACAAGTGATAAATTTCTTTCGCAAAGTGAAGTATAATTTACTTAACGAGACCATTTGACGAATATTTCTCGTTATATGCTTTATTCATATTTGCTTGGCTTATTTAGGCTACATGCCAGGAGTTTGATGACAATGTTTGTGTGCTATAATTATGCTGATAAGTTTTTGCACCTTTATATTGAAACTCATGTAAGCCAAACGTTTATTAACTCTAGCAAAACACTCTTCTATTATGGAGGAACTTTTAACGTCTTTCGGGGCCCTAATATGGTGTCAAATTTTTAGGGGAAGGGAGCGCGAGGCAAACGTCCGTGAGTACAGTGTAAGCCAGTGATTCTTTAGGTAGAGCTAACAAACATAGGCTGCACTTTAGGTGGCACACCCATGGGTGCAGTGTAACCAAGTGATTCTTTAGGTAGAGCCAACAATCATAGGCTGCACTTTAGGTGGCACACCCATGGGTGCAGTGTAACCAAGTGATTCTTTAGGTAGAGCTAACAAACATAGGCTGCACTTTAGGTGGCACACCCGTGGGTGCAGTGTAACCCAGTGATTCTTTAGGCAGAGCTAACAAACATAGGCTGCACTTTAGGTGGCACACCCATGGGTGCAGTGTAACCCAGTAATTGTTTAGGCAGAGCTAACAAACATAGGCTGCACTTTAGGTGGCACACCCATGGGTGCAGTGTAACCAAGTGATTCTTTAGGTAGAGCTAACAAACATAGGCTGCACTTTAGGTGGCACACCCATGGGTGCAGTGTAACCTATTGATTCTTTAGGTAGAGCCAACAATCATAGGCTGCACTTTAGGTGGCACACCCATGGGTGCAGTGTAACCAAGTGATTCTTTAGGTAGAGCTAACAAACATAGGCTGCACTTTAGGTGGCACACCCATGGGTGCAGTGTAACCCAGTGATTCTTTAGGCAGAGCTAACAAACATAGGCTGCACTTTAGGTGGCACACCCATGGGTGCAGTGTAACCCAGTAATTGTTTAGGCAGAGCTAACAAACATAGGCTGCACTTTAGGTGGCACACCCATGGGTGCAGTGTAACCAAGTGATTCTTTAGGTAGAGCTAACAAACATAGGCTGCACTTTAGGTGGCACACCCATGGGTGCAGTGTAACCTATTGATTCTTTAGGTAGAGGTAACAAACAAAGGCTGCACTTTAGGTGGCACACCCATGGGTGCAGTGTAACCCAGTGATTCTTTAGGTAGAGCTAACAAACATCGGCTGCACTTTAGGTGGCACACCCATGGGTGCAGTGTAACCCAGTGATTCTTTAGGCAGAGCTTACAAACATAGACTATACAGGTGTACATCAGATGGTAACAAGTTTTCCAGTTAAAACTTTGTCATAAAGTACTATACCATGGCACTTCGACTATTTCATTATCGCGCTTGTTTTGACGCACAATTTATAGTCAGGAGAAGTCGTATTGTCTAAAACCATTGCAAAAGACAAATTTACACACATCACAGCGTTAAGGTAAGGTAATACACGGTATTTCCTTCAGGTACATTTACATTTTCTGTTAGGTTATAAGCGATTAAATCGCATGCAGCGACGAACAAAGCCGATGCGAAGCCGTCAGATATTCTAGAACCGTGTTATTTACAGTGCTGTGCATTATTATTGCTTAACTAACTAACTACGCGCTAATGGAAATAAGTTTCGGCCGCTTTAAATTTTGAAACATTTCACTTGTACTGTATAGTCATAATTGGAGCGGAAAGTTAGCACGCGAGGAGGGCGATTCTGCTGTGGTTTCTGTAGTGTGGGAGATATTACGGCAATGAGGCTCCCGAGGTCCGTTCTGGAAATCACAACTACATGTAGGGTGAAATGTATTTTGCGTGCAGACGTCTCCTTTTCCAGGTTAGGTGAAATAAACCGTACCAACGGTTTGTTTAACAAAGCTCCCGCGAGACGGTTTCTTGGTGATTTAATTAATTTTTCCGATCCATTTTCTTTTCATCTCTATTTTCGCAGCTTTTGCGATACAAACTAAATTCATTTTTAGTTGTGATGGCATTACACTGCTTAATCATGACGGCTTTGGAAGAAACTGAATATATTGCGCTTCGCGATTTCGCAAAATCGCTGCGGGAATTAAAAAATATTTTCTTCCAAAAAAGCGTTTTCACGCTTCTTTCTCTAGTTAGTCATCTCGTTTGTCTCGTTTTCTAAAGGTCCTTGAGAACAGAATAAGACAATATTTTATTACCTACAACCTAAAAACCTGATTTTTACCAAATCGAAACAAAACTGACCTCTGAAATGGAAGAAGAAAAGCCTTTTATTTTTGCCGGCTTCGGCCTACCGACGCGATCGTGTCTGTTTTGCTTTCATATGATGACATTTTCCTGACAGAAGGGTGTCGGGAAAAACACCTCGCGCTGATCATACGTGACAAAATCCGTCGCGCCTAAGCTAATTAAGAAAAGTCTCCTCGAAAGCTCCATACAATTCCTTATAACAAAATTATAAGGAATTGTATGGAGCTCTCCGGGATACTTACAGTGCAAGCCCTTTGTGTCCCCTCATGTCGGTTGCGATCAAACGTCCTGCCCAGTGAAGAAGGCTAAAAATAAGAAGTAAACTAAATTGAAATGAAGACTTTTCAACTACACTTTCTGTATCTGTTTTATTCATATATCTGAGTTTTAGCGCTAAATAAGATATAGGAAACCGTTTTTCGCGTTGCTTGGTGATCACTTCTCTTATTCCTATTTCTCTTTTAATAAACTTTCAATGAACCAGGCTCAAGTTACTAAACGGGCAACCCTATTGTTCCTATTGTAGTATTCACTCATCAGTAAACCTATACCGAATTAGTATGCAGGAAGGCATGTGAATATAAATGATTTACCTATACCTATACCGAATTAGTATGCAGGAAGGTATGTGAATACTAATGATTTACCTATACCTATACGTATACCTATACACCAACTGGGGTTAATTTCCAACATAGTAGACTTCTACCATAACCAGTTTTTGAGGACCAAATTTGGAAGAATTTTGTGTTTAGCGAGGAAATGACGGCAAAAATGCAGCGTTCGTGCAGGTTAATGCACCGTTAACCAAGAAGACCTAGGGACGAGGCTGAGTTGTTTTGGTTGTGCACTTGAGAAATGGCGGACATTTCATTCGTTTCAAGAGTAAGAACTAGACGAAAAAATACCTAAAAACATGGCAAAAACAGCAAGAAGACAACTCGAAGGGCGACATCTGCTATATTGAGAATATTTGCAGAGCTGGACAAACCTAAACGAGCACTATCGAGGATGAACTTAACATCGATGGATCGATGAAGGTAAGCATGTTTTAGCCATGTTTTTAAACTAGGATTTATTTTGAATGAATAATAAAACAGTTATTGAATTCGGCTTTTGTATCATATGAGGAACTATGGAGATTTAGGAGGGTGTTATCCGCCTCGGCCTACGGCCTCGACGGATAACACCCTCATCGATCTTCATAATTCTTCATAAGATACTCAGCCTCATTCATTAATTTTTAATTAAGCGGAACCCATATTAAGCGGTAGAATAGTTTATTATTTCAAACGTTTCTTCGAATATTTTTAATTGTTATATGACTGAGTCTGTTTTCGCCATGCGATTGGTCAATTTACTGTCCGTAACTTGCTATACGGACCAAAATTTGTAAAGAAAATGCTCATTTCGGAGATCTAAATCTCTTTACCTCGGAAAAAAGGTTTAAATAAAGTTATAAGACGCCTGTCAACCTTGAGGACTTGGATGTTGACTTTGGCCTTCAACATTTTAAACTGTGTTTATTTGTGAACGAAGGCGATGAAGAAGTTAACTCGTAATCTTATCGAAGAGGATTCTAGTCAGTGTTTGAAAATTTTATCGCGGTACACAGTTAAGAAGACGAAAATAGACTGGCAGAGATTCGAGATGTTTTGCCTAAGAGAAATGAGTAATTCCTTCGACAAATATGATAACAAACATACCTGCACCCGATTATCTTGACAAGCTTCTTTGCCATTTGCAGTGTTTTTTCAACGAAAGAAAGATAGTAGTGATAGACGGCACTAGGGCGCTCAAAGGATGCCGCCGCCGCTATTGTTTTAAGGCTATTGTTCTAAGTTGTCAATCAAATTAAAAATTCAAGATGGCGCTCGGAGAGGACTCGGAACTTAGTTACTTATGAGTATGTAAAAGTGAACTGATATATGTGGATAAAGGGAATGGCTTAGACATGTGGTACAGAATTTTTGTCCTCTGCGCAGTACGCATGCGCAGTGTACTACGCATGCGCAGTACCGAATCTTGTGTAAAAACGTTCTAAAACGTTTTTAAACTAGTCTTAAATGTTTATTAGGGTTATAAGTAAAGAAAAAAAGTCTTTCCCAACCTTGCTAGCATCGCAAGATTAAGAAAGAACGAGCTGACCGGGAATCGAACCCAGGTCACCTGCGTGACAAGCAGGGATACTAAACCACTGTACTATCAGCCCCTTTCCGAGTTAATCACAACAAAGTAGTCAGGTGGACAATGTTTATTTTATTATTATTATTTTTCTTGTAATTAAAGTTTAACAATAGTGTGATTTTATTTCTATGAGAAAGAAGAAAAATGGTGTAAAGTGAGAGATCACAATCATGTCACAGGGGAGTACCGCGGAGCGGCCGATAGTTCATGTAACCTAAACAATCGGCGTACAACACACATTCCTGTATTCTTCCATAATTTGCGTGGATATGATTCCCACCTCATTATGCATAGCATTACAGTCTTTAGTTCTACTGGACCAAAGTCTGCAAAAGCAAGGGATTAAAAAACACTCAAGCAGTCAGAGAAATCTTAAACTGTGAGTCTATGATGCGACACATTCAGAAAGAACTCTCAGATCCATTGGAACAAAGACGTTTGATGGTGATCGCAATTAAAAATCATTTTACCTTATGAAGAAAACCTTATAAAATAGTTAAAAATTTAAATGGGTTACAAAGTTCCTTCACATTCTTGCATTCTTGTTTCGGTAAATGTAAACTTCGTTTAAAAGTCTCTTGCAATTCTAAAACAGCCTCAGGGTAATCGTAGATGTTTCTGACTCCTACAATGGCGGTTTTCTTCACTAGTGTGGGTAAAGCGTACTGTTCATCTGACATTTCATCACATGCGTAAAACAAATCTTGGTGAGGGTTATACCAAAACCAAATGTTTCGCTCCACATCATACACATACAGGATTTTGTTGAGGACTTTACTCATTTCTACTGCCCAGCCTGTTCCGCCCAAGCAAACTTTTCTTTCTGGTTGAAAATAAGTAAATGCCAGCACCATCTCAGCTTGTTTCACCACATGATAATTTCGGTGGATATACTGTAAACTGATCGGGTTTGTTAACTGTTTGTTGAGACGATTAGCCACTTGGGTTGTCAGAGGAATCGCTTCAGCTAATTGTTGATGAGTTAAGGGTTGTACGGAGGCTTTTCTGGGATTACAAGGAGGAATGAGAACATTGACCTTCAAACCATAGTGTCTTGCTAACTTTTCTGCTTCTAAATCCACACCATTTGCGCCACCAGAGATTACAGTAAAAGCCATCGTATTATGTGTTGATGAGTAGAACCCAACTTTAGTTTTATAGAAGACCATTGACGTCATTGCCCAGACATGTTCAATTCCCATAGGACTTGATCTTTTCTGGTGCATGCATCTCGTAGTAAGAAATAGCTTTTTGAAAAATTTGGTCCATCACATCTTTGTTCAAGTCAAATAAATAACGGTTTAAAGTGTCAAAAGTAAGATTGTGATAGCTGATGCCCTGTATAATAACTTCATGTATAAACTTTTTGTATCCTTGTAGTAGCGAAGGGTCCATTTGCTGTAAAATGTCCTCGAATCTGTTGGACTGCTCAGTATTGATCTTGTGAGGTAGTTGGTCCATCAGGAAGGAAGCACTGTTGCTTGTTAGCCAGTAACTTAAAAAATGCCGTGGTTTCTCTGTTCACTTGATGAAATACCTCTCGGTTCAAAGCAAACAAGTCGTAATTCAATTGATCAAAGGTCATGCTTGTGTTGGCCAATGTCTCAATCATCAAGGCTCGTATAAATTCTTGGTAGGAGGCAAATTGACGAGGCTGTACTTTTCTTAACAGCTGTTCCAATTTAGTAGACGGTGTCGTAGCCCCCCATGTCTTTCGGTTAGATCTTGTACCAGCTGTTCTTGTTTTTGAACCAAAGTTTTCAGTCTAGCCGCTTCTTCTTGGAGTCTCTCAAACTTTTCCTTGAGCTGTTTAATCTGTTGCAACAACTGAGCGCAATAAGCTAGTGATTTACTAGCGATGTTGATCCACTCGAGCTCACACATAATGAATGAACTGTGTTGCCCATGCATACTTATATGAGCTGGTCACGGTCGAATGATTCATCCAACTTAATGTATTTGCGTTGAGACTCTGTCAGCTTTTCCTTGAAAAACAGTGTGACAATGACTGGACTATCCTGATTGAAGTCGGAAATAGTGTTATTCCATTCTGTCACAGTCACTTCTAAAATGTCCACCAAATAACTCCGCATGGAATAAAATTGAATGGGGTTACATTCAATCAGCGTTTTTTCGTTATTATAAGCGACAGACTTCATGATGGTTCTGTTTCCATCAATGCTTTTGGTTAAATTGCAAGACAAAAACAGAGGGCGTAAATTGTCTGTTCCATGAGATTTAGGAAGTGTGGAAGCTTTCACAAGACGAGATTGATGCATTGATTGCTCAACGGAAGAAAAAATTAAAAGATTTGGATTACATCAATATGGGAGTACCCATGGTTGAAATCCAATTAGCAGATTTGCAGGAAAAAGTCATTGATGAGTTGTTAGATGAAGGAGTGTCATTAGAAGGCATTACTCTACACATGGTCAACGAACGTTTACCAAAAGAAAAACTGACAAAGAAGATTTATGCGGATGATTTGATCTTTGCCGATATTGAATGTTTAATTGATAGCAACAAAACATTCATCCCGATTCTGATCTGTTTTACAAAAGGACGTAGCAAAACGATCTATCACCACTGGGGTACGAATTGTGTGAGTCTATTTCTCGACACAGTTCAAACATGGGCTGAAGAAGAAAAGCAGGAAAACGGAGGAAAAGGAAAATTACCAGAGTACACAATATTCTTTCATAATTTGAAAGGCTTTGATGGCGTGCTGACGACAAATACCCTGTACAACCAGAATTTAAAAGTCACTGATCAAATGGGGACAGGTACGAAGATGTTACACTTCAAGCATCACAATCTGATTTTCAAAGATTCATCGAACTTTTTGACTATGCCCCTTGCGGCATTTCCAAAAACTTTTGGTTTGACAGAACTGAAGAAAGGATTTTTCCCGCATAAATTTTCCATGTTGGAGCATTTACACTACGAGGGCAAGATCCCAGACCTTAAGTTCTTTGAGCCCCAGCACATGTCTAAAGATAAGAAAGAAGAATGCGAAACTTGGCATGCAGAGCAAGTACTCAAGGGGGAGACTTGGAACTTTCAAAACGAAATGCTGGACTATTGCAAAAGCGACGTCCAATTGTTACGAGAAGGTTGTCTGAAGTTTGCTCAAGACACCAAGAACGAGGCAGGATTTAATCCACTGAATCAATGTATTACGATTGCCTCCACGTGTCATTATTTCTGGCGGAATCACCAGATGCAGCCGAAAACCATTGCCGTAGAACCAGTGCAAGGATGGGGTGGCCTTAAAGTGAACCAAAGCAAAATCGCTTTACAATGGTTGTATTTGGAAGATCTCAAATTAGGAGGCAATAGAATCAAACATTCCCGCAATGGAGGAGAACAAGTACTTCAAATCAAGGGTAGCAGAGTCACTGTGGATGGTTATGATCACATAACTAAAACAGTGTACGAGTTCCAAGGATGCGAGTACCATGGATGCCGTAAATGTAAACTGAATGGCAGGCATGTGAAAACCTTTCACCATCCAGATAGAACGGTAGAAGAAATTTATCAAGTCACCCAACGAAAAACAGAGCTGTTAAAAGAAGCGGGTTATACAGTGAAGGAACAATGGGAGTGTGATTTTAACAAAAAACTTAAACAATGTCCAAACTTGCAAGAGCAAATCGATAAAATGTCATGGGTTTCTCCTTTGAACCCAAGAGAGGCATTCTTTGGAGGCCGAACAGGCATGGCCAAATGTTATTACCAGGCAGGCAAAGAAGAAGAAATTTTATATGAGGATTTTACGAGCCTTTACCCCACCATCAACAAGTATGGAACGTATCCCATTGGGCACCCTCACATCATTGTCAACCCTGTGAACCAAAACATCCAAGATTACTTTGGAATTGCTAAAGTCAATGTCTTGGCACCAGAAAAATTGCTGCATCCAGTGTTACCGGTGAAGCAGAATGAAAAATTGCTGTTTCCTTTATGTGTCAAATGTGCAGAGGATCAAGCAGAACAACCCTGGTTTGAACGGACCAATCTCTGTCCACACAGTGATAAAGAACGAATGATGACAGGTACATGGTGTACTCCGGAGCTGCTAAAAGCAGTCGAGAAAGGCTACAAAATCCTAAAAATCCATGAAGTATGGCACTTTCCTGAAGACCAGAGAAAAGAGGGGTTATTTGCACCGTATGTGAATACGTGGCTCAAGCACAAAACAGAAGCCAGTGGATGGCCGTCAGGGGGTAGAAACAGAAGAACAGAAAGCCACCTATATCCACGATTACAAAGAACACGAGGGGATTGATCTAGACCCTGAAAAAATAGAAAAGAATCCAGGTCGTAAACAAGTCGCCAAATTAATGATGAACAGCTTTTGGGGCAAATTTGGCGAGAACGAGCATCGCACACAAACACAATCAATTCAGGATCCGGACACATGGCAGAAAATTGTTCAAGATCCTACCATTATAGTTAAAGATGTGCGTATTTTTAACGAGGATGTCATGGAAGTCAGCACCCTGAAATTTGAGGATGCTTGTCAAAGCAGTGGAAAGATCAATATATTCGTCGCGGCCTTCACAACATCTCTGGCTCGTTTAAAGCTATATTCCGAATTGGAAAAGTTAAACGAGCAAGTGTTATACTATGACACAGATTCAGTGATTTACAGTTACAAGCCTGGAGAAGTGAAAATCCCTACAGGAGTGTTTCTTGGTCAAATGACGGACGAATTAGAAGGAGACACCATAGAAGTGTTTGGATCGGCAGGACCTAAATCGTACTGCTATCAGACAGCGAAGGGTAAAACGGAGTGCAAGAACAAGGGGACCAAGAGTTCCTTTGAAATTAACCAAGTGTTGAATTGTAACTCCATGATGCAGCACATTCAGAAAGAACTGTCACATCCTTTGGAGCAAAGAAGACTCATGGAAATAGAAATAAAGAATCATTTTGTTACAGATAACACCAACAAGACGGTTAGTTTAACAGATTTAGTGAAAGTGTTTGGTGTCAATTGGGACAAGCGCGTGATTGAAAAAGGAACAGGACTGACATACCCCTATGGCTATGTGAGGTTGTAATTTTTGCATGTGCTAAGTTTTTATTTTGTTGTAAAATAGAGCACAGTTGGCTTGGTAGCGCGAGCTCTAGTTTATAGTGTTGTAAAATAGAGGTAAGGTCTGCATGGTGGCGCCAACCAATAAAAGGTGTTGTTGTTACAAATTTTTGAGTGTATGGTTACTGGTGTGAAAATTTCCCAATCCTTAAACCAAAGAGAAAAAATCACAAAAAACTTTAACAAGGAAGAAAATTCCCAAACCTTAAAACAAGGGAAAATTTCCCAAACCTTAAACCAAGGGCAAATTTCCCAAACGTAAAACCAAAGAAAAAATACCCTAACCCTAACCCTAACCCTAAACCTACCCCTAACCCTAACCCTAACCCTAACCCTAACCCCAAACCAAAACCGTAACCCTAACCCTAACCCTAACCTTACCCCTACCCCTAACCCTAACGCTAACCCTAACCTAAACCCTAAATCCTAACCCTAAATCCTAACCCTAAATCCTAGCTCTAAATCCTAGTCCTAAATCCTAACCCTAAATCCTAACCTTAACCCTAACCCTAACCCCGAACCCTAACCCTAACCCTAACCCTAACCCTAAATCCTAACCCTAACCCTAAATCCTAACCCTAACCCCAACCCTAACCCTAATTCCTAACCCTAACCCTAACCCTAATCCCCAAGGACTGGGGTTTAACCCTATCCTTATTAGCATTTTAACCCTAACCCTAATCCCCCAAGGACTAGGGTTTAACCCTATCCTTATTAGCATTTTAACCCTAACCCTAATCCCAAAGGACTAGGGTTTATTAGCATTTTAACCCTAACAAGGAGAAGGACTGGTACGAGTGTAAATAAAAATGGGATGACTCAGCATTTTTCAGAAATAAAACAAGTGTCAGTGTTAAAATAACTGTCAAAATGCAGTTGGTATCCATGCAAGATTTGGAACAAATAGCCTATTGGCAAGAAAAACGTTTTAAAAGTAAATACGGGTATAATCTGTACAACCCAGTGCTTTCAGTGGAGTTAACAGAATTCGCAGACAGAGTGGTGAGAAATAACGTAGCAGTGCAAGAAGAATTTCAGTTGGAACTCACAGTGCACCAACACAGAATACCAGAAAAGAATGAAAATTTGTTGATGTCTATGAGTGATGGTTTATTACGAGCAGTACAACATTGGGTGACAAGTCGAAGATTTTCCATGAAAACAAGATGCTATTTGACGCTACAAGCCGTGGAACCGATAGCGCTTCCGCTTACAAAATGTTTAGGACTGTTGACAAATATTCCAGTGTTTGCTTTCTTTCCGTGGACAGTGCCATTATCACACACAATGTTAGCCATGTTTGATTGGTTGAGCTATAATTGGTTATTGGCTAAACTGCTTTCACCCACTAATAACATGAAATTGATTATCACAGTGATTCATGAGGAACAAGTCTAATCATGGTAAGTCTCAAGAGACATTTACGCCCAGACTTGCCCATTGACGTCATTGCCCTAGAGACTTTTGATGGAGTATAACCAGGAGTGGACATTTTGGTAAAACACGATAGATTTGCAACATGCCAAAAGTAACGTATCCAAGACCCTGTCCTACCCGCGGAAAGGAATTTAGCAAAGGCTATTTCTTTATTCATAAGAAGCAATGTGGTACAGCTGAGAATCGTTATCATTGTCCATACTGCCCTCTTTCGTTTTCACAATCAAATAACAAACAGCGTCACATACGGCAGCAACATTCGAAGACTCCGCAACGTTTTACTTGCCCGAATTGTGATAAAGCATTCACAAGTAAACAAAAAATGAAACTTCATTGGGAATCTATGTGTTCTGAGGTAAAATCCTGTTACAAATGTCTGTTCTGCAACGCATCATTTACAAGACGAGACAGTTGGCAAAGACATTTGAGGCGCGTTCATAGACGTATTTGCGGGGAGCAAGACATCAATCTGTTTCTGCATTTACAACATTTAAGTGAAGAAGAAGATTTCCAAAACGAATGGATGTTTGTAGAATCACGGCCCATTGAAGCAAACGAACACAAGATTTGTCCCTGTGGTCAAACGGGCATACAAGCTTACTTCTTTGTGGAAAACAAGATCAATGGAAGTCGCACCTTTGTGGGTTCTAAATGTATTGAGAACATTGTTCCGAGAGTGAGTGAAGAGATTGCTTATTTCGAGTATATATTAAAGAAAGACATACATGGGACATATCAAGGAGAAAACGACGAAGGTTTACAAAGGTTTACAGTCATGCCAAACACAGTGCTGGTTAGAGATTCAGGGGTAGTGAAACAATTAAATCCGCAAATCACCAAAACCTTAGAGAATAAACACGAAGTGTTGCTGAAATATCCTAAACAAGAGACTGATTCAAGGACAAGCGTATGACCTACGACTGAAAGCTAAATATGTAAGAGGACAGTTAACGTTTACTGGTTTGTAAAAACCGGATGCTTTTATACGTGTCACTAGTTTTAGGAGGTCAATAAAAATCACACAAAGTTTACAGTTGAATCAGGTGTATTTTATTTTACTGGGTGCTGTTTAATTGTTGATAGAGTTGGGCATATTTGGACTGCAACTCAGTGAGTTCCTGCATAAGCTGTGCTACAGATATTTTCTGGGGTTTTTTAGAGGTCTTGAGTAACTGAGAGCGTTCACATTCCCGTTCTTTTTTCATGGCCTGATAACTGGCTTGATCTTGTACAAGTTTCTTCTCCTCGTCCAACAACATTTGATCTAAAATGACACAATGTACTTGCTCACAGGCTGCATTGACAACTGCTTGTGACTCGGGCGAATCCATCTTAGGGTAGGGTCGTAATGATTTGAACCGTTTAGGAAATGTGCCCTTCTTGAGATGATGTCTAAACCCTCTGATGGCTTTTTCACGATACTTGATGCGGGCTTGGATGGCTTGCAATTTTTGACGATAACCTTTTAGTGTAGATTTCTTACTTTTTACTGCAGGTTTCATATTTTTCTCAGCGGGTTCCGACTGATCCCCTATGGGAGTGTTTTCTTGGACAGGATCAGGAATAGGGGGAGGATTATTTTCTTGGATAGGATCAGAGGCAGAGTTCACTTTTACATACTCATAAGTAACTAAGTTCCGAGTCCTCTCCGAGCGCCATCTTGAATTTTTAATTTGATTGACAACTTAGAACAATAGCCTTAAAACAATAGCGGCGGCGGCATCCTTTGAGCGCCCCAGTGCCGTCTATCACTACTAAAGATAGTAGCGATTTCGAGCCAGACACAATTCCCAGTTCTCAAAAGACTCCAGCTTCACACTAACGAGTGAATACTTACAGTGCTCTTAGTTTTGACCGAATAAACTTTAAAATATGTCTGTAAACCCTGAGCACTGGGATGTTGACTTTGCCTATCCAAATTTTAATTTAGCTTTGTTTTAATGAGAACGAAGCTGATTTAGAAAAAGGGGCACCTAACGACAATTTTCTGAAAAATATCTGTTCTGAAGACGATTTGAGATCTAGAATTTTCGGAACATTTGTTGCAAAATTTCTTGCTTGCCTGCCTCCCCTAGGATTTTCGAACCTATAAAAAATGGTAAAATTGATCATTTTCAACGGATTTTTACCCTAAAAAGGTCACCTATAATTTTTGGGAGCCCTTTTTCTGCTTCAAATTTTCGAACAGGTAAGTTTTGATCCCTATAATTTTTGGATCACTAGACTTTCAGCTTGGAAATCCGAACAGATGAAAAATTTTTTAGGGGATAAAAATATGCCCATCTCCACCGTCTAAATAATAAAACACGTTTAACAATTCTATGTTTAGAATTAACAATTTTTAACAATTCTATATTCTCGTTGGGTGCCCCTGTAGAAACTGAATCGTAACCTTACCGAGGAACAGAATTTTAGTCAGATCACAATTGAAGACGAGAATGAACTGGCAGAAAGAGAGGTTTCCCAAACACAATTAACGAGCGAATGCTTCGACAATGACAACAAACGTACCTTGAAAAGCTTCGTTGCCTTTTGCAGTATTTTCTAATTACAAGGACAAACGGAGGTAAAGACTTCTAGACAGACACAGTGTCCGGTTTCCAAAATACTCCACTGTTACATCAAGAGCTAAAACTTACAGTGCTCTTAGTTTTGACCGAAAAAACTTTTTCAACTTGGCGAATTTGTTTTTACTTTCTCGGAAAGCCTTTTTCATGTGCAATTGTTTTCGTGCGCCAATAGAAACTTTTTTTTTTGACGCCTGTCAAATGACTGTCAAATCGTGCGTCCTGCACTTGTTTCTTGTCCGCCAAACAGGAAGAAGCCATATGATAAACATTTGATTAGCCTTGTTTTTTCGATCCGTACTGTAGATTACGGACCCTCGTTTTTGTCCATCGATTTATGGCGGGCCATAAATCGATGGAAAAAACTCGGTCCGTAATTTATCGTACGGACCGAAAACTCGGCTAATAAGAGGTATGTAAAACGAACCCGTATTTAGCGCACAACTATATTAAGTGGACACCAGCGAAGATCCCGTGGGTGTCCGCCTAAAACAGGTTTTACTGTATTAGAAAAAATGGCAACGAGAATGTGTTATTTATGCATTTTAGAAACCACATAATAATAATAATAATAATAAAAACAATTGCTGATGGTTTATGAAGGTAATATACCCCCCGGTGGGGGGGGGGGGGGGGGTTTGACTTGAGAGTGTTGAGGAAAGGTGAGAAAAGCCTGTAGATGACAAGCCAAAAGATTAACAATATGTTTTGGACTAGTGTCTCAATTGTTCGATTATGGTAAACACTTATATAATGTCTTTTTCTTGAATAAGAAACAGCCTTCTGCCTGATAAATAGAAATTGACCGTTTAATATTTAGCAGGTGGCTCTTTTGCTTGGGTTCTATTTATTAACTATCTCCCCTAACTGCCAAAAAATTGACTTCAATCCTACTCCATAAATGAAACCCCAAAGACTGAAACAATACTTATTAACAACAATGCTAGTTTTATAAGGTTATGAATAGGCTACGAGACCTTTGAAAATGTTTATTGATTGCTATTTACATGTAAAAAGCTCATTAACTGATGAAGCTGGAGTCTAATCATTGAGAAGTGTCGGCTATAACCGGTGTACTGAGAATAAAATTTTAGACTACAAGACTCTTGCTAAGGGGAAACTTAAAAGAACCAAGCATTGATCATGCAGGTAATTGTTTTTCATGTTGTATATTTTCTCTGACACCTCAAAAAAGCTTAAATCTACCAATGTTAAATTAAGTCCTTCCGAGTTTAATTTTTCGAGACACGTTTTGTTTCTTGGGCGGGCTCTTTTAGGGCTGTTAAAACCCTTCATCGAACATTTCATAGCCCGTTGACTCTCAAGAAAGCAACTTTTAAACTTCTTTTCAAATTCTGATCTCAATTTATTGTTGGTCAAAACACAAAAAACGAAAATAATAGCAGTTGCCAAACTTGGTAGACTAAAAACAATTCTTTTTTTTTTTCACAAATTTTTATGATAGTTGTTGTCTTAAGGTAATGAATATTCCGCAGTTGTTTCGCAGATACATTTACAACTATATGAAATTATTAATGAGCGATATAAAGAAACAACGAAACTTTAGCAAGAGCATTATTGAAGGAAACCAGATATTCACCTCATTTACATAAGTTTAAGAATAATATTGTAACAAAATATCAGGTGTCATAAAAATTGTCTTAAAAACACGTTTCCAATGTACATGAATTAAACCCTTCTTCAGAAAAAAAAGAAGAAGCCTTAAACACACGAAAGCGTCAGTGTTTCAAAAGATATTTATGTCTCCTTTTGTTATATCAAAAGTAGGTTGAGTTTGATCGTCCGGGTGAACGAAGCCCTGAATAGGACTGTTGTTATTGACAGTGACTGACGTTTCGACAACCTGTGCGGTAGTCATCTTTAGAGTCAAAGTGAGTTGCATCACGTCAGTTGATGGTATTATACTCTGGTTATTAAAAAAATATCATTCTATAACTTTTTTCATTGCAAGTGACACGCATCACAAACGGTTTTTCTGTTCATCTTTCACTTCTTTTAATCTGTTTTGCAAATGTCCGGTTCAAATAAACTTCTTCCCTAAACCTTTGCATTGCATTGCCCCAGAGCTTAACTTGTACGGCTCATGGATTTCGAATTTTAGAAGTTAATCGTCAGGTTAACTTTTGTTGATGAAGAGTAAGAAGAGAAGGACGAGCAAATAAGTAAACTGCAACACACAGTCAGAAGTTGTTCCCCCTCATCAACGAAAGCCCCTTGTACTAAAACTCTTTGCAGGGATGATCCTTTTGAATCTATATAATATATAGATATAGCCAAGGCTACAAGCAAAGCGTCCATTTATATAATTTTAATTACTTGAAACCAAGAAATAAAACGAATAAGCTTCAAGCTATAAAAAATCCAGAAGTACTAAACTGATTTTAAAACAAAAAGAGAATGTTATAAATCAATAAATTAGATCATATAATAGTCTTGGAAAATGATTCTTACCCAGACAAGTGCATAACTAAACCGCCCCCTCCACACCCCTTTGAGAAGCCGATAGCCTGTGAAATTTTATGTTTTATAAAGGCTGGTTGTCATTCACGAAACTTTTTGGCTGCGTGCAGTTCACAGTTTATGTTTATAGGTCTATCCGGGGTGACATTTTGCATTTCAATCACCCTCGCGTTTCGGCGGTAAATCTCATGGCCACCCGGACTTTTAGAGAGAGAGAGAGAGAGAAAAAACAACAACAGCAAAGCCGATTTATTGGGTGCATTCATTTGCAATATGCGTGTATAGCTGTCGCATTTGCACACTGGAATTGTTTACTGTTTTTAAACCCAAAAGCAATAAAACTTCCAGCAGGGAAATGCGACGGCTATACGCGTACGTTGCAAATGAATGCACCCTTTCTTTCGACTAAATTTTAAAGTCTATATTGACCTGTATAACAGAGAAAGAGCTAGAGTGAGAGATAAAAAAACAAAGGAGATCAATTTCGTTGGAAGGAAACGTAAAAAAGTTTTATAGCGGCAGTGAGAAAATGAAAAATGTTAGCGGCCACCAAAGTGAGAATCAGCGGTTGTGAAAAAAAAGACGTGAACAGGAACACATATATACGACACTTCCTTCATAAAACGTGTAGCTAGGAAGTTTCTCAAAGTTTCACGTTGTAGTCGTGCAAAACAGCGGCAAAGAAATGTGCAAAAAAAGTGTATTGCACTTGCAAACTTGTTTTTTGGCTCATCTCCGGTACAATAGAATTTATTACTCACAGCTGACTTAAAACAAAGAAAACAAAACATCCTTAACAATGAATCTAACTCTGAAAATAGTCCATAAAACAAAGAAAACGAATAAATTATGTTACACCGTGGACGACCCTGTTTTTTTGCCAATTAGACCTACCAATTTTTTAGCCGTTTTCGTTGCCGTTGCTGCTCAGCATTACACGCTTTTACATTTCGTTCGAATAAAATATAAATATTAACGAGCGCTTCGCTTTTAGACCTGGCTAAGTCTTTACATTTGATGCTGCATAAGTTTTCATTCATGAATTCACCTGGCCAAATTTTGACCAAGCGGTGGGGAGGGGAGACTAGGTTGATCCTGGAGCGTGACCAAAAGCGTGATCAAGCAAAAAAGCAAAGCCTTAAAATCTTTTTTGGTAAATTTTGTAGTCAGTCGAGCACAAGAAACATCAATCTAGATTTTTCACTCGATCAACTCCGTTGGTTGCCACTAAAATGGTTTATTTTGCGCCAAAACGAAACGCAAGGTACACTCTGGGATTCCCTTCGCCACCCTATTGAGTTTTTTTTACCCCTACCCTCAGAGTCTGTACGGGCGTTCGGCGTTCGCTCTCATACGCTGACGTCAGAACCAAATTTTCTTGGATCCATAGGTCCTCAATTTTCTCTGCCAATTTTTCTTCGCTTCGCGCGCGCTGACGTTCAGCAATTATTAATTTTATTTTTATTATTATCATTATTATTCTTAACGGATGTATTGTTTATTGTATTGTTAAAAGCGCCTCTATGATTAAATACCGTCATGAGATAAATGTTTTGTTTTTGAGTAGTGCTATCACATTGGCGCAATTAGGTTGACAATTTTATGCCACTAACAACAAATTTCATTGGGGCTGGAAGTCCGACTGTTAATGCATAAATTTATTTAAAAGCTTCAGTTCGAGAACTGAAAAACAGATGGCGATGTGGAGGTTTACTTCAATTTAAATGACCACATCACATGTTTTGTTTTGCCATTAGAAGACCCAAGAACTCAGTGAGTGCAAGGGTTAAGCTTCGATAACTTTTGCTATCAAGGCCGTGGGATATCCGAACTACTGCGAGGTCGTCTTAGCGCAAAAGATTTCTTCGCTCTTACTTCCTTTCCATTACTTCGGCCTTGATTCATTGTTTCATAAACCAACCGTTCATTAAATATTCCTGAATATTCTAACACCCTACATCCTAGGTTATTAAGCCTGCGCTGTTATATTAAATTTCAGGCTTTGGATCATGGTATTTCTTGGAAGCATACAAATTTTTCTAGTGATAGCCTGGATTACACGCTTTCATCATCACACATGCATTTTCCTAAAGAATCATTCTACGCATTTAACTATAAACATAAAACTATAAACATAAAAAAACTGAGAGACTTTAAGAAAGAGAGATTATTGCCTTTGAAGCGATGACAAATAAGCGCTGATCACTCTGCCACAATATAAGGAAAAACCGGGCCCTCATTAAATTTTGCCAGAGCACAATTCCCTTAGAACACTTTTGTTGAAATGACTTTTCAAGAATATATTTTCGACGGAGGCTATAATTCGTCAAATACTTCATCATTTATACTACTACATTAGAAATTTCTGCAATTTGATTGGCTTGGAGCAGTGGCATGTGAAAATTACAAAACCTTTGCGGGTAGTAGTATAAACAAATAATAGCATGATTTGTACGTGATATTTGGCATAAATACCACACGTGATATTTCCATTTTAATATCATTCGTTCCGTGTACAAAAATTAAGCGAAACTTTATAGTCCAAATTATCAGTGTAGTCCGGAAAAATGGTACCGCTGAAGATATTTACTTTCCCTATGTGAAATTTTCTGGAACATCTGGCCATCTGGTCATTGGTCAAATTGTGTTGTTGGCCTGGTTTTAAGGGTCACTCGTCTACCAGATCTACCCCAGGGGAGCTAACTTTCTCCACATTTCCTTACAACACTTGGCGGACTGTTTACATGAAAAACAGAACATTTTCTCGACTAGAAGTTGTCTTGTTTGGTGGTAGAGTCACCCGCCAAGCCGGGGCCAACGTTTCATTATATCTGGCTCACCCAGCCGGGTCAAGTCGGTCAAGGCGAGACAGTCTAGGAATGCGCGAGAGCTGTTTTATACAAACTGAGCATGCGCGAGCGCTCTTAGCTCTGGTAAAGTGGCCATCTTTATTCTCATATAAACGCTCGCTAGGAGCCCTAGTCTATTCAAAATCACCAAAAGCGAAAGGCTACTTTTGTTGGTAGTTCTCTTTGGCCGCGAGTTGTTCTTCAGTATAAAATAATATAATTTCAGTTGTCGACTTCCGATCCTTTGGTCTTAACCTAGTCATGCATAAATCAATCATTCCATTAATGTTCCAGAATATTCTGGCACCCTCCCCTGCACCGCTTTATAAAGGGCCCTGAAATTCTTATGTTATAACCTGCGCTTATAATCAATTCTATTCCAATTTAACTTTCGTCCACTCCGACAAACAAATCTTACTGCTTTAAATTTGCTTTACATGTATTAGAAACATTACGAAACAGTGTGGTTTTTTTCAGTTCTTATACTGACGCCACGTCTATCTTGAAGCAGGTGCTATTGACGTTAGATGATAGCAAATAATAACTCTACGTATTAATAGATTATCAAGACATGTAAATGCTTGTCCACTAAGAAAGAAAAAAACCGGAATTTCATTTTGATAGTCTATTTTTGTTGATCTTAAAATAATGATTTCTGCTTTTATAGAGAAAATATTTTCCAGAGATTTTCAACTTAATTTTTGAGACAGGAGTTAGAAATCGTCAAAAAAATCGTTCTCGGTCAGCTACTCTAAAGAGGAGAAAGGTTGAGTTTGTCTTTCAGCAAAGGAAAGTCTTTTGAACACTTTAGATTATGGATATGATCGACTATAAAGCATCAGAGCCAAACATATCAACAACTTTCTTCATTTAACGTAAAACTTCACTCCGTGTATTAATTCGTTATATTAAAGCGTGAAAGGCTTCTGTTAACTAACTGAGCGCGATAATTTGCAAACTGTGGTGACGTCTAAATAGTGGGAGCATCTGACGTTAACTAAAATTTATTTTTCTAAAAAGCTGACAATTTAATACCGTTAGTTATGCCGATATTAAACCTTTGCTCAATTTTCGGCGGCCATTTATAAGAGAGTCTTCCAATTTATTTTTTTCGTGGGTGGAACAGTTTTGCATAAACAGATGCTCTTGTGGTCTGTTTAATGCTGCTCTATGACCCGCTGAAAATTATTAAAGCGCAAATTTTTGCTTAAAAAACGGCTTATTTCACAGGACGAAATAACGTGTTTCCGTATTTTGTAAACTCGACGGAAACGGGAAGTTGCTTATATCCGTCACGTTTCCGCGCTGCGGAAACAAGGTGATCTAGTTTTCCATGGACGGGACGCGTTTCCGTCATGTTTCCGCGTCGGAAACGAACGATCATGTTTCCGCCACATTTCTGTTATCACATTTCCGTTCTTTCTTGTTTCCGTTACGTTTCAGGTTTCTTAACCCATGTCCAAAATCGCAGGATCAATGTTTCTGAAACTTTTCCTTTGCGTACAATCAAGTGAATAAAGGTAAATTTACTCTCGAGATCGGGCCATTAAACGGTTCTAATGCATTACTCGCGCGCGTTGCATTGATGCAAAGACTGTGAAGTGTGCGAGGTTGCCATTGCTTTCGATTCTAATTGATAAAAATGACAGAGCTTACTAACAGCTTTCGATATTTGCCAGATTGATGTCAATCAGTACCGGCGTAAAAATAAAATGCTCTTAGACGGAGAAAACAAGAGCCGAGAGAATGGGGCCTAGAACAGAGCGGAGTGCTGGTCAGCGGACGTTTCTTTTGCTCATGCTCATTGCGGTCATTCTTTTTGGCGTCCATTTTGAAAGTGATTGCAACGGCTTCAAATTTTCCAGCTTCTGTAGGTTCTAGGAGCGTGGAATCGGTATATTTTTGCTTTCTGATGACGCCACAAGACATCTAAGGGTTGTTATGTATATTTAGCGACAGATCGGCCTTCAGCAATGGATCGCTTCCCACGTTCTGACATAGTTGAGCAGAATGTGAGACAAAAACCTCGTGATGCGCAAGTATGATTTAAAAGTTGGAGTGTTTTACCGTGCTAAGGCTATCCAAGGCGGAGGATTGTGACGGAGAATACAGATAGTAAGACGAGGTAAGCTTAACAGTTTTCCATATTTCATTTTTGTGGTCTGTAACATTTGATATAATGCTTGGGAGTCATATTTGTTGACACAAAGCTGTGATTGATAAGTACAGTAATTTCCCAAGCAGGAAACTGCAACATAATAAACCTGAATCCTTTTACTAAACAGGGCAAGGTGCTGCACTGTGAGGTCTGTGAAATGATTGTAGAAAAATGGTTAGATGGTTCCAGTGATTTTGTTACAAATAGTGTATATGGTGAGTCCTGGGACTCATCTTGTGAATAGTCAAGAGTCCCTGTCCATAGCCAGTGAGTCCCAGTTAGAAAACAAGGAGTCCTTAATTGAAAATGCTTGGTATGGGCCTTTTAACCAGACAGTTAATCTGGAGACAGACACCAAAACTCTTAATTACAGTTTACTGAAATCAAAATATAGTCCTTCTATATATTTAAAGCACAAAAAGACTAAAATAAGTATACGTCTTTAAACAACAGCTACAGAAATCACACAAAAAGGATATTCTACCAAAAAATCTTCAAATCGATCGTTCATCCTTTGCATCCTACGGAACGCATGCCATGAAATTATTATTTTGCGTCTTTGGGGAATTTTATGTGTAAGGGACGCAAGACGCAGAGGTAACAAAATCACTGGGGTTCAAAACCATTCCAAATAGTGCACCAGTTTAATTTACTGAGAAAGATGGTAACAAATATTGCTGATCGGTTCATACGTCCAGGAAGCCCCCACACAGAGTTGGGTAAACAGCAGACCAAGTTTGTGTGCTACAGAAATACAAATTTTAATCGAAAATCAGGTTGTTGACCCGCAAAGGTTCGATAAGTCATGTATTGACATGTGATTTTGGTTACTCGTGCAAAAAAGTTGACAATAGTTCCACAAGAGAGCTTATAATAATAATATAATGCTCGACTGAGAACGCTCAAGAAAAAGTTGAAGAAATTTTTTTTCTTTTTCAGTAACTGTGATCCCTAGCCTGCGAAAACATCCGTTTCTCCTCGCTCTTCGCCGCTGGGGACGTTTTGCCGCGGAGGAACGTCTGCGACTCAGTGGCAGAAATTCCGTACTGATGACGCAAATCAATGTTTACATAATAAATCCGGTAGTCATGGGGTTCCAAATATTAATTTATCCAGTTTTATGTGTCTTCTGGTCGGTTTTGGTAAAGTGTTGTGTTCATCTGCCAACGAGCTCCAGCAAAACTCAAATACATCTTCTAGAGAAGACTATATTGCACAAATATTGACTGTTTTGTTAGAGATTCTTTGCGTTTACATTTGACCTCTTTTGTCTTTTGTCTGTCATTAGTAAACAATAGCTAAAACAATGTAACTACTCCGTCAACCAATCGGCGCTTCTGACCGGATTCCGGACAGATTTTACGTCATCAGTATGGAATTTCTGTCACTGAGTCGCAGACGTTCCTCCTTGCGAAATTTCCCCAGCAGCGAAGAGCAAGGAGAAACGGATGTTTTCGCAGGCTATGTGATCCCAGGAATAAGCACTTCTTTGACAAGAGCTCAGTGATTAAAACAACTGGGAAGTGAAGTTACTGATGAGCAAACTTTTGAAGTTCAGTCACACCAAAGTTGACAACTATGTCTTGAAGTTCGCAATTTGATTCCCTAACTTGCTATGTAATTGGCTACCCAATTTCCCAACGAACTCTGCAATGTGGCTTGGTAAATAATGTGAAATTGGCATTAACAGAGTGATCCAGACAATACTTAATATTATGACACAGCCCCTTTAAGTCTTCATTTCAGTGGACAACAAAACCAGCAGTGGAGTTAAACTAGTAAAACCACTTTTATTTATCCTGTATTACCCTATGCAAGCATCATATTGACCAGGGGGAAGTGGGGTACTCCTTAAATAAGTTCTCTTGAAATCCAAACAATGTTCCCACAACTTGCAAAGCAACCAGCAGATTTGTTTACTGATCATTCTTTGAATAACCAAAGATTGGTGGTTTTGAGATACATTGTAAAAACTGAAAAAGGGAAATTGAAGGTGGGACAATTTCTCTTTATTGTATTTTGGTTATTCACAAGTGTATTGATATAATGCCGCTTTTCAGACAGCATATTACAGCATAAGGACACATTATTGGCAATATAGACAAAGTGAACAACAGTTTACTACACAACTGTGACACAGGCACTTTAAAGTCATTTCAATTATAATTCAAGGAACTGAGCTTTCAGGAATAGTTTTGCTTTGTTTACTTGGTTTATTGAATTTTAACTCTGAATTTAAGTTGTTGAACTGACTGTAATAAGCAGAGTGAAATGCTGAGAAGTGAATTTGTTTATTCAAAATTATAAGCTCATATTTATAAGCTCTATGGAATAGTAGACTTAGTTCGACTAAATTTGACGCTTTCTCCAGTGTTTTTTATCAGCATCATAACTATAGTAATCTGATATCCACACTCATAGCTCAGTGTACATTGTTGTCAGTTAAGACGTTACATGGTTGCGGTGACTGTCACTTGTTTTTTAGTTTCCCTTGCAACTTGAATACCAAGAAACAATATTATTACAACATGTGAGAAAAACAAAGAGGCATGATATTTTTGTCAATTATTGATTTATTAACTGTCGGTTTGCCTCTCACTGCTAAAATATTAACTTTAGGAGATACATGTACATGTATATCCAGCATATCACAGTGAATGTTTGGCTTTCAAACTAGATCAAACTCTTTCGAATGAAAGAGTTTGATGCAGCTCAGCCATTCAACAAAACCCACTCACAAGAAAAAATTGAATAGATCATTTGATTTTTGAAGTCAGTCAAACATTGAGTTGGGTTATCGAACAAAGTAGAACTCACATAAGGAATACTCGAAAGGAACAAAATCAAACATTTCAGTTCCAAACAATTGATGGCAAGTGTTTTAATTATTGATCTAGTGTGAAAGCAGTCAATTCGATGTAAGGTCCTGCTTCTTTTGTTATTTCCATTTCAGAGTTAAATTCTAAAATAAACATTTTCTTTGAAAATGTCAATACATTTATTTTGTTTACCAAGGAAAAAAGTTTTTAAATCTGCAAGTTGAAATCATCTTGGGGATCGTGTCAATTATTACTCCTCACTCCTTAACTGGCCTTGACAATTGTAGCATATTCTGAATCCAGCACTTGTCAGATTTCCTTGGCTTGTTGAGTTGACTCAGTTTTCACATTTGATTTTTTTTCCAATATAATAATATTATTTTGGTTTGTTTCAATTTTGTTCAGGCATCAAACTCTCAAAAAAGCTGGTTTGATATTGTTTGATAGCCAAACTGTTTTGTTCAGGGGAGTTTGATGCGAATTTTGTTTTGTGTAATACATTGTACACCAGAAGTATACATTTACTGCAATAAATTATCTGTTGCCCACCAGGGTGATCGCTTTACAAGTTGTGAGAACATCATTTCTTGCACCCAGACCTTGTTACTTTCCCAGGTCTGCCTCCCCTGGTATTGACCCTGTACGTGTAGATGATAATGTGCAACCTGAGGGAGGTTGTGCCCTTGAAAAATAGGCTTTTTGTTACTGGTACTGGTAATCATAGACAGCCTCTGTTTACATTTACATGTAACCCCTGGTCCACATCACAGTCTTAAAGTTGCAGGTTACAGGCAACATAATGTACTAGCTATTACTATGAAACACAACTGTATGTATGTAAATGTAATGTGATGAATCAGGGTTGTCAGAGAGTTTGGAAGTAGACGGCTGAGTTGTCAAAGTAAGCGGTCAGTAAATTATATGTATACATGTATTACTCATTTCGTATGTTTTAATCTCATTAGTAAAGTTTAGTCATCTTACTGCTAAAAGGTTTTCCATCCCCCCCCCCCCCCCCTCGATAGCCTAGGGTATAGCCTCTGTGTTTTACTTAAATAGCACTTTGTTTTGTTTTTCATACAACAGGCAGATCACCTTGGTATGTGATGTTGGTGCGGAACGTTCTCTCAAAGAAAGCAGGCTGGATCATGGAACTTAATTTCAGTCTCAAGTTCTGCAAATGTTAATCTTGAAATACTACTGCCATGCTAAAGACATTTTAATTGGCTACCCAAGCAGGCAAGATGAGCCCATTTTTCCCACTTGGGATTTCGCGCATTGGTCATGCAAGTAAAAGTTCTCTTCTTGGCCATGTAATAATTCATTATTTTATTGACCAAGCTTGTTCGTTCAAGATGGCTGAATATTGGCCTCATTCAGTTTTGCATTTTTATTGACCAAGACCAGGCTGTGCTCTGTGGCCCATCGCACCTGCATCTGTAACTTTTGTTCTCGGGCGACTAGAAAACCTTTGCTTTTTCACAGAAATCATTTGCTGGACACACTGGATTTCACAAGTTCAAAGTGCTGGGCTGCCTTCAATTTTTCTTAGAGCACAGCCTTGCAAGAGGAAGGCAGGGTAAATAAAGGCACAAATATTCAGCCATCTTAACCTCACACCCGGTCAATAAAGCATAATTATTTGTTACAATTTTATATTTAAATCCGTGAGCAGGCAAGATAAAGCAAATCCTGTGTTCTAATTGGCTGCTCAAGTGGGCAAACCAATCAAGCTTGTTTGGTGAAGATAGCTGGGTACTGGCCTCGCAAAAAAGAGCTTGGCCAATATCCAGCCATCTTGACTGAATGTTGGTCAATAATGCATAATCATTTTTAACAATAATAATTATTAGAACTTTGTGAACATCTTTTCCAGAAAGGCATTTTATATTGCTTTGAAAGGGGTAGCTTGTGCTATGTTTTGTTTTTTGAGAGGCTTAAATGTGTCTTGGCATAAATTAAGTTCCAAAAATAATGGTCCAGTTTTAATTGAGGCATTGGGACTGTTTCCCATCACCTCTTGCTATGTATGACAAAGATGATCATGGATTGAAACTTGGCCAACTTTTTCAAGCTTAAAATAATGCTATGACTGCATAAATCACCAAGAATTATAATGGTTTGTGCTTCCTGATGAAATTGGCTTGATGCATGTATCTTCTTCATAACTCTACAAGTCGAGCATTTTGTGTATGGGTAAAGACACTAAGTAAGGACTTCAGCATAGAAGTGACCTAAAATGTATACATGAAACACATAAACGGTTTTAGCAGACTTGTATTATGTAAGACTGTAGCCATACTTTGTTTGTTGATGTATTTTTTTGCATTTGAATCTTTGCACTGGTCATAGAAAATTGTGTAGTTTAGACCACCATGTCAGAAGAGTAAGAATATTTCCTGACACAATATAATATTATCTTATATTTCCTGGTCATATGAGTAAGTGGTATATGATCATACAGGTTACTATAGTACTAAGTGGGACTGTTGACAGGAACTGATGTTTTGACAATGCCCTTGAAAATGATGATCACCTTGTTGTCAAAACGTTAGTCGCTCTCAACAACAGTACTAGTCCTACTCAGGACTACAATGTACATTCCCCCGACAAATCATATTCCACTTTGTTGAAATATTATAGACAACCAAAACTATCACTAGCCATAAGCTGCACATGAAAGTGTTTATCACTATCTGCTATAAAGGATATTAATTTGTTAACAGATTTGACATTTTCTTTACCAAAAAAAAACACTACGTTGTCCTACAGAAAATGTCTAGTGGATTTCTTAAAGGATGCCTCTTAATATTCTTGTTCATTGCTAGTGTGAATAGGAACTCACACTTAAAATGTAATTGAACTTAAGCAATGTAATAAATAAATACTATAAGAAGACCTGATTGTCAATTTAGGAAGCAAGGAGAATAAAGAAAGTACTTGGAAAGATTGCTTTGGTATTATTTTGTGCAATAAAAATGTCGAGAGAATGGGTTTTTGTTACTATAGATGGCGGGAAAACCACCCCAGCATGGTGAAAAGCGCTTTTTCCACGATGGAAATAAATTGAAAACACCAGTTTCCGACTCGTAAACTCGTGTTTCCGCAATAGTTACATCCGATTACGTTGACGGAAACATGAAATTGAATTGTTTCCGGAACGTTTTCGCGTGTTTCCGCAAGGATGCTACGCATTTATGGTTCCGGAAACACGTGTTTCCTTCGACGGAAATTTGACGGAAACGTATAAAAAAGTGGTACGTTTCCGCCGAAACCGCAGCGACGGAAACACGGGTAAACGTAATGTATCCGCTAACGGAAACATGTGATTACAGTCATGTTTCCGCAACGGTTTTACGTGTTTACGTTAAGTTTCCATTTACGGATTCTTGAAATTTCGTCCTGTGTTTAGCGAAAATAGTATATTTACTGGAAAAAGAACTTTTAAATGTTTTTGTTCATCACGTGGCAATGACGATGGACAAAGGTATGTGGTAATCAGTCGAGACAAGATCACCCCGTTATGACTTAACATGAAATAGTTTTAACGCTCTGAAGTTTTCGTGGAAAAATTAGTTGTGCAGCCCTTCAGTAAAAGACATCTTTATTTTTCATGTTGAGAGAGAATTGGCATTTGGTAAAGGGGAACAAGCTGAAGGGAATCGAGTAAAAAAGGACAATGTTTATCTCAAGGGGAGTATCGAGTCGTTGTTTCATCTCTTAGCACTACCTTTTCCCTGCTACAATCAAAGCCACACCCAATTTCCACAATGGGGTCATCATGTTACTAGTATATTTTCCTGCAACATTGACAGCTGAGCGTATTAGAAAATTGTTTAAAGCAGGAAACAGATAGCTAGGACGATTAATTACCGTGTTAATTAACCCACGTGGGACTTCGCGAGAACACTAGAAGGTCATAAAAACAGGTTTTGGACCATTAAGAAGCAACACGGTGTTTCAATTATTTGTTTAATTGATATAGATGCTGTCTTTTCGCTGGTAAATAACAACTTCCCATCTGATTTATTAACAGGTAGCTTTGCGTTTGAGCTTAAGTATTCTATGGCACTGCCAACAATTTTTATTCAATTCATTCTGGTTTACCTATTGAATTCGAGAGTTTGAAACCAAAATTATTAAAATGTTAACCAATGAGTAAGTTTTACTGAAACATTCTCACTACCTGCGTTTTGCATACATACAGAATGCTCATTTATACTGACCACGTTGGTGATTAATGGAAACCATCGCTTTCATATGACATAAGATTAATTGAGAAGTTTCGAATTCATATTATAGGACTCCAATTGACGTTACTTTACTTAATCTTGCCGACCACCATCTCTGACATTAAAAAGCGACGATCACACGCTCAGGTAAGTTTTTTTTTTTTCATATTGTCTTTTTTGTAGGGGAACTAAAATCTCGATGCAAGGTAGTCTTCCCCAGCTTCGTGCTTACCAGCGTTTTTTTTCGTTTTCTATGGCTGTTCATTTCGTTCTAGTTCAATGCAAACCGTTCATCAAACATTTCATAGCCCGAATCGTGCTATAAAGCATTCTTCACACTTCGTTTAAATTATGAGCACGGCTTACTGTTACGCAAACCACTGAAATTTCAACATCTATAATTTACCACACTAGCAATGACCCTAGTTTAAAAAACTATGAGATAATGTTACACAGGGCGTTACACTAAGGCATTTTTTAGAGCAACATGCACATTGTCCATTTTTCATGTTTGTTACACGGAACGGCTTTCTTGCGTAATGCGCAGCTGGGGAAATCCATCAACAACAATCGACGTGTTACGCGGGGCATTTTTTAGCTCAAAAAAGGGCAAAAAAAAAAAGGCTCTCGAAAGGTTTTAGATGGAAAATTGAGACATGTATGTTGTACGAAAAATATTGCGCATAATTCACGGGTGGCGTTACAAGCTTTCTCAGTTCAATGCTCGTTCAAAAACTTGAAAGGCAAGAATTGTGCAAAATATCGTCGTGGCAACTGTGGTACACGACATAAACTTTTAACAAAACGTTGCTGCGTCACAAATCGCCTATTTGAATCGTCCTCACTAAAATCACCTTTCAGACGAATAATTTCCGATGTCTTAATACGGGTGGTTTTTTGTGAACACGTTATCAACGATGGCAATACTGCGAAACAAGTAAGCGGTAATGTTGCCACAAAGAGAAACAGTACTGAAAACAGACCGTTATCCATTGAATGGTGATCTATCTGGTGGATCGTGTTATTCACCCACATAGCAATCAGTCAGAGTTCCGACCGTTTTCTGTAGCTTTCTGGTGTGTCTCTGTTAATGAGAACGGAAGTAGAAATTAAGCGAAAATTTAGTTCAAGTGGTAATTTCAAAAGTCCGGAAAATAGATCGCAACGTGCAAAGCTACCGCTGAAAAAAATTGTCACGGTCGCACTACAAAACTGAGATTTTGCGCCATAGACTTAAGATTTACTAGAACTTGAGTTAACGTTTGCATTTCAACATCAACAGCCCAGTCAGCATCTTAATCTTAAAATGGGCATGGAATTGGTGAAAAAATCATTCATTTTTAACAGTAAGAAGTGCTCGCGTTGGTTTAACATGTACCTGATCGTTTTATTTTTCAACAGCAGGCAAACTCACTTTGACTTGAATGTTTTGAAGGGAGGAGATCCACTCTGCAGAGCTTTTCAACAAAGCAACATTGCTTAACCACCGCCTACTGGTCTGGTGTAGAAAAATATCAGTCAAGTTGGTATCTTCGAAACAGGATAATCTGCAAATCGCTTACCGAACAGACACCTTACTGGAAAACACTTGAACTTAATCCCTGGTTCTTGATAAATACTACATTATGGTGGAAAATACGTTGCTTATCACTGCATCCTCATTTCTTGCCTTCTTATCATTTACTGCTGTCATATTTAACACTGCAGCGATTCTCGCGATGCGAAGAACGCTGAGTTTATCAAAGAATTTTAAAATATTGCTCCTGAATCTGGCTGTAGCTGATGCTGGTGTTGGTTTAATCTCACAACCGTTGAATCTCGCAATTCTTATTGCGGATATTGAAAATCACAACTTTAAATACCGGAGGGAAATAAACAAGATCCACCAAAGTACAAGCAATTTACTTTGTGTTGCTTCGTACCTTGGTGTTACCGCAGTAGCTGCTGATAGATTCCTGGCAGTTTACCTTCATCTCAGATACGAGGAGCTTGTGACTAATAAACGTGTTGCCTCTGCAGTGACTGCAGTTTGGACGGTCAGCGTAATTATTGCGCTACTTCGGGTGTGGAAAGAAAATATTGCCTTTGCTATCCTAGCCACATTTTTGATCATTTGTCTTATTGTTATTGCATTATTTTACTTTAAGTTACATTTGGTTGTAAAATACCATACAGAGCAAATTACGGCCCAGCAAATACAATGTAGAGAAAATAATGACGAATTGGAACGGCTGAACGCTGAAAGGCAGAAAAGGGCTGCGGTTATGATATTCTATGTATATCTTGCGCTTTTGATTTGCTATTTGCCAGTTACAATTTTAAGTACCATTTATTCATTAGGTGTTGACGTTCCACCGATCTTTGCCGTTGTTTGTGACATACTATTTGTGCTAAATTCATCCCTTAACCCTCTAATTTATTGTTGGAAGATGAAGCATATTCGACTTGCGGCCAAGGCCATGCTGGGTTTTTGAGATCCCAATTGGAGGAAGCTTTCTTGGAAGCCTTATACAATAGGAAAAATGTTTTCTTGGGCAAAGCTGATTAAAAATTGTTATTTTTTTTCCATCAAAATAATAAGTTTGGGAGCATTTGTGAATGTTCAGTGAAAGATGTCCTTGTCACTTATGCAACAAAAAAGCACTTTTTACGCGTAAATGTATTTAACATGAGGTTGGTAATTGAGAACATTATCTTCTCGTCTTCCGATGGAGACGAGAACTCCTTTTTATGCGGTCGCCAGTACCTTCATTTCCTTCAGCATTGCAGTCAAGGGCACGCAATTTACCCTTTAGCTAAAACCGAAACACCTTTTTCTTTAGCTTGAGCGGCAATATTAAACGCATCAGAAGTAGGCAGTGTCTTTTCCTGCAATGTATTTTTAGTTGTCATCTTGTGAATAACAACAGATAATTGTATATTTAACAATTATTCGCCGAAGGCGAAGTTAATATTGTTGAATAATCCCCGAGACGAAGTCGAGGGGATTATTCAACAATATTAACTGAGCCTGAGGTGAATAATTGTTTTAGTATATTCACACGAAGTGATCTCAACAGAATCAGAAAGGAAACCATTAAAAAACGATTAGTTTGATTGACGGGTGAAAATTCATGCGTGAACACGAAGCCGTAAACAGTGGATGCGCAAAAGTTAGATCTTTACAGTATCTTCAAACATGGCAAATGATAGTTTTAATCCTTTTGTATCGAGTTTTGTAAGCTTTAGCATCAACGGTTTAAAAGGAAACGCCGAAAATTTAAATTACTACCCAATTCTGAGAAGAAAAGTATCTAGAGCTTTATTTGTTTCTGTCAACTCACCGTGAATGAAAAAGTTTTCTTCGTCGCTTCTTGCAAATGCTGTCAACAGCGGCTGCGATCAAGGTGAGCGTTGTTTATGTCCAAAGTTCTTTGCCTTGTTAACTTGCTGGCACGTACAATTTTCGAAAATATTTGCCTTCCTCTCTTCTCCATAAATTAACTTCTATTTATAGGCAAAATTGGTCTTGCGAGAAAATCCCGAAATCACAAAACAGTGACAAAGCGACCTCGTTTTCCTCTGAAGTGGTAAACATAGCTTCGAGCGTACAAAAAGTCAGCTAAAGTAAACCACTTCACAATAAATCACGCTGTTTAAACACCATGAAGTCTTTTCTTGCCTTCAAAGTCATCAGCACTTGGATATTCGTGTATTTTCAAAAAGGTTTTACTTTGAAACTTTGGCAAAACACCCAGTTCACGACAGCGATTTTGTTCGCATTTATATTCACCGCCTAGCGCGGTGAATATAACGTCATAGTCCGAGATAGCTAACCAATCAGATTGCTTGAATTGCCAAGATCACTGAGTGTGTATATACTAATTTGTAATATATGATAAAGAGGTAAAATGAAAAAAAAAAAACAAAAAAAAAAAGGAAAAAATAGACTAGATGATAAATATAAATAGAACTGATGTATATTTTATTTGCTTAACAAAATACTTATGTGATTCGGAAATGAGTGAGTCAAGAGCCAGTTGATCAGGTGGAATACTGATGAACTGTAGGTGATTTCACATCAAAGACACTAGCTTGTGGTCGTCAGGCATCTGTATTGCATTGTCTTAATGGCGTCAATAAAGCTCTCAGTTGCAACTTACATTGGAGAAACCGGCAGAAACCTTAGCACACGACCCCGCACACGACTCACTGAACACAAACGAGAGACAAGAAATGATGACGTAATAAATCACATTGCTGAATAGAAAAGGAAAGGTTACTTGATTTTAGAGAAAAAGAATTTGCAAACAGTTCAAGGGTTAAAAAAATTTTCCATCGAGTTCATAGTCTAATGTACACCCAAAAAATAGCAATCATCTTCGATGACAGTAGATTAGGCCTGGAAAACAAATCCTTTCTAAACAAAATAACCCAGTCGCCCACCTACGACCTCCTTTATTTTATAAGGTTAATTGGACAGCCCCGAATATAATTTTACGCTATAAAGGCCGATTACAAGACACGATAGTCCTCGGTGGCAGCCAATTTACACGGTGCAGTTCAGTTCCAGGTTATATTCCTTTGTCTAAAAGGGAAGCCAAACAAAGCGCCAAATTTGAATTTGCAGTGCGAGCTGTCGTTGTTTCAATGATTGAACATTAATAGAGTTACGCTTCAACATAATAAAGATTATTTCTTATTTATGGTTTTGTTAAGAGCTTAAAAGCGGACTTATTCAGAAAAGTACATAATTATACACATTTTAAATGGTGATTCTCATATTTCGAACGTTTTCGTTCCATGAAAAAATGGCAAATTTCAAAGCCCAAAATCGTCCACTGGTACCTCGATTTCAGTAAAGAGTCTTAGACCACGTTAAGGAACGTTATCTCTTCTTTCAAAATCTGTTTTGAAAACTACAGGCAACTTAAAAGAAAATTTTTGAGGCCAAAAAATACAAGTAGTGCTTTTCTGAAATTTGAGCTTTCCTGACTCAGCTAGGCCATGATAAAAACTCCGAAAAATACAATAAAAAATCAGTTTGAGCAACAGTGGATAATTTTATCAGCTATCAGAAACCAAGACGTGATTATCCAGCGATCTGATATAATTTAAAACCGCTTGCTAACAAGAAAGGCAGATTTTTAAAAGAAGTCAACTCCTGCCAAGTGCACGAGTCACGCGACGTTGTCGAAGGGCAAGTCTTAAAAATTCAAAACGTTTTATGTCCAGGAAATCAGATTTTAGCGTGCAAAACAATGTTGTGAGTGTTTGTTGTTTATACCTTAGCATGGTGTTCCCATGCATATATTGCAAATATCAAGTATCCACACTGGAGGACAGATCAACCTCAACGTCAGTAAATCTCAAACGGCAAAGATTGCGTTACATTTCACAGAACGACCGCTTGCCCCTGTTGTCACTCTTTGCTTTCGCTGGAAGCTATGTATGGTTCTTGATCAGCGCTTCCATTAAAGTACGAACCCGGACAGAATAGGATAAGGACGTTTCTCAAGACTCGTGTTGTTTTTTTCGGGCTTTATAATCTCCTTAGCCCTTAGCGATCCTACGGTTTTCGCGGGAGTTCAGGGTCTTTCACGTCCTCTATTAAATGAAAGGCAGCTCTTCTTGTTTACCATTTTGTTGTCAGGCAGCGCTTCGAGTCTTAGCCTTTCATTCAGTTTTTATCAGTGTCACTTAATTACTTAGTATACAATGGATCCTGGCCTGAGGGAACCCAATCTGACGCAAAAGGGCCACTCCCCCTTTTTTTCTTCGTTTAGGGTCGTCCGACCGACCCAGGCATAAAAGGTTCGGTGGTGTATCCTTTTTGCTATGAAATCGACCATCTATCGACCATAGTTTCCTCCATACTGAGTTCGTGTCGATTTGGTGATCATGTCTTGTTGTTTTCAGGCTAATGATGCTAATGTTTGAGGCCTCCTTTTCTCAGATTTCTTGTTTTTTGTTTTTGTTTTCTGTTTCTATATTTCACTCCACCGACCGAAACGAATAAAAAGGGGATAGTCTGAACCTTATGGTTTCTTTTTGGGCTTCCTCACCGCATTGGTTCTGTGTATTTCCGTATTCTTGTCTTTTGTTTTGTTTTTTTTTGCCAGTGAAATAGACTGAAACTGAAACCTGTTCCCAGACCCTCTATATCTGATTCCTTTTTTGAGATTCTAGAGCGCGCATATAAAAATAAAAAGCGCGGGGATTTATTGAACACAATGGCAATGGGGTGGGGTTAGGGCTCGTTACTGCGCTTGGGTTCACTCGCACGCTGTCAAATGGTCGAAAACAAAACGAGAAACGTCGGTGGACATACCATTCACATCTAGACATCAAGTATCACTTATGATGGAACTTATCGCCTCCTCCTGTCCAAGGATCAGAGTTGAGTCAAGGTGGTGACGTTAACTACGTGATGCCCTGCCTGTTTGTTGCCGGCACATGTTTCACAAGGACCTTTCTACAGCAACGGAGTCCTCCGCCATCTTGTCAACCGCGCGAGACCGATGATGTACTTTACGGAAACAAAGAGAAGTTATTTTCGATTTGCCACGCCCCCTACTCCCGAAAGTCCGTGACAGGACCGCTTCAAACAACTCCCCACCCCCGGACCAGAAGGGCTGTGGTTGCCTGGGGAATAGTAAAACGTCTAATTGAACCCTGCATCACTGAATTACATTTTAGTTCAATCCGAAGCCTCTTTCCCCTGGTTAGTTCAAGCTGTGTGCCCTCCTTATAGCTATGATTTTCGGTTCTTACTGCAATTTTCAGCCTTAAGGAAATTCACACCGACAGGAGCACGTTATGGACTTCTGACAACGAGTAATCCTGTAGGCGGTATAATGTTTGTGTAATTGAAAACTGCTGGCGAAAATAAAAGTTTTTTTTTTTCTTGTCGCTCCTCGGCGCTATAAGGTATCCAGGGTAGGCGTATTTTTTATTTACACAAACTCTCAGTTTTCGGCCTTTTCGGCATGGTAAGACATACTCAACCCACGGTATGGCCAGTGCTGATAACGACTTTCGAGAAATGTCACCAGAAATAAACCTTTAAACCTTTTTAGGAAACGGTATAAAAACAAACAAACAAACAAACAAACAAAAGACTCCGAGATCACACACAAAACAGATCGACCACGCTTCTTGAATAACACGCTAAATGCACCATTTAAAAGGGCATGTCTTAAGCTAGAAGCTGGTATACACAATCTGTGGGAAAACATGATAGCCGTCGTCATTCATTTTTTCATTCATTCATTCATTCATAGTTTATTTGGTAAAGCAGGTAAAGTTAAAAGGCAGCTAGAGCTTATGTCGACCTGCTCATGAATGAATGAATGAATGAATGAATAAAAAACGTGATAGCCCTCGTCATTCTAGTACGAGTAGTACGAGAAAGTCGTAGTGGCTGCCTCCTCCTCAGGCGCTTCGTTTTTTGCACGGTTTCGCATAGAGAAGAGCGCGAAACTCAAGTGACTAGTGAAGAAGCACAGTTCTCTTCTTCCCACCTTCCTTTGCGCGCGAAGTTTTATTGAGAGAAAGACGTCTGGGTACGAGGCAGTGGTAGTGGCGGAAACAAGTTCTCAAATGAAAGAAGTTTTTATAAATAGCATTTTGCTCTCGGGAGAGGGCTTAACCTTCTTCAGTAACCGTACTAACATTTTTGGTTAAAAAAGTAAAACGAAGCTTTCCAGGGTGTCTTTTTTTTTAGAACACGGGCAAAAACTTCAAGTTAAATCTCGTACTCGTTGTCGTCCTCAAATCTTAAGCTCTCTAACATTAATCCAACATGACACGTGTTTCAAAGTTACACTGGCATGCTGCATGAGATCTACCACAGAGACAACATCAAGTTAAACGATGAGAGTCTTATTAACATTTCTACCCTCGAAAACTCTGAATTGCTACGATAAAAGAAAAAACAATGTTATTTTTGAACTACACACTGAAAAAGGGTGATTGGTTGTTTTCTTAGACTATTGGCTTTTCATTATTTTTTTAAAGTTCTTATTTAATTTCAGACCTCAGGTGGCACACACACAAGATTAGGAGCCCATCACTTGGGCAAGGTCATGTTTAAATTTGGTCACGTTTAAATTTGTGAAGTGAAAATCAGAAGAAGATCAGGGGCGGATCCAGGAGTTTTTGATGGGGGTTGAATGATACCAATCTTTTGCCATCAAACTATACGTTAATTTATTGTAAGTTGTCCTACGTTTGTCCAAAAACATGGCGAATTAGGAAGGACAATGGCTGGCTGGCTTCACAAGGTTTTTGCGACCCAAGTACTTCCGTTTTTTTTCCACGTATTGTATTTTCATGGTGGGCTGTTCTAAAGGGGGGGGGGGGGGGGGGGGGGTGGCTAGCAACCCAATCCACCTCCCCTGGATCCGCCCATGAAGATCGACAGACAATTGGCTATGAGCAGGACTTCATCAAGGATAAAATCAAGTCGAAAAACACAGGGAAGGCTTCGGCTTAGTCACAAAAATCCGGATTTTTTCAGGACGTTTAGAGCTTTACATGATTTTTCAAAAATGACGGGGTTTATGGGGGTTGATGGCAGGGATTTTTATCAATTTTAATATTTGTTTATATGTTGCACAGAAGACTACACCTGCACGGAACAACTCTCGCATAACAGCGCTCGCACCGTTAATTGACGCCAAAGGTCATTTATTCGAGTTGTTTTCGTGTCAGCTAAGAAGCGTTTTATCTATGAACAGGTGGTACAAGCTCTTGTTACTGTAGGACGCGTCATAGTTAAGTCGCGTCCTACCTCAAATGAAAAGTACCCTTTGCACGGGAGGTTCACTTCCTGGTCTTCGGGTGTATCCTACATTTCGGGAAATCCCTCCCTCAGGTTAGGCAAGAATTCGATAACTATTAATCCCGTTTAATCCATTTATATATCCACTGCTTGAATTGGGTATTTTTTTTAGCTTACTTCGAGGAAACAGTTATTGCTTCATATCCAGGGTGGGCTCTAAAAAAAACGACAAATACCCGACAAATGCTCGAGTTGTTGTTGGTGGTGGCATAGTTCCGATAAATTCAGTTAAATGTCTCGTGAAGAACTTGATAATAAAGTATTACTGTTGAAATGCGAGCCCAAAAACAAGTGGTAAGCGGTCAATCTTTGAAAAGTAACGCAATCTCCGTCGTTTGAGAGAAGATGCTCTTGCCGACGCTGTCCTTGATGTTTTTTACTTCCAATATCTAGGAAACCCATGCTAAGGTATGAAAAATACACCGGTAGGCATTTTTCTGTTCGCTAAAATCCAATTCCTGAACGCAAAAACGTTGTGATTTTTAAAGTTTATTATAGTGCTTTTTCGCCCGTGACTCGTGCGTTTATCTGATCGCTGGATAAACACGTCGTGGTTTTTGAATGATGAAAAAATTAAACCACTGTTGCTCAAACTGATTTCGTATTGCTTTTTCCGAGTTTTTACCATCGGCCCGCTGAGTCAGGAAAGCTCAAATTTCAGAAAAGTACTACTTGTTTTTCCAAGCCTCAAAAATTTTCTTTTAAGTTGCTCATAGTTTTGAAAACAGATTTTGAAATAAGAGATAACGCTCTTTAACGTTGCCTCTTTACCTCTGTAATCGAGGTACAAGTGGACGATGTAATTCGGTGAAACATTTACAGAAACAACAATTTTCATTCACGAAGACAAGTACTGCATGAGAGTAAAGTGTCTCTTAAAATCCTGAGTTTCAAAGCATATAGGCTTTAAAATCTTGCAGATTTTAGCTCAATATGTTTTAACCCGGCTTCCTGGTATTTGATGTTTTTTAAAGGTGAACGTGGGGCAAGAAAATCGCTCAAAGCTTTCTTTTTACAGCTAAAATTAAAACTGAATATTATTCGGAGCGTTTTCTTTCTATTTGCGGTCAGAAAATATCTAAAGGCTTTTTAAAGTTCTGTAAGCTTATATCAAACCTGATAAAATCTTAAAAACGTGCATTAAGCCGCATAGACTACGCTCGACTTCATGAAATAATATGAAAAACCCATCAAATACAAGAATGACTCAGGCTTACCAGTCGGGATGCAGGTCCTGAAAGCAATCAAATAAGGCAAGAATCGCTTGAGACTTTTCAACTCTCTTACGCATCAAGTGTCGCGGCGAATGGCGGCACATGATATCCGTGACGATAAAAACAACAACAAAACGTTTAATCATACATGAGGCTGAATCAACTCACAGGTATCATCTCAAATATCCGTTAGAAATCCCTAGCACGAGAAAAAAACTGAAACAAACGACTTACAAAACACTTGGGAAACTTGAAGAAAACCTTAGAGAAACCTTAGGTTATTTTACGGTGGTCTGTTGCCCGCCAATCCCGAGGCCCCGTGCGCATGCTCCTAATAAACAAGGGGGTAAGCCCGCTGGTTAGGATACTAGCAGTTACATGGTTCCTCAAAATTTAAGCCATGCCTTACATTTCAACAAGAACTATAACTAGCTCGATAACAGTCCTAAAACTTATTTCCTAGAAAAAGCGTTCATTAAAGCTCAGGCTCCTCGTCGGGGAATCCCGGTCTCTAAACATTGCGCCTCCAAAAGTAAGACGAGCTTGCTAACAGGCCTTTCCAACTTGGAGCCATTGCCTGTCAGCACTGTCAACGATCGGACTCGATCTTGATCATCAGGATGGGTGGCTACGACCTTACCCAAATGTCATCTGTTTCGCGGAGAATGATTTTCCTTCAGTAATACCACATCTCCAACCTTGAAATTTCTTTTTGGCCGAGCCCACTTGATCCTTGCTTGAAACTGTTGAAAGTACTCTTTGCTCCACCTTGACCAAAACTCTTGTGCTAGGTGCTGCGTGCTTCTCCATTTTCTTCGACAGTATAGGTCTTCTCTCTTAAATTCTCCTGGTGGAGGTAGCACGAGCCTTGTCTTTCCTGTCAGCAGCATACTTGGCGATAATGGTGGCTCTGAAAGAGGATCGTTGAGTGTCTCTTCCGTCAGAGGCCTGTCATTGATTGTAGATTCTGCTTCGCAAAGGAATGTTCTCAGCGATTCTTCGTCAAGACAATTACCATGTTCTCTAATAAGACCACTCATGACGTTCCTGATTGACCTGATTTGCCTTTCCCACACGCCTCCAAAGTTACTCGCGGATGCGGGATTCTTAATCCAATCGATCTTAGCTTTAAGGAGTTCTGCTTTGACCTTTTGGTCGTCTATTTCGTCAAAAGCTTTCTTGAGTTCGGCTTCCGCACCTATAAAATTCGTTCCTCTGTCACAACGAATTTCTCTGACTGGTCCTCTTCTACAGATGAACCATCTCAATGCTTGAATAAAGGAATCAGTTTCTAAGGAGTCTGCAACTTCTATGTGCACAGCCCTACTTGCAAAACAAGTAAACACGTGCCAAGAGCCAAAGAAATCGACTCCAAAGTAGGTGATAGGCGGTGCTGGCTCCACGCGCGACTTTGGCAAGTCAGCCATCTTCTGCTCTCCCACGATACCTCGAAGGGGAACGACATGTTACGCATTTGGATATAAACTGCCTGACCATCGAATTTCCACCGACGACCCAATAGTGATCCTCAAAGTTCTCATACTCTAGCTGATCCTTTAGAACGTCACCAATCTTAACAGAGACTGTGGCTGCAGCTAACTCTAACCTTGGAATGCTGATGGTATTTTTTAGCGTCACTCGCGACTTTCCCATAACAAAAGAGACATGTGCTTTGCAGTGTTCGTCATCGAGCCTCAAATCAAGCATTGACCGTAACCACAAGTCGAAGCGTCAGACAGTCGGCTGGCTTATCCCAGCTATTAGTGTGACAGATGTCCTGCAAAATTTTCTTTCCGACCAGTACTACAGGAGCGATGAAACCCAAGGGATCATAAATCGAGCTGATAGTCGATAGGATGTCTCCCCGCGTGCAAGGCTTATCCTTAAGTTCTATCCTGAAGTTGAACGTGTCTGACTCAATACACCAAATAGCTCCTAACACTCTTTCTATGGGTAACTTGTCCTGGCCAAGTGCGAGGTTCTTCACCCGTTCTTCTCTGTGTTCTTGGGGGATTGAGCTGATGATACGCTCTGTGTTTCCCACAAACTTGGTTAAGCTAAATCCACCATTTTGGCAAACTACTTTTGTATCCTTTGCTAGCTTAATAGTCTCATCTTCGGTGCTTGCCGATTTGAGAACGTCGTCCACATAAAAGTTCCTTCTAAGAGTGTTGGCTGCTTCTGGCCCATATTCATCTTCGTTGTCGTCAGCAGTGCGTTTATGTGCATAGTTAGCGCATGCAGGGGACGATACTGCACCGAACAAATGCACTGTCATGCAATACTCTTCGGCCTCCTTCTGTAAATCTCCGTCTGGCCACCATAGAAACCTGAGGAAACTTTGATCTTCTTTCCTTACTCTTACTTGAAAGAACATTTTTTCAATGTTTGCCATAAAAGCATACTTTTCTTGCCGGAACCTGGTAAGAACACCGACTAAGTTACTGCTGAGATCTGGTCCCTGGAGCAATTTGTCCTTCGAATGAGGCCGAGCAATCAAACACCACGCCTATTTTCGTTGGCTTTTGTTTTGTTTTGGGTGATAAATTCTGTGATGCAGCAGGTACCAGGTTCTGCCCAACTGATCTTTAAGATCATCATCCACCTTCCGAGCGTACCATTTCAAAAGGATATCGGACATAAAGATGCAGTAATCCGTGTAATAGTTGTCATCAAACATTAGACGTTTCTTGAGGCTGTTCAGGCGCTTCTCAGCTTGAACATAGTTGTTTGGGAGCTGAGTGTTCTTATGTTTAAAAGGGAGGGGCATTTCATAGTGCACGTCCTCGAGATGAACGATACCAGTTTCCGCAGTCTCGTAGAACTTGATGTCTTCGCACGACATGGATATTTCCTTTTCCTTTTCGGAGAAGTCAAGTGCAAACATTCGTTCAACTGCCTGCGGTGTAATCTGTTCCTTAACCGTCCTTTGAGAGACTACATATCCTCGCCGGGATGTGGTGTTTTTCTGGTTAAGATGAATTCTATTGCACGTTAAGATGCTACTCTGTCAGAAAGTATAGAGAGGACCGTTTATATACCATCCGAGCAGCGACCGTGCAGCATATGGATCTGATTCTCCACCGTAAACAATTTCTCCTGGTCGTAGGACACTTGGACATTTCAATCCGATAAGAAGACCCACTTCAACATCTTCTATGTAGGAGGACAGTTCGGCACTAACATTCTTCAAATGAGACATCCTAATGATTACGCCAGGTCGTGGTATTTCACTGCGTTCCGCTGGAATAATGTTTCGCGTGAAAGTTCTGGGCAAGTCTAACATTACACTCTCGTCCTTGACATTAGCTGCGACTAATCCTTCAGTGGCCTTCGTCGTTACGCTGTGTGTTCCATGGATTGTAGTAAGAGTGAGGTCATTGCTACTTCCCTTAACGCCAAGAGCCTTAGCTCTGCTTTCATTCACAAACGTTCCACCACTGGCATTGCCCAGTAAAGAATAAACTCTAATTTTCTTCGCTGAATTACTCTTATGAAACAACCAGATTGGCAATATACTCATGTTAATTGGCACATCACCAGCGTCAGTTATGTTGCAGATGACAGTGTGATTGTTACTAACTCGAGGTCTATCTTGAGGTTGGTTCTTGTCACCTTTGTCGTTAGATTTCTTAATTCCATCAGGGTTGTGTAGTGATGTTGGATGCTGCTTGTTGCACGTCTTGCACGTTTGCCTTTCTTTGCAATGTTTTGCAATGTGCTGGTCGCCAAAGCAGCCGAAGCACAGTTTCTTCTCACTACAAAGTCTCGACGGTCACTCAGAGATTTCGTCAAAAACTGTTCACACTCGTTTAAGTTATGAGGCTTCTTGCATAAAGAGCATGCAACAGTCTGTTGATCGCTATCTTCCTGATTTACACCAGTAGCAAGTTTGTCCCTTTTCCCTTTTTTAGTGGCTTTCTTGTAAACTTAAGATGAGTGCCTCTGTCTTTTTCATCATGATTTGGCTTGCTAACACATTGCTCTGAAAACACAGGATCTGTGGGACGAACGAATTGAGAGAACTCTTCGAAGTCAGCTATTTTTTCCTTTGCATTTTTTGTCTTATTGTTCTTGTACTTAGGTAACTTCTAAAGTTGACGCAGTACATGAGCAGTGTTTAAATCATCCATATCAGACATGCCTTTCATAGCATTTTTAGGTTGATTCAGGGCAATAGAGAAATCCTGAAGGGCTAAACCATCCTTTGGTCTGATTGGTGGCCAAGAAGACGATTCAGTGATATGGGCATTAGATATCTTGAATGGATCACCGAATTGTCTCTTTAACAATTTCTTAGCTTCTTCATAGGACCCTTCCATTTTCCTTCGTAGACATCCGTTTATAATTTGTTTTGCTTTACCTGACGTGTATTGACCCAGAAAATATAATCTCTCATGGGAATCTTCAACCTGTGATTCGATTAATGACTCAAAGGCAGTCATGAATAATGGATACTCCATAGTATCACCATAAAACATAGGAGGCTCGTTCGATGGCAAAAGACTCTATGCTTGCTGGTTAAGAATAGTCTGAGACAACTCAGTTTGTTTTCGTTGAATTTCCACAATGTCTTGGAAAGTATTGTCTTTGACTGACAAACTTGTCGAACAACCTTGTGGTGGTGATGGTGGCAGACACCATACCTGATCAGGCGCAGTATACGTAATAGCAGGAGTCGTTGCCAAAGATTTGTATGATGAAGAATGTACACTCGAGGGGTGTTCATGGGGTTTTGCTGCATAGGCCGTAGTCTCTTCCTTACTCCGTGATGCACCAGTATTCATCGGTGTTGTGTAAATGGGTCTTTTCTGAGGTACCGTAAATGCACTAAGAGGACTAGCTTGTAAAGGCTGTTGATAATCTGTAACGCCTAAAGAACTTACAAGTTGTTCCTGCGAAGTTGGTTCCAAACCAGCAAAGTTACCTGATTGCATTGTACAAATCGGAGGACTTTGTGTATTAACAGGTGCAAAGGTTGACTCTTCATACTTCATTTCTTCGTAAATCCCTTCTTCTTCCCTTGCTTGAGCTAAACTCTGTTTTAGCTCTAAATGTTCAGCTGCCATTTTAAGCGCTTGCTTTTCCTTCAGAAATGATGCTTCAATTTCCAATACTGCAACCTTAGTTTTTGCTTCTATGAACTTAGCTTTAGATGAAATTGAAGATGAGGTGGACCGTTTAGAGTGACTTTCTTGTCTTTCTTGTGCGATGAGACCCACTAGAGATAATAGAGTTTACTTCACTTGACTGATGCCTTTTCGCCTTGGACAACTACTCAATAACAGACTGTTTAAATTTAAAGCCATCTCCATCTTGAGCATCGTACCATGAATTGGCATTAACAATAACCGTTTCATATTCAAACGCGTCAACATAATTATCCTGAGTATTTTGCAGTTTAACAAGCAAATTCGTAAGACCTTCCATTTCAACTGACACAAATTCATAATTGTTAAGATCAGCAAGTATCGGTTTCATTTTGTTTATCTGTCTAGTTACGTGACGTAACGCCACAGTTCTATGATCCTTTAACCTTTGTAATTCGTGCTGTTTACCTTTATCCGTTGGAATTTTTCTCCTTTCGCCCACTCCTAGCGCTTCAGCATCACTGAGTGTGAATTGGCGATATAACACGAAACAGTTACGTATCCATTTTGGAGGGGTGCGAACTCGAAATTGTCATCCTCAAAATAAGCCGCAAATTCCTTGCCTTCGCCTTCCATGACCGTAAATATCCCAGAAAAAAAGTAAACCAGCTCAAAACCATAGACAAATAGAAACACCGTCATCATCCTTGTAAACGAAGCCATAAGCAATCCGTAAGGTGCATGAGGTCATGAAATAACTATACGGCGAATGGCGGCACATGATATCCGAGACGATAAAAACAACAACAAAACGTTTAATCATACACGAGGCTGAATCAACTCACAAGTATTATCACAAATATCCGTTAGAAATCCATAGCACGAGAAAAAAACTGAAACAAACGACTTACAAAACACTTGGGAAACTTGAAGAAAACCCAAGAGAAACTTCAGGTTATTTCACGGTGGCCTGGTGCCCGCTAATCCCGAGTCCCCGTGCGCATGCTACTAATAAACAAGGGGGTAAGCCCGCTGGTCAGGATACCAGCAGTTACATCAAGCAAGGTGAAGTGAAAAAGCTCATTTTTGAAAACGATGCTTTCCGAAATCGCGTATCTACAGGCGCGATTCCGTAATGAAAAGTATTTAGCCAGGGCTAAAAGTGAAGCTGTCATTAGTCTAATATATATAGTTTACTCAAATAAAATAGAAAATAGTGTAATGCTAAGCGGCGACGGCGAAGAAAACAGCCAAAAAAAATTAGTAGGTCTAATAAGCAAAAAAGCAACTTTGCACGTGCAGCACACTTTTTTTGTACTTTTCTTTGCCGTTGTTTTGCACGACTACATCGCGAAACTTCCAGAAACTTCCTATTTACACGATTTATGTGTTCCTGTTCACTTCCTGTTTTCGCTGCCGCTCATTTTCACCTTGGTGGTCGCTAGTATTTCCCCTTTTTCTCACCGCCGCTACAAAATTTTCTTGTTTTTCTTCCAACGAAATTGGTCTCCTTTGCAGAGGTGACTTCATCAGGTTGCATCGTGTCTTGTCGGCGAACTTTAACTGGCAAACGGGTAACCCAGGCGGCGGTTCTTCTGAGCTTGTTCCAGCTTTAATGTCCGAGGCGTGCGGTGCCAGGCGTTCCGCCGTGGTCGTGCAGACTCTGTTCCTGGTATAATTTCCGGACCTCGCCTCCTGTCTCTCTTTTAACTTCGATTTTCGTCCTTAGCCAGTCAGACGGGCTATGCTTCAGAAATGTTGGTCCTTCCCATCAACCTTCTTCTTCTTTAAGAGCTGATGCACTAAGTCCTCTCGTCAGAAAATCAGTTGGATCATCTTTTGTCGAAACACTTCTCCACTGTTCTGTATTTGTTAAGGTTTGGATTTCACCGACAAGATTTGCCAAAAATGGTTTGAACCTTCTTCTATGTCCACGAAACCAATAAATTACGTCCATGCTGTCGGACCAAAATGTCCAGTCGTCTTTGTTGATGCCAGGCGCTTGGCCAACAACTTGACTAAGCTTGACTCCTAGAACAGCGGCCATTAATTCCAATCTCGCTTCAGTGCCGATAGCTTGCAGTGGTTCAACGTGCGATCTTGATGCTAGAGATGTCTGGTGTAGCAAGCTGCCCCACAAGCTTGTTGGGACGCATCTAAAAAGGTGTGCAAGATCCGTTCTTTCACAACGGCTGTGCTCCTTGGGCATCGCGGAGTACGAATATTTACCAGTGAAGGGAGCTCTTGAAACCATCTCGTTAAGTGACAGGTTCTCATTAATCGGCTCGTGCCAATCCACAACACTTAACCACGTCTCTTTTAGAAGAACCTTTGCATGCATAGTGTACGGCGTTAACAAGCCAAGAGGATCAAACAGGGTTTCAATGTTCTTTAGGAAGCTGCGTTTTGTGTGGTCTTACCTCTCAGAAGATTGATTAATTTGAAAATTAAACAAATCTTCCATGGGGCACTACAGGACTCCCAAGGTTTAAACAAGCGGTAGTTCACCACGGTCAAGGTCAACTTCTGTTGCACAGTCTAAAGACGGGATGCACTTTAACACTTTAGTTCATTTGACAACCGCCTTCTAGCATACATTGAATCAGAACCCAAGAGATTTGGACGACCGGCCGGCCGAGACTATCAATACGAAGGACAGTGGAAAAGTAAACTTAATCTTCTATAAGCTTAACCTATTTCCGATTTTTCTTATTGATAAAGTAAAAAAAAAAAACATTGTCATTCGTAGGATCATGAAGAATTTTTTTACTATCACAGCGGCTGGTGTCACGCAATGCGAATTCAGCATCAATATGCAAAGTCGAATCCTTCAATTCTGGATCGCGTTGTGCCACAAGTTTTATTTCATGACTTGACAAAATAGCTCTTAATCTTTGCCTAAAACATGTTTTTAGGTCTAGTTTTGGTGCCACTTTTGAGAATTTTGTGATGTCTTTGAGGCATTTATTCGTGCATTTTGCTTTCTCAATTGGGTTAGTGAAATAAAGACGACCAGTTTTTGCTGATTAGAGAAAGATAATGCGTAAATGGTATTGGAACAGTAAGAGGAAGTAATATGCTTCCAAATGAGTGCGAACAGTCTAGGATTTGATGACCCGAAGTACTTTTAAACGATCGTTAAAAAACCTGTAAAACGGCATCTAAAATTTGCATACTTTAGCAGCTAACGGTCGTCCAGCAATGAAATGCTGGGAATGGCAGTAAAATAAACAATTTCCTGTTGATTCTAACTGCAATTGTGATTTCTGGTCATCAAGAATTTTTTTTTAGCAATCTGGTGGGCAGGTAGTCTGCTACACAGCCGTTTTTAGTGTCGTCACGCAACGCTCCTCCCTACAAACGGCTGCTGAAAACTGAACTACATTCCTTTCCCTTTGTGTTTGTGGTCTAACGAACAAGCCAATCAAGTATAAGAGATTTGACAATACGTGAGCCGCAGGGCGCTAGGAAGCGAGCACGCTTCTCAGTTTTCGACAAATCAATCAATCGTTGCTGAATTTAGACGGGCTCTGTGTTATCAAGCAACGAAAAGGTTAATTTGCAAAAAAGTTTGTTTTAAGAGGTCAAGAAAGTTCCCAGTGAAAAAAAGGTTTGGTAGGCGTAGAGGACTTTTACCAGGATCGGTTGGTTCTTCATTTAACGTGCATATGTACTGATATCCCCGACTGATTTGTAATAAAGATGTAATGTGCCGGATGTGCTCATTGTGTTCAGTGAAGACTGAACTCTCAAGGGAACTGATTCAAAAAGCAATCTTAAAAATTGTCGATGAGCGATTTCCCGAAACTATACCTGGCAATTTTATGAGCACATCCATCTTGTGCATCGCAATTTGCTCGACTTGCTTGCTGCTGCTGCTTATCTCCTAAATTTTGAATAGGACTCGACTACGACAGCACTACTGTAGTTAATTGCATGTTTTCACGCGATGATTTGGATTATTCTGTCACTCACACATTGGGCACCGATAAAAGCAAAGCTGTAATTGGAGAAGTCACAGTACCGCAAACGTGGCGCGAACACCTTCCAGAAAATGGGAGCTGAATTATAATTGGCTAATCACGGGAAAGGAATGTAGTTCGGTTTTCAGCAGCCGTTAGTGGGGAGGAGCGTTGCGTGACGACTCTAAAAACGGCTTTGTAGCAGACTAGTGGACAGGATATTTTTTCCCTTTTTTTCCCATAAGCTTTCTATTACATTTGTTCTGCATGCAATTTTTTTCCTCCGATAAGCGCTTGCAGGAATCTTTTTTTCAAAATCACCCACCCCCACTCTCAAGAGTTAAATGGTCGGCCCCTAAAATGTAGCTCGTTTCTGTAACCCCACAAGTGAGCTTATCGACATCTTTTCCCCAAAAGGGTAAAAAAAGTATAAAGAGAAACCCATTTATCAAAAGGAAAGGACAGCCACTTACCTTTTCAGCCAGTCATTGATTATTTTAGTGAATGAAAACTACATCAAACAAAAAGGTTACAAATCGTTGTAGGGAAAAATAAGTCTTGTTTTTGTTCTTTCTCTCTGTTCAGCCTATACACGTCATGTCTATCTTTGTTGTGATTGATTGAATGAAGAGACTTTGGCAGCCGTGTTGAGAAATTCGCACCAAAACCGTCAAAACACGGGTGCTAGGATCCAGTCTTTCATCTTCCCGTTCGAGTGCGGCCATATTGGAGTGATCGGTTTCTGAACATTCGGATCGACCTTTCAGATCTTTTTGCATATGCCGATTTTTTCACCGTTTAAATTAATGAACGTGTGAGGGACAAGCATGGAATCAGAACTGAGGTCGGAGTGAAAGAAAACTGCTTCGTACATTGCTTTGAGTACGCAAGTGGAGTCATCAGTGGAGTCCCTGTTTATCGCTATTTTTAGCGGAGCTTTCGCGCGAAGCACGCGCAGCGGAGCACCAATCGTTAACAAATTTTGGTAAACTATCCATCCGAGAAAATTTGGTAATGACGTAGAGTACACCCGCCCACCCGTACACTTCATGTAAGCCGATGTCAAATGTCACAATAAATCCTGTACAACTTGACACTAGCCTGTCAGTTGTGTTTCCCATCCGTATGAGTATGATTAGATTGACAGGTGTCAAAATCAGACATCTGCTGACAATTATCACATGACCATCTCGTGGGCTCAGATGAAAGACCAGTCGTTTTGCCCTATATATAGGCTGATATGTCACACCTACCGATTCAACATAAAAACGAAACTGCGCCGGGCAGGGCTGTCTGTCGGCGGCCAGTAGTTTAAGTTATATGCGCGAGCCAAATTAAGGTCAATTGACAGCTGTCAAAATGGGACATGTGTAGACCACTATTAGAAAACTAATAACGTGGGCTCAGGTCCGCTCAGGTACTCGATCTGGCATTTCGCCCCCACTACAAGCATGACTGAAATGTGTTACTCACACTCGAAGTGGACAGTCCGTTAATTCGAGTATTCGCCATTCTAATGAAGGTTAATTGACAGCTGTCAAACTAGAGCATCCGCTGAATATCATCTCCTGACTGTATCGCGGGATCATTTTTCTACCCTTTAAGGTCGTGTGTTTTTTAATTTTTCCGCTGATATTTTATTTGATCACGGGCTCAATTCTGTATTTTGAACTGAGCGGCCATAGCTTAGTAAATCTATCTGGCAATCACGTGACCGTACACCGACCACCCAACCTAGTTTAGGAGCCTGAAATCTGATATTGTGCATCCATGTTTTGATCAACTGACAGCTGTCAAAACAGTGTATCCGCTGACCAGTATCGCCTGACCGTATCGCGGGCTCAGGTATCGACCCACTGAGTTATAGTTTTTTATGAAGTTATCCGCTGATAAGTTGCTACTTTTCCAATGATCGCAGGCTCAAGTTCAATTTTTTTTAAATGCATGTGAAATAATTCGTGTTGATGAGCTGCACTTTAAAAATTTTGATTTCAAACTGACTTCGGACGCGAAAATTCAACCGGCTTTTACATGCTTGACTTTTCTCACCATAGTCACGCGTTGGTCACGCTCTAAGTCCAATTTCTATGCTCTGATTGGGTGCCCTGTATTAATGTTCATTCAAACACTTGACAGCTCGAACTGAATAGTTGGTGCTTGTCAAAAGTGCGAACCCGTCCGGCTGGCCGAAGTTGACTTAGATAATTTTTTTATCGTTTTCGCTAAAAGCCCATAATTGTTATCCTGCATATCACACAGGACCAGATTTTTCTAAATGAAAAGTTCCGGCATTATAAAATTCTCTTTATGAAAACGTTTTATAATGTGGTCAATGCTATAATTTGTTGTGCAAAGGAAGCGCGTGCTTCGATCGTCCTGGATATAAATGAGTGCAATTTGTCTAGCAAAGTTGTGAAAAACTGCAGAATTATAGCAAGATTTAAACAGGGCAAAAAAGAACAAATTCTGACCGAGGTCTGTATGATTAAAAAAAACAGCGCCTCATAGTACTGTTTTCTTCAGACGTGATGAAAAAGTATAATTAAAAGGCTGGTTTACACGCTACCAGATTTGTTGCCAAGATTTACTCGCAAAGTAACCTGGTCAAACACAAAAGATCCGGCCTGATTTGTTGTTTGGCCACCTTTTTAGACAGAGGAATGCAACGTGTAAATTGGCTGCAACAGAGGACTATCGTGTGTTTCATAAAATAATATTTCGGGGATGTCCAATTATCCATTATAGTCTCTCCAACGGAGTGGTTAGAGGGCTATCAATAAAATTAAGGTGGTGGGCGACTGGGTTATTTGTTTGGGAAGAATTTGTTTTTCAGGCCTAATCTACTGTGATCGAACATGATGTGCTATTTTTGGGTGTACACATAAGACTATTAACTCGAAGTAAAATGTGTTTCTGTCAAATTATTTTTCTCTAAAACCACTTAGCCTTTGCCTCAAAGTAAATTGATTTGCGGATTACTTGTTTATTCTTTGATTTAAATTATGAATTTATCAGCGGGAGCTTCGCTTTTAGCCCTGGCTAAATCTCTATATTACCTGTTATACAGTAGCAGCAGCTCAATGGCGAATGGAAGAAAAACGGCACGTGAAGGTGAGTACTTACGGCTGTATTTTTGGTAATTTTAATTACCCTACACAATTTCCCTTGCTTTCTTTGGTTTAAGCTTTAATGCATGCACGAATGCATGCAAGGTATCTCCCAATGTAAGTAGAAAGTGCCTCTCAGACAGGCGCTTGACGGCCAGTCAAGGTTTTCCTATCAGTATTTTTTACGGGCCTTCTTATCTTCAGAGTTGCTTCTACGGGTCAAAGAATATATAGATTTAGCCAGGGCTAAAAGCGAGGCTCCCATTAATAAACTTATAATTTAAATCAAACAATAAACTTGTATTCCACAATTCAGTTAACTTTAGAGCACATTCATGTGACTTTTCAGGGAAAGGCTAAGTGATTTTAGACAAAAATAATTTGCAAACAACCCCAGAGTGAACCAAATCTTACATCGAGTTGATGGCGTCATATGTACACCCAAAAACTGGCAATTGTCTTCGATCACATTTTTTAAGAGCCATAATGGCTCTTGATCACCGTAGGTTAATTAGGCCTGGAAAAAAGTTCCGGCCGAATTTTTTGCGTTCGACGAGTTTACTTTACAAAATATTGCTAACAAATCTGGGTTCGTGTAAACGAACCTTATATATCATTTATACATCACATCTGAGGTGAAACAGTACTATGAGGCACTGTTTTTATCATACAGACCTCGGACAATAGATGCAGTATATGACAGTTTTGCAATATAAATTGCTGTCATTCAATATTCTGGACGATCGAAGCACGCGTGGGCTTTAGCTAAACCGTTAAAAAAATTTCCAAAATCACCTATACGGCCAGCCGCTTCTGACTTTTGCAGTGCTAGCTGTGGCGAGTGTTTGAATGAACATTAACACAGTTAAGCTCCAATATAATAAAGAATTTATTATGTTTATTTTTTATTTTAAAATGGTTTAACGCGCGGCATTTTGATTACGCTGGGAAGCGTTGTTCACTGAACGACTGAAAACAATCAGCACAAGAAAAACTACTAATAATCAATAAAAGAAATAAAATTGGTGAAACATATACAGAGACGACAATTTTCATTCAGGAAGACAAGTATTAAAGTGTCTCTAAAAATCCTGAGTCTTCGAGCTTAAAGCTGAAGTTTTTGTTTTAAGCCGGCTTCCCGGTGTTTGCTTTTTTCAAAGACGAACTCGAGGCAAGAAAATCGCTCAAAGCTTCTTTTACAGCCAGAATTATAACTAAATACTCTTTGGAACGTGTTCTTTCTATCTGCGGTGAGAAAATGTCTGAAGACTTTTTAGAGATATGTAAGCTTATATAAACCTGATACTCGGTCAGATCATTGTCTCAAATCTTACAAACGTGCGTAAACAAAATAGCCGCATAAACTACGCTCGACTTCATTAATTAGAAATAAAAAACAAACATGAAATTCAATAGTTACTCAGGCTTACCACTCGAGATGCAGCCCCTCAAAGGTATAAAGTAAGGCCAGTATCGCTTCAGACTTTGAAACCCTCTTACGCATTAAGCAAGGTGAAAACGAAAACGATGCCATCCGAAATCGGATTTCCAACTTTGACAAGTGACGTATTTCTCAACCAAAAACCCAATAAACAAACTAGCCATGAATAACAGAAGGCTTCCGATAGCAGCTGAATTTCGTTTTGTACATCCAGTGGAAAAAGACAGTTAAAAACATCACAAGTTGACACAAAACTCCGTCAGCTTCAGCTGTCAAAGTAAACAAGATTCAAGATGCTGCCTAAATTTTCCGCATGAACTCACCTGTTAAATTTTGACCAATCAGAGCATAAAAATTGGACGTAGAACGTGACCAACGCGTGAACATGGTGAAAAAAGTCAAAAGCAACTGTCTTCCCTGCCTGTAGCAGCTGACTGAATTTTCGCGTCCGAGGTCAGTTTGAAATCAAAATTTTAATTGTGCGGCACATAAACACAACATATTTCATATGAATTTTTTTAAAAAAAATGAAACTTGAGCCTGCGATCATTTGAAAACCAGTACCTTGTCAGCGGATAACTTCAAAAAAATACTTGACCTCGATGGGTCGACACCTGAGCCCGCGATTCGCTCAAGTGATACTGGTCAGCGGATACCTTGTTTTGACAGCTGTCAATTGATCACAACATTGATGTCCAATATGTGTATCAGTTTTCCTGTGCCTAGCTGAAAAGTATGATTGAACATTGTTCGCGATCTAGTAAAACGATTAATTGGTCAGCGGACAGCTTCCAAATAAATCACGTCACCTCGATGAGTTGACACATGAGCCCGCGATATGGTCATGGGATAATGGTCAGTGGCTATACTGTTTTGACAGCTGTCAATTGACCATATTGTGAGTGTCATATATAAAAGATGAGGACTTGCCAAGACGCGCCTGAGACACCCCTCTCTTCCTTTTGATAGTCTCCCCTACCCTACCCGTACAATCTGTAGACGCGTACGTACGTACGTACGCTCGGTCAGTCACGTGACAACCAAGCGAAAAGAGGTTGACCATATTCCATGAGTATGGGGCTCGGTCAGTCACCTGACAACCAAGCGAAAAGAGGTTGACCATATTCCATGAGTATGGGGCTCTGTCCCACGCGCGCTACGCGCGCGCGGGAGCCCCGCTAATATATAATATGAACAACCAAAAGCGGGTATTTATTGCCGCTACACAACTTCCATATCTGAGAGCTTTTCCTGTATGAGTTTAGCCAGAAACTCATAAGGGGTTGAAACGTGTAACTCGCGTTCAATGCTTGTGAATATTCACTTTTACCATATTTGTAAACCTTAGTGACAGATATCCATTTTCGACAAATCGCTGCTTCGCGATCACCATGCAGATGTTTTAAGACAAGAGTTCTGCATTTCAAGGTAAAAATACACCGTTAAAAGAGAAAAAATGGAAAAAGAAAGTTTAAAAGAATGCTTAGCTTTCTTTTTGTGGAGGAAGGAAAGCTTTTCATCAAGAAATCGTCCTCCGAGGAATTCAACCTTGTTTTGTTCCCGACGGAGCGCATGGTCTGTTTTGAAATGCAACCAAGGCAGTGAAGTTTTTGCTGAATTTTCAGGTACATGTGGCACTCTATGGCCAAGAAAATTACGTTTTTGAAAGGGAATTTATGTATTTTTAAATGTTTCATAGACGTTTTATAAATTTTTCTCTTCGGCGCTAAAGAAAAACTACAAAATGTGCCCCGATGTGAGATGGATTTTGTGTTGAATTTTGCCATGTGCTCAGCCGATTTCACCTGCGTGAACGGATCCACGATCCAGATAGTGTTTTCCGAATTGCTTTAAATGATTAACCTTTTGGATTTTGAATAAAAACTTTCAAGAAACGGCTTCTCTGTCTATTGTTTTGAGTTTGTTCATTCATAAAATTTGCTCAAAACACGATCGTGACTACGACATCCAAGCTGAATTTAAGCTTAAATGCTTCTCACATTCATTACACGCATCACTTTTTTTTGGCGAATATGCCAGGTTCAGGTTTTGGACACTTTTCGATACGCAGCTAATGAATTTTATTCGAAAATATTTTTTACTGTTCATTCATGGTTCACTCTAGACTTTTAGTATAAGAACTTTTAAAGCCTAAACGAGGCATCGTTTTTTTGAAGTGACAACTTCAAGAAGTTGCGAGGACGTCAATGGGTTTCAGAATGTTATGTTTGGCCCGGGTGGTAAGGCAATAATATCCTGCTCAGTGTTTTGGTAAGATTCCTGGATTAAACCTTTGAAAGCTTTCTTGGCTTTCGGGAGTTTTTCCCCCGTTTGTCGGCCATTTTTTTCAAGCGGGCGCGGGAACCTGAAATAAAATTACGTCACGTTGTTTACGACGTTTGATTGGTCAGTTATCTCTTCTTCTCGTTTCAAATATGGTACTTCCGAAAATGAATAATCACGAGCATCGGACAAAGCAAACATATGAGAGTTACACGTTTCAACCCTTTATGAGTTTCTGGTTTAGCACAATTTCAAATTTAGTAAATTCTTGTCAATCTTGACCCAGTTCTTCAGTTGGGGTAGACACACTTGCTTTAGTATGATGCTTATGATAGGGTCATCCAGTGAATGAATTTACTCTGACAGCGGGGCTGGAGATTTAGCCACTTGAATTAGGGAAAACAGATACATGTAAGCATATGTTCATGTCTCCTTTCAAGTTTTTCATTTTTCACAACCAAATTTGAACTTTTACAGTAAGTTTTTTTTCCTCTAACCAAGATGCTTTCTTCCTTTAAGTTGTTAGTGGATTCTTTAAGTTATTACTCTTGTGGTCAAAAACCCTCCTTTCTTTCTTTAAGTGAAATTCATTTAGAAATAGACAACCTCACTTTGATAAAATGAATATTTTTGAACAAAAGTTAGTATTTTTCTTAGCACTTTTGGTTTTTTAAGGGTGAAAGTTACTATGGAGTTTCATGTAGTTCATTTGCATTTAGTTTGGAGTCACTGTTTTACTAAGTGTTATGCAGATCGAGCCACAAATCTCCACCACTCTTGTGGTCAAAACCCTCCTTTCTTTTTTTTAAGTGAAATTCATTTAGAAATCACAAATACAAATTAATGCATCATTTTCATGTATCATCGAAATAGACTTTTTTTACAGATACGGCGGCCATATTGAATTAATTCGATTTAAGGAGTATTATACGATGCCAAGGGGACATGAGCACATTTCGTTTGTATTTTTGAGTGCTTTTCGGGACATTTTTTTTTTAAAGTTTTCTTAGAATAAGATTGTAATGAGAGAGAAGATCCTTCTCCCGTGTTCGAATGTATTAATGATCGCCTTTTTCTAGTTTAGTATTAGAAATATGGTATTTCACTGTATATTTCTCGGGAAAAAGGCGATCATTATCACATCCAAACACGGCACAGGGATATTTTTTCCCATGGCAATCTTATTCTAAGAAAACTTTTAGAAAAAATGTGCCGAAAAGCCTTCAAAAATACAAACGAAATGTGTTCATGCCCCCTGGGTATCCTATAATACTCCTTTAATCGAATTAATTCAATATGGCCGCCGTATCGGTAAAAAGGTCTATTGATCTCCCTTGTAAAAAGGTATGTATATTTATTGTAATGACCACCAATATGGCCACGGGCGTGCTGGTTAGGTGGCTGCAAACCAAAACGTTTCTATTGATAGAATTAGAGAGACTGAATCATAAAACTTACTATACATTTGATATTGTTTATATTTACTTTGGGGTGTGTGTGAGGGAGGGGGGTATAGTTTGAGCAAGGATTTTTTCTAAACTCGTTGAAGGTATAATTTGTCTGAAATCTCTATTCCCCTATCAGATTGACTTAAAGGAAATTGCTACCATAGTCAAACCTCCACTAATGACCATCTTTTTTCATAGCAGTGGTGGTCCAATTTTTTGTTGTTTTTTGTTCTGCGCTTTTCGATGTCTTTTCATGGTGTTGCTTGTCAAGATGCTAGAAAAAGCACTATATATAGCCAAATATGTTCTATTCCCCAAAAATGATGTCACAGAAGTCAGTCCATCTCCCCCCGCAATGCTGGCCATGTCTCTACAATGGCTACCAAAGCAAATTTAGCATACTATTGATAATTGGTAAGTTTTCTAACTCATTATTAATAGTAACCTTTTAACACGTGCGTGTAGCATTAGCAAAGTGCTGGCTAAACAATTCTGTTTTCTTGTTTAAGTTTGAATTGGTATAAAGTAATTAAGACACTGGATAAAACTGCCCATTGCAGGCCTTCACACTCTTTCATTCCAAGGCAACATCCTATTCAAAACAGTAAAATTATATATCCTGTTTAAGACTCAAGACCTACACCACTTATAATAGGCCAAATAAGGAAGAAATGATGAAAATAATAGTCAGCGTGATTTTTGAATGAATGGATAAGGATTTAAAAACAATGGACTGCTTTTAATCCACTTGCTGTTACATCAAAAGGGCGGCCACATGAGAAAATGCGTGGCATAAACTTTGAAAAAACAGCCTGGTCATAACTGCATCTCCTGTTGAAACCTCCCAAAAAAATTCCCACTACAAAAATCTGATCAAAACATATTGATTTTAAAAGGAAATAACACTGATGATTGATGGTGCAGGTAGGAATCATTTTGAAACACTGGTGATGTTTATGAACTATTTGCTAGAAATTAAGGCATCTCACAAACCAAACCAACATACTACATATAAATATCATTTATGCAAATTTGTGGATAAAAATACTTCCTGAGATACAAATGTATAACCACAGATTCAAGCGATTTTTGAATAAATAAGGATTTAATATATAGATTTAGCCAGGGCTAAAAGCGAAGCTCCCGTTGAAAAAATTATAATTTAAATCAAACAATAAACTTGTAATCCACAAATCAGTTAACTTTGGGGCACATTCATGTGACTTTTAAGGGAAAGACTATACTAACTGATTTTAGAGAGAAATAATTTGACAGTCCAAGAGTCGAACAAATCAATTTTACATCGAATTAATAGTCTTACATGTACACCCAAAAATAGCAATCATCTTCGATCAAGATCAAGGTTTTTGGTGATTTTATTAATTTTTCCGATCCATTTTTTTTTCATCTCTATTTTCGCGGCTTTTGCGATACAAACTAAATTCATTTTTAGTTGTGATGGCATTACACTGCTTAATCATGACGGCTTTGGAAGAAACTGAATATATTGTGCTTCGCGATTTCGCAAAATTGCTGCGGGAATTAAAAAAATATTTTCTTTCAAAAAAGCGTTTTCACGCTTCTTTCTCTAGTCAATTATCTTGTTTATCTCTTTTTCTAAAGGTCCTTGAGAACTGCATAAGACAATATTTTATTACCTACAACCTAAAAACCTGATTTATTTTGACCAGATCGAAACAAATCTGACCTCTGAAATGGAAGAAGAAAAGCCTTTTATTTTTGCCGGCTTCGGCCTGCCGACGCGATCGTGTCTGGTTTGCTTTCATATGATGAAATTTTGCTGACAGAAGGGTGTCGGGAAAAACACCTCGCGCTGATCATACGTGACAAAATCCGCCGCGCCCAAGCTAATGAAGAAAAGTCTCCTAAAAGACTCCATACAATTCCTTATAACAAAATTATAAGGAATTGTATGGAGCTCTCCGGGATACTTACAGTGCAAGCCCTGTGTGTCTTCTCATGACACTTGGTGGCAAATCTAGTGGCGTGTAAACCAGCCTTATAAATATACTTTTTATACGACACGTCTGGCTAGTTCATGCTTTTAACACTCCCGCATGGACTACCGTAGAGCCGTAGACGAGTACAGCCAGCGTCGTGCTATTGGAAGGTCCGCTGTCATCTCCCCTGGTGATGTGTCTGCATGCTGGGTTTTCAACCTTGGGGTGTAAATACCTGTAGTATTAGAGTGAGTTATGTTCCGGCTGGACTTCTTCCTTAAACTGCTGTAGAACAGTGCAATACCATCAGGTGCTGTCATTTTTGTCAGGGTTAATGAACTCATCACCTTCAGTTCCATCATGAAAACGATATCCTTTCTTTTTTTCTTCATAATTCCGGAAATAAGTCGTGCAGGGCTACTCCCCCGTAAAGACTGCTAGGACCGGATTGTAACAATTCCTAGCAAATCACTTGACTTCGAAAACTACAAGACAACTTCGAAAACGACGGAGGGCAGCCGGGCGGCAGTCTACTACTGACTTCATGACGGCCTCTGGTTCTGATTATTGTCGCTTGTCTGCCTTCAAAACACTTGTCATCTCAACATATAATGTACGTACACTTTTCCAGACAGGCTGTGCTGATGCTGGTATCGACATGATCGGCATCCAAGAGCACAGGCTCTTCACCACCAACCCAACAGAAGAACTTTGGTCTGAGGACAGGAACTGGGTGTTTATTTATGGATTTGTCACTAATCTGAGAGTAGGTGGTGTTGGTTTTGTCATCTCCAAACCAATCTATAGGTGCATCCAGAAGGTCGAGGTCATCTCAGAAAGAATCCTCCATGCAACATTCCACGGGAATCCCTGGCTTTCCGTTACTGTCATGTATGCTCCAAAAGAATGTGGTCCATCAACAGCTAAGGATGACTTCTATGCTTCTCTGGCAGAACATCTAGAGCAACTCAAGAGACATGACATTAATCTTGTCGTTGGCGATTTCAATGCCAGAATAGGTACAGACAGCCACCATACTCACCCTGAAGTTGTCGGGAGGTACTGCTACCATGATCAGACAAATGATAATGGTGAGAGATTGGTCAACTTGTGCGTGGAGCACAACCTCCGTCCGGCACAGTCTAGATTTCCTCATCCGCTTGGTAGGCTGTGTACTTAACAAACAATTGGAAGATTTGCGTTTAGCTGATGAGAGAGGTCATTACACATCCTCTTGGAATATAATCCATTCATTGTCTGGAAGAAACATCAAAACCAACGTCAAAGTGAAGCTGAGGAATGGCGACCCACCCGAGAACGAAGAACATCTCCTTGAGGAGTGGAAGAATTACTTCAGTTCACTTTTGAACAATGACAGTGGCTTCACTCCATCAGAGCTACCTCTTCCGGCAAGTAATGATCTTCCCATCTGCACTGACCCTCCCACCCGCGAGGAAACGGCTGAAGCAATTGCTGCTATGAAAACCAACAAAGCAGCTGGCCTTGATTGTGCAATTACTGCAGAGGCTCTCCAACGAGGTGGCGACCAGATGATTGATACCATCCATGCCTTCTGCTCGGAGGTGTACACCAACATGTCACCTCCTAAACAGTGGGTATCAAATGTCATCATCCCACTACCGAAAAAGGGTGATCTGTCTCAATTGACAAACTACAGAGGAATAACTCTAATGTCAATTGCTGCCAAGGTTTATAACAAAATTCTCCTTAACCGAATTCGACCTCACCTGGACCCTCTGCTACGAAAGAACCAGGCAGGTTTTCGTCCAGGTCGCAGCTGCGCCCAGCAAATCCATATTTTGCGAAGAATCATGGAAGGCTTTAGAGAACACCAACTCCCATTGATTGCCACCTTTGTGGATTTCAAGAAGGCCTTTGACTCCATCAATAGGTCTGTGATTTTCTCTGTTCTACGTCATTATGGCATCCCAGAAACCTTGGTCAACGCAATCCAGGTGCTGTATACCAACTCTAGCAGTTCAGTGATGGTTGATGAAAGTATCTCCAAACCATTTAGTGTTACCACAGGAGTGCTTTAGGGTGATGTATTAGCTCCATTTCTTTTTATTATCTTGGTAGACTACCTGCTGCTAAGGTCTACAGATGGTGACTCTGGAGTGCTGACTTGCCCTCGTAAATCAAGTAGGTACCCTTCAAAAGTTTTAAATGACTTGGAATTTGCAGATGACATCGCCTGGCTTGAGTCCTCCATCTCCCGTGCTCAGTCCCAGCTAACCAGAACTGCCAATGCTGCTGCTGACCTTGGACTTGTCATCAGTGCTCCCAAGACTGAGGATATAACGATCCACTGCTGTCCACAGCCTCCACTAGAAGTATATGGTAGTACAATCAACCATGTACAAGACTTCAAATACCTTGGCTCCATGATGACATCTAGTAGTGGGGATCTCAAAAGAAGGAAAGGGCTTGCATGGACAGCTTTTTGGAAGCTGGAACGTCTGTGGAGATGCCCCAACATCTCTATCTCCACCAAGATCAAGCTATTTAATACTGCCTGTGTCACTGTCCTTCTATATGGCTGTGAGTCGTGGGTCCTGTCGAAAGCAGTGGAAAGCGAGATCAATGGCTTTGGTACCTCATGTTATAGAATTATGCTCAACATCAAGAGAATTGATAGGGTGTCCAAAACTTGGAAAAGTTGGGACAGTATACCCCTGCCCCGCTAGTACAAAATGTCAGAACCCGCCAACTGAGGTTTCTGGGCCATGTACTCAGGATGCCTGATGATGAGCCATGCAAGGAGTACGCACTGTATATTCCACCAAATGGGAAGAGAAAACCAGGAAGGCAACGAACCCTGTTTCTCAGATACATTCAACACCTTTTGGGAGACAGAGACAACATGATTCGCCCGGGCAAGCTGTCTGAATTGGCACAGGATCTTTGTGGCTGGAGGAAGCTCGTAGTCGCCTGTTCTGCAGCCGACCGACGATGATGATGATGATGACATCACGTCTGAGGTAAACAGTACTATGAGGCGCGGTTTTTTTCTTTTTCTTATGATACAGACCTCGGACAAAAATTTTTTTTGCCCTATTTAAAACAATAATTCTGCAGTTTTTCACAATTTTGCGTGTCATATGTATCAAAAAATTCCCAAAATCACCTATGCGGCCAGCCGGACGTGTTCTCACTTTTGACAAGCAACAAATTTCCAGTCCCGGCTGTCTTGTAAGTAAGTGAACATTAATACAGTTACACTTCAACATGATAGAGAATTTATCAAGTTTAGGTTTTATTTCTCTTTATTTATAGTTTTGATATGTGTAATCTTTAAAAGCGTTTGATATTTACGCACGTCATTTTAAGTATTCCTGCCGGCGATGTTTATGTAGGACTGAAAGCAAGCGGCGCAGCGATTAAAATTGCGACAGAGACTACTAACAATCAATAAAATAAATACAATTCGGTGAAATGTGTACAGAGACAACAATTTTCATTCACGAAGGCAAGTATAGATGGTAAAGTGTCTCTGAAAATCATGGATCGGGTAAGCATAAGCTTATAAATTTTACAAAACCTTTCTTTTTACAGCCAAAATTTTAACTAAATATTCTTCGGAACGTTTTTTTGGTATTTAATTGCGGTCAGAAAATGTCTAAAGGCTTTTTGAAGTTCTGTAAGCTTATATCAAACCTGATACTATTGTAAGTCAGATCATTGTCATACACTAGCCGCATAAACTACGCTCGACTTTAGGAAAACTGAAGGAAAAAACACCATCAAATACAATAATTACTCAGGTTTACAGTCGAAATGCAGCTCATGAAGGCCATCAAGTAAGGCTAGAATCCCTTGAGCCTTTTAAACTTTCTTACGCATCAAGCAAGGTGAAAAACGAAAACAATGCCATACGAAATTAGATTTCCGATGATTTTGACAAGGGGCGCATTTCTCAACCATAAATCCAATAAACAAACCAGCCTTGAATTATAGAAGAATCTTGATAGCAGCTCTGTTCATTTTGTACATCTAGTGGATAAAGACAGTTAAAAACATGACAAGTTGGCGACACAAAACTCTGTCAGCTTCAGCTATCAAAAAACAAGTTTCCAGATGCTGCATACATTTTTTGCTTGAACTCACCTGTCAAATTTTGACCAATCAGAGCATAAAATTAGACGAAGAACGTGACCAACGCGTGACTATGGTGAGAGAAGTCAAAAGCGACTGCCTTCCCTGCATATAAAAGTCGGCTGAATTTTCGCATCCGAGGTCAGCTTGAAATCAAAATTTTAATGGTGCAACTCATGAACATGACTTATTTCACATGCATTTTAAAAAAATTGAACTTGAGCCTGTGATCATTTGAAAAGTAGTAATTTGTCAGCGGATAATTTCAAAAAAGTAGTCGAACTCAGTGGGTCGATACCTGAGCCAGTGATACCGTCAGCCGATACTGGTTAGCGGATACACTGTTTTGACAGCTGTAAACCGATCAAAACATGGATGGTCATATGGATGTACAACACCCAAACTACCTAGAAAGTGTAAGATTGAACATTGCTATGCCTGTGGATGCGGACAGTCACGTGATTGCCAAATTCTTTAGGACGGATAGAGCCCATGATCAAATAAAATATTACTGGGAAACTTAAAAAAATACGTCACCTCAATGGGTAGAAAAATGAGCCCGTGATACAGTCGGGTGATGGCGGCCAGGGGATGCTCTAGCTTGACAGCTGTCAATTGACCTTCATTAGAATAGCGAATACTCAAACAAAACGGACTGTCAACTGTGAGTGTGAGTGAGACATTTCAGTCCGGCTTGTAGTGGCGAAATGCCAGATCGTGTACCTGAGCCCACGTTATTAGTTTTCTGATAGTGGTCTGCACATGTCCCATTTTGACAGCTGTCAATTAACCTTAATTTGGCCTGCGCATATAACTTTAAACTTCTGACAGTCCTGCCCTGGGAAAGTGGAGTTTCATTAATATTTTGGTAAGTGTGTTATATTATATCAGCTTATATTTTGGGGAAAAACGACTAGTTTTTCATCTGAGCCCGCGAGATGGTCATGTGATAATTGTCAGCGGATGGAATGCTTTTAGCCAGCTTGCTGTTATATCATAAGGGCAGCCACATAGGAAATACGTGGCATAAACTTTGAAAAAAACAACCTGGTCATAACTGCATCTAGCACTTCCTGTTGAAACCTAGCTCCCAAAAAAATTCCCACTACAAAAATCTGATGAAAACAGTTCTTAAAAGGAAATGACACTGATGATCGACAATGCAGGTCTGAATTATTTTGTAACACCGCTGATGTTTATCAACTTTTATTGGATAAAACAATTAAACTACAAAACTCTGATCAAAACAGATTTTAAAAGGAAATATGGTGTATGGTGATGTTTATGAACTATTTACTAGAAATTAAGGCATGAAATTAAGGCATCCTACAAACCACAGTAACAAATTACTACATACAAATATCATTATGCAAATTTGTGGATACAAATAATTCTTGAGATAACCACAGATTTAAGTGATTTTTGAATGAATGGGTAAGGACTTAAAAACAATGGAATGCTTTAGGCCAGCTTGCTGTTATATCATAAGGGCAGCCACATAAGGAAATGCGTGGCATAAACTTTAAAAAAACAGCCTGGTCATAACTGCGTCTCCTGTTGAAACCTTCCATAAAACAATTAAACTACAAAAATCTGATCAAAACAGATTTTAAAAGCAAATATGAAATGTCTGAAAAGTTGGTGGTGGTTTTGATTGTAACAGGGGAATGCGAGGTAGGGACAATAGATATATAATTGATAGCAATATTTATTTCCTCAACTCATATTTCCCTCATCATAATGCTCATATTCCCCTTGTCATATTCCCCTGCTGATAGTCCCCTCATCGTGTTTAACCATCCCAGTAAAATAACACAAGTCAGAATTTTGAATTTCGATTTAATGAACTTACCAAATTTTCCTTGTCGGTAGTTGCCACAGCGCAGTCTTACCCTTACATGACTTATTATTGGTCTCAGTCTTAAAATGTCCATGCATCTGCATTGATTTGACTAGTGTACATTTGTACAGCAGAAGTCTTTCTCTTCTTTTTGCACTATTAAAAGTTAGACCAATAACTGGTACAATTTCACTACCGGTATGTAACTTTTGCGGGATCCTTGTCCAGCACTCCCTCTTTGATGTATCTTTTCTACATTAGCTTAAAAAGGAGTTAGCCAATGTGTAAATAAAAAGGTCGCCAATCAACTGATCAGTGGCGAAAATGATTTTTATCTAATGAACAACCCATGTCCGCAGTGCACGTACCTATATCACACGCATTAATTAAACAAATACGGCTGCACGGTCACCCCGCCTAACATGTAAACGTGATCACATTAAAATGAGAGATTATATGGACAGGCGGGTTACCCCACCTAAGCGGGTTACCTACCTGGGGTCCTCCACCTCCATGTAAACAGGCCTTTAGGTTCGACGAGATCTCCCCGAGATCTCTATCATCTCGCAGTGATCTGTCTGGCCGAAATATATTTCATCTAGCTCGTACCGATCTCAGAAACATTACAAATCTCGCAGAGTTCTTGGCGAGATCTCTTTATCTTGCCCAAATGTCTTTCATTTAGGCAAGATCTCGTCGCGATCTCAGAGGAATTACAGAGTTCTTGGCGAGATCTCGTTTATCTCGCAGAAATCTTTTTCATATCGGCGAGATCTCGTTCGTCTCGCAGAAATATCTTTCATCTCGGCGAGATCTCGTCAGTATCTCGCCCGAGATCGTTTTCATCTCGTGCCGATCTCAGAGAAATTGCAAATCTCGCCGAGTTCTTGACGAGATCTCGGCGAGATCTCGTTTAACTCGCCGCGACCTCAGAGTCATTGCAAATGTCGCCGAGTTATTGGCGAGATCTTGGCGAAATCTCGTTATCTCGCCGAGTTCTCGTCGAGATTTCGTTAATCTCGACGAGATCTCTTTCATCTCGGCGAGATCTCGTCGCGATCTCAGAGACATAACAAATCTCGCCGAGATCTCTTCGAGATTAACGCGATCTCGACGAGATCTTTGTCATGTCGGCGAGATATCGCTTATCTCGCCTAGATCTCAGCGAGATCTCTTTTATCTCGCTTAGATCTTGGCGAGATCTCGTCGAGATCTCTGCGACAATACACGGGAACACACGTGAGACTGGTCAAGTCAAGCGGAGTCACAGATCGTACGAAGACCACTACAGAGTTTCATCCCTTGTCTCTTTGCTCTTCTTTTGGCCGTTAAATTGAAACCCGAGAGCATCTCCCAAGGAGACCGAGAGTTAATAGTTAACATGACAATATTGGAAACTTGAGACGTATAACTGTCGCGTCCTATTTACAACGTGCCAGGCAAGCAAACGCATTTGATACCGGCAATGTTAACCATCTCTGATCGGATTAAAATCTCTTCCACAACGACTCATAAAGTCTCAGGAAACACAGGTAGATAACAACTGATTATTTTATTACTTAATACAGCGTTCATCAGGTTCCCTGTGACCGAACCAGATGAACTTGTATTGTGTTATTTGAAGGATGGTCCCAAAAGAGGCCTCGTACGTGAAGAATCGTTAGTTATGTCCCTTAACTCTGAATTACCCCCTAGCGAATCCCTAGCATGAGTATCAAGCTCTGATCTGCATATTTTAATCGGTATCCGTATGCAAATGTGTCTATTCCATTTTCTGCAATAAATCGTTTTGAATCAAATGGGCTCAACGAGATTTTGTTCTCATGCACCCTATAAATTTCATGCCCTTCATTACGAAGCATGTTCATTTCGTGCCTGAATTGTTTTCTTGCTGAAAAGCGCCTATTTTTAATGCTCGTGCCTATTTCTTTTTTCACAACGTACGTTTTTGTGCCTTTCAACTTTTTGATTTTTGTTTTCCTCAGTCAGGATTGAGTACATTTTTGTCCGAAGGCAAACACACTCAATTATTGGCGTTACGATCATATATCTCGTCGTTCATCTTGCCCAAAACTTTTTTGTTTGCGGCGCTGTAAAGCGGATGATCTTTGGGATAATCACTTGCGTCGTACAAATACTTTTTGTCTACTCTCCTGTATCCTTGCAGACATCGCGGGTCTGAATCTCCAATAAAAGTCTGCCTGTATCTGTGTATATGAGTTGGCACTTTGCACCGTATTGCTTTCATAAATCAGGACGTTGCTGTTTTCAAGTATCGCCATCTGTGCATAAACGGGCTTGTCCAGCTTCACACTTTCCTTTTGCATGCAATGTTGTTGGAAAACTGCATACACCCAGGAAACAAAGGACTTGCTATCAATTTGAGAATCTTTTCTCTTTAATTTCATCACTACGGACTATTTTAAATATATGTCTACACGCTTCCGCACGTTGTCTAATTAGTTTTCTTAAACACTGAGTTGTTCTTGAGCCTGTAAAAGTTCTTTTCGAAATCGTTTGCCTTCCTGAATATAATTCTGTTTTCATCCGTATGTCAGTACGGGCTCCATCTAACGTTCTTGGTCAAATTCCAACGTTATGTGTACCCTCTTCAGTTTCACCCAAAGCTTCAGATAAAACAGCACTGCAAATTTATGTAATGAACGACCTGAGTTTCAATGCCAACTCATCCGCCATCAATTTTTGATAATCTGACAATATCCATTGTCTTTCGATTTTCTTTTTTTCAGGGGTAAGTGGTTAACCATTGTAGTCTTAATGCAAATCCACTGGATATTCCAGATCCTCCTCAAAACACTACGAATCTCTTTTTCATGAAAATCCCATTTAAATGTGTTGCAAAAGCCGTGAACACTTTTTCATGGCCGCGAAAACAGCAATTTCGGATTTCATGGTGCTAATTAAGTCAGGAAATTTTCATGAAATTCTTTACCAGTTATTTTCATGAACCATGACAAGTTTACAAAGCCATGAATATGGATTTTCATGGGCTATGAAAGTCTCATATATTATAGACTGATGCATTTCATGACCCCTGAAAAGGCAGTTACAGCCTATAGCATGTATTTCATGGGTGATGAAAGTTCTAATGGCCCATGAAATTCCCATGAAGGCACAATTAAAAACCCTTCTCAAACTCATTAATAATTCATAAGGAAAATTCAAAGGAAATTAATGTTTAATGAGTGTTTGGATATCAGATGAAAAACTGCTCATTTTTGCATCCTTAATTTCTCCTTCAAAAGTGATTTTGTTCGAGAAGAAATATCAAACATTCGACACAGTGTTTCATCACCTCGAAACACTGAAACACCTCGAAGTTCGTCAAAAATACTCCGCTGCGCGTCGTATTTTCAACTCTCTTCTCGGTGTTTCATCTGGTGATGAAACACTTCGTCTCATGTTTGATATATTACATGAAAGTGTCCAACTCACACTAGCACAAAAGTAGACATTAATGCCTTAGAAAAATGTTGCACACATTTATTAATTCGTAATAGCTCTTGCCAGATCTGTTTAAACCTAGGTCAATAAAGTTCTTGATGACACATACTGATGCCAAAAAAATTTGTGTGATTAAAAACAGTAACTTGTTTGTCCAACAACAACAACAACAACAACATAAGCTTTATTTGCATGACTATAATTATGTAAGTACAGTATTGCAAAAGCTTTAACATAAAAAAAAACAAACAACCAAACAAACAAATCATAACAATGATAATGCAATGCATTGAATGTCCAAAGAAATAGCTTCATAGACTCCTGTTAGTAAAAATTTATTATACTGTTTGTTTCAATCTCTTGTAACTTAAAGTTGCACTTTATGATTCAACACCATTTTGACTCCTTAGAGTCACGAAGGTAATGTTCTGGTTCTCTAAAGACTGAAGGTCTTGTTGTTCATATTCTCTGTCATCATATGAAATTTTAAAAAAATGTGGGAACTGTCCACGTTGCCTCACTGTCTTTCCATACTTGTCTTATTCTTTTTTCAGGCTTAACGAACGACAAAAAAAATAGGGAAACTGACTTCAGTCCAGACAAATTGCCTTTTGGGCCTGTTCACTTCTACTGCAGCTGTTCCCGTGTTTTAATACCAGTAGCAGACGGCAGGTATTCAGTGCATGAAAACCACATGCATAGTAATTTGCTAATTCATTGAAGTCATTTTGCCTAAATGTCCATTCTCCAATTGATTTGCCTGATCACATACAACACTCTTTAGTACACAACACACCTTGGATTCCATAGCGCGATTTACCTAGGAAGATCGAATTGAAGGGCCTCTGCTCGAGTTACCTATTCACTGTCCATAATACTGAAGTCTACATGTACCTCAGCGATCGCAAAGTTAGCTTCGTAAATTCTGATATATTTTGCGTGAAATTTTCTTATCGGAAAAAAAGCTTTTGATCCACAAGTGTAGTAAGCAACTGGGATATTCAAACGGTCTTCTTTTACCTGAGCTAGTCCAAACAATGTCTATAACATGTCTTTCGTTAAAGCTTTGTAAGTAAGGCCATCGTTTCTTGCAAAAAACAAAGCAAATTTTTTCCCTTGCTGCTGACACCTCAAAAGCTTTGGATTATTTCATTCAGCTCTTAAAATCACCGCTTTTTAGACTCACTAAACTCTATCACCGAACGGATTACCCGCCATGTTTTATGTTTGAGCTGACTAGTTACCAGTTTCCCACAAAGTAACTCAGGTCGCCACGTGCACCTTTTGAACCAATAGAAAAGCGAAAAATGAAATTCCGTTGGACCAGTTCAAATTCACGCGGACTCAACAAGGGTTCATATATTTTGCATCCAAATCGACGTTATTTTAAAGGCGGTTTGTTCATTTGTTTTGTTGTCCATATGAAGCATGCTTCCAATCAAGTTGGAGAACAATAAGTCAGCTGGATTGTGGATAGAAAGGCATGTTCCAGCTGATTGTGTTTTCATTGTTACATGGGTCATCTGATGGTAACTTTTTACACTTACTAGGGTATGAAGCTGGAGATTTTAGTTAAATCTTGCCGATGTGAGCAGGAAGCTTTAAGGAGTGATGCAATGAAATACCATTTATCGGCCCCTTTTTGTTTACTGCAGACATAATTGTAGTCTTTGTTACAAATGATCGATGGAATCCTACAAATTGAACACTGACAATATTCTGGCAGACAGCGACTTGTCAGAGTTGTCAAGACTTTAAATGTATGTTTAAAGACGAAGTGATTTATTAGATATCTTCAAACGCCTTGTCTACTACAAGTACAAGCATTTTAGTTTTCAGTTCATTTATTTCCAATCAAGAACTGAAGTAAACGAGCAGTTTTTCACACACCCATAACCTCTGTTCATAACTTTCAACCTTTTGAGGAAAAGTAAGAAGTTAGTCTCAAATATATCTTCTCTACACCATTAGTTAAGAAGGATGGAAAAACCTCTTGTTTGACCTCAAAAAAGAACTTTTTTTAAGCCAGCAATATTTACAAGATACAAGGAGAAATGTAAGGCCTAGTTATTATATAGTAACAGCACTTAAGGTAATTTTAATACATTGCTGCTTACGTACAGAATATTAGAGTGATTTCACTTAACAATTAATTTCAAATAGTGACAAGTGCACAAAAGAATATAATGGAATTAGTGTTTTAACATAAACACATTTTTTCATTCGTTTTGTTTATGTTACTATTTTTGCATGCCGTATAGTAGTGTGTAGTTGCCTACTATCTATATGTATTTCACAGGTTACGTAAAATCACTCTAAAGTTGTGTTATATTGTAAATTGATTTAAAGGTATTATTTGCTGGGAAATAAAGCAAGATTAACCCTTTAAGCCCTAAGAGTGATCAGGATCAAATTTCTCCTTGTAATATCAATGCTTTGTACAACAGAGTGGTCATGAGAATTACAGATATTATCACACAAGATGATTTTGCTCGATATTATTTTATCGACTTCTCCCCACTACTTCTGTAGGAAATGAATAGGGGTAACAAATGAGAATTCATATTTAGATTTTAGGGTTTAAAGGGTTAAAAAGTGATAAGTATGAAAGTTATGAAGAATTTAAACAATGATTATATTATATGAATTTAGCATGGCAGTGAATCAAAATATTAGTGAAAAAGAAGCTTAAGTCTATTTATGTTAAATTCATAAGATTTTATGATTTCTAAAGGATTGAAATGACTTACTGTATCTATCACCTTAGTGGGTAGAATAAATTTATTATGAAAGCAGATTGATGCTCCAGTTGGTTTTGGTTGTAAATTGTATATCTAAACTCTTCTATGTAAGATAGAAAGCGCAGTGAGAAAGATTAGGGTAAGCATAGTTTTTGAAATGATTGACTTTCAATGGGGTTTTAATGCCATTTTCATGGTACCATTTAGCCATTACTTTAACCCATGAAAATGTCAGAGGACCAGTCACAAAAAACATTTCATGGGCCATTAATTGTGAGTTTTTCAAAGCATTTTCATGCCTTTGTTAATGGTTGAACACATGAAAATACCCTTAGTTTTGGCCATGAAAATCTTGTGAAACAGGCATGAAAATCTTGTGAATTTCCCCTGAATAAATTCACAGGATTTTAATGGGTTTTTGTTTAGTAGTGAGAATCCATTCTCGTTTTGTCTTTTCTTCTTTTGGCAAGTATTTGCTCTTCTGTTGGCATGACTGTTTTCCATGTATGAGCAATAATTCAGTCCAAGAGTGAACCAAATCTTACCTCGAGTTGACAAACCCTCTATATACACCAAAAAACTGGCAATTATCTTCGATCACATTTAAGAGCCATAATGGCTTTTGATCACCGTAGATTAATTAGGCCTGGAAAAAAATCAGGCCGAATTTTTTTGCGTTCAACAAGTTTACTTTACAAAATCTTGCCAACACATCTGGATGCGTGTAAACCAACCTTTTATACCATTTATACATCACATCTGAAGTGAAACAGTGCTATGAGACACTGTTTTTATCTTACAGACCTCGGACAGAATGCAGTATTTCACAATTTTGCATTGCAAATTGCACTCATTCAATATTCAGGACGATCGAAGCACGCGTGGGATTTTAACTAACCCGTTGAAAAATTTCCACATTTACGGCCAGCCGGTTCTCACTTTTGCAGTGCGAGCTGTGGCGAGTGTTTGAATGAACACAAGCTCCAACATAATAAAGAATTTATCATGTTTATCTCTATTGAATGGTTAAACGCGCGGCATTTTGAGTACTCCTGCAAGTGATGTTCACTGAACGACTGAAAACATTCAAACGGCACCGCGATTAAAATTACAAGACAGACTACTAACAATCAATAAAAGAAATATAATTCGGTGATACATATACAGAGACAACAACCTTCATTCACGAAGACAAGTATTAAAGTGTCTCTAAAAATCCTAAAAGTCTTCAAGCTTAAAGCTTCAGTTTATGTTTTAAGCCGGATTCCTGGTGTTTGCTTTTTTTCAAAGATGAACTCGAAGCAAGAAATCGCTCAAAGCTTTCTTTTACAGCCAGAATTATAACTAAATACTCTTTGGAACGTTTTCTTTCTATCTGCTGTGAGAAAATGTTTAAAGGCTTTTTAAAATTCTGTAAGCTTATATCAAACGTGATACTCGGTCAGATCATTGTCTCAAATCTTACAAACGTGCATCAACTAAACAGCCGCATAAACTACGCTCGACTTCATTAAATTAGATATAAAAAACAAACACCAAATACAAATTACTCAGGCTTACCATTCGAGATGCAGCCCTCAAAGATATCAAGTAAGGCCAGTATCGCTTCAGACTTTGCAACCCTCTTACGCATCAAGCAAGGTGAAAAACGAAAACGATGCCATCCGAAATCGGATTTCCGACTTTGACAAGTGACGTATTTGTCAACAAAAAACCCAATAAACAAACTAACCATGAATAACGGAAGACTCCTGATAGAAGTTGAATTTCATTTTGTACATCCAGTGGAAAAAGACAGTTAAAAACATCACAAGTTGACACAAAACTGTGTCAGCTTCAGCTTTCAAAGTAAACAAGATTCAAGATGCTGCATAAATGTTCCGCATGAACTCACCTGTCAAATTTTGACCTATCAGAGCATAAAAATTGGACGTAGAGCGTGACCAACGCGTGACCATGGTGAGCAAAGTGAAATGCAACTGTCTTCCCTGCCTTTCATAGCTGGCTGAATTTTCGCGTCCGAGGTCACTTTGAAATCAAAATTTTAATTGTGCGGCACAAGAACACAACATATTTCATATTAATTTTGAAAAAATAGTAATAAACTTGAGCCTGTGATCATTTGAAAACTAGTAACTTGTCAGCGGATAACCTCAAAAAATACTTGACCGCGATGTGTCAACACCTGAGCCCGCAATACGGTCAAGTGATACTGGTCAGCGGATAACCTGTTTTGACAGCTGTCAATTGTTCACAACATTGATGTCCAATATGTGTGCATTATCAGTTTTCCTGTGCTCTCAGACTAGCTAGAAAGTATGAGATTGAACATTGATCGCGATCAAGTGAAACAATTAACTGGTTAGCAGACCGCTTCCAAACAAAATCACGTCATCTCGATGAGTTGACACATGAGCCCGCGATATCGTCATGTGATACTGGTCAGTGGCTATCCTTTTTTGACAACTGGCAATTTACCATTTTGTGAATGTCCAGTATACAAGATATGGACTTGCCAAAACACGCCTGAGACACCCCTCCCTCCGTTTTGATACTCTTCCCTACCCCACCCTTACAATCTGTAGACGCATACGTACGTACGTACGTACGCTCGGTCAATCACGTGACAACCAAACGAAAAGAGGTTGACCATATTCTATGAGTATGAGGCTCTGTCCGACGGGCACTTCGCGCGCGTGGAAGCTCCGCTAATATATAGATTTAGCCAGGGCTAAAAGCGAAGCTCCCGTTAATAAATTCATAATATAAATCAAACAATAAACTTGTAATCCACACATCAGGGCACATTCATTTGACGTTTGAGGCAAAGGCTAAGTGATTTTAGGGAAAAATAATTTGACAGTCCAAGAGTGAAACAGTTTTTACATCGAGTTAATAAATAGTCTTACTTGTACACCCAAAAATAGCAATCATGTTCGATCACAGTAGATTAGGCCTGGAAAACAAATAGACCTACCTATTCGTGTATTGTATTTGCATTAGCTGTTGCATCATAATGTGGCATTCACCACTCTCTCCAACATTGCTCCGTTTGAGAGACTATGGATAATTGGACAACCCCGAAATATAATTTTAAGAAACACACGCGCCACGATAGTCCTTGGTGGCAGCTAATTTACACGTTGCATTTCTCTGTCTAAAAGAGAGGCCAAAATAAAAAAAAACAGGTCGGATTTTTTGTGTTCGACAAGTTTAGTTTACTAGTAAATCTTGGCGATGAATCTGGTGGTGTGTAAACCAGCCTTTTAAACATACTTTTTCTCATCACGTCTCAGGTAAACAGTACTATGAGGCCCTTGTTTTTATAATACAGACCTCGGACAGAATTTGTTCTTTTTTGCCCTATTTAAGCTATAATTCTGCAGTTTCCACAATTTTGCAAGATAATTTGCACTCATTCAATATCCACGACGATCAAAGCACGCCCTTCCTTTGCACAACAAATTATAGCATTGAATTATAAAACGTTTTCATGAAGGAGAATTCTATAATGCTAGGTATTTCAGTTAGAAAAATCTGGTCCTATGTGATATTCAGGGTAATATGGGCTTTTAATGAAAACGATAAACAAATTCCCAAAATCACTTTTCGGCCAGCCGGACGGGGCTCACTTTTGACAGGCACCAAATTTGCAGTGCGATTAATAGAGTTACCATTTACGCTTCAACATGATAGATAAATTGTTGTTTAGGTTTTATTTCCCTTTATTTATTAAACTGCGTATGGTTTTGGTATGTGTAATCTTTAAAAGCGAGTGATATTTACGCGCGGCGTTTTGAGTATTCCTGCATGAGATGTTTATGTTCGACTGGATACAACCGGTGCAGCGATAAAAATTGCGAGAGGGACTACTAACAATCAAGAAAATAAATATAATTCGGTGAAACATGTACAGAGACAATAATTTTCATTCACGAAGAGAAGTATTGAGAGTAAAGTGTCTTTGAAACTCATGAGTCAGGTAAGCATAAGCTTATTTATGTTTTAAGCCGGCTTCCCAGTGTTTGCTCTTTTTCAAGATGAACTCGAGGCAAGAAAATCGCTCAGAGCTTTCTGTTTACAGCCAAAACCATAAGTAAATAATCTTCCGAACATTTTCTTTGAATTTGCGGTCAAAAAATGTCTAAAGGCTTTTTAAACCTGATACTATTGTGGGTTAGATCATTGCTCGTGTACAAACTTAAGCCGCATAAACCATACGCTCGACTTCAGGAAACCGAAAAAAAAACACATCAAAGACAACAATTTCTCAGGCTTACATGTCGAGATGCTGCTTCTGAAGGTCATCAAGTGTTCCAGAATTTTCAACCCTCTTACGCCTCAAGCAAGGGCAAGTGAGTAAGCTCATTTTTGAAAACGATGCCATCCGAAATAGGATTTCCAATGACTTTGACAAGCGGTGCATTTGTCAACAAAAAGCGCAATAAACAAACCAGCCATGAATTACAGAACAATCTTGATAGCGGCTGTATTTCGTTTTGTACACCAAGTAGAAAAAGCCAGTTTAAAACATCACAAGATGACACAAAACTCTATAAGCTCCAGCTATCAGTAAGCAAGTTTCCAGACGCTGCATAAATTTTCCCCATGAACTCACCTGTCAAATTTTGACCAATCAGAACATAAAAATTGGACGTAGAGCGTGATCAACGCGTGACAGTGAGAAAAGTCAAAAGTGATCGCCTTCCCCGCATGTAAATGTAAAAGCCGGTTGAATTTTCGCGTCCGAGGTCAGTTCGAAATCAACAGTTTAAAAGTGCGGCTCATGAACTCGACTTATTTCATATGCTTTTTAAAAAAATTGAACTTGAGCCTGCGATAATTGAAAAGTAGCAACCTGTCAGCGGATACGTTAAAAAAACACTCGAACTCAGTGGGTCGATACCCGCGATGGGGTCAGGCGATACTGGTCAGCAGAAACACTATTTTGACAGCTGTCAATTAATCAAAACATGGATGTACAATATCAGGTTGCAGGCCCCTGGCAGGCTCCCGAACTAGCTAGAAAGTGTGAGATTAAACATTGGTATACCTGTGGTGCGGACGGACGGAAGGTCGGTTGGTCGGTGTATGGTCACGTGATTGCCGAATTTTCTAAGATGGATCGATTTTCTAAGCTATGGGACTTTGGGACGAATTGAGCCCGTGATCAAATAAAATATCAGCGCAAAACTTTAAACACTACGTGACCTCAATGGATAGACAAATGAGCCGGCGATACACTCAGGTGATGATGGTCAGCGTATACTCTAGTTTGACAGCTGTCAATTAACCTTCATTAGAATGGCGAATATTCGAATTAACAGACTACGAGTGTGAGTAAGACATATCCGTCCGGCATGTAGTTGAAAATGCCAGATCGTGTACCTGAGCGAACCTGAGCCCACGTTATTAGTTTTCTGATAGTGGTCTGCACATGTCCCATTTTGACAGCTGTCAATTGACCTTAATTTGGCTTGCCAATATATCTTTAAACGACTGTCAGTCAACTGACAGCCTTGCCCGGCGTAGTTTTGTTTTTATGTTGAATTGGTAAGTGTGACATATTATATCAGCTTATATGTAAGGGGCAAAACGACTGGTCTTTCATCTGAGCCCGCGAGATAGTCATCTGATAATTGTCAGCGGATGCCTAATTTTGACAGCTGTCAATCTAATCGTACTCATACGGATGGCTTACATAACTAAGAGGCTAGTCGAGTTGTGCAAGATCTATTGTGACATTTGACATCGGCTTACATGAAGCGTGTGTACGGGTGGGCGTGTATACGGGTGGGCGTGTATACGGGTGGGCGGGCGGGCGGGCGTACGCTACGTCATAACCAAATTTTCTCAGATGGATAGTTTACCAAATTTTCTTACCCATGGTGCTCCGCTCTGCGCGCGCTTCGCGCGCGCGAGGAGCTCCGCTATTACTAAAATTTGATTTATAATGTACTCTTGTTGTAAATGTTTATTTATTAGCTTGATAGAAGCGTCTTTTGATATATTTCTAGATTTCTTTGCAACGGGTTGAAGCTTATTTGTTTAAAGTTTATTGTTGTAAGTAAATTTCTCTTTTAGCCTTGGCTAAATCTTTAATATATTACTCTATCAATAAAGCAAACGGATCTATTAACTAACCGATTGTTTATTTCCTTTGCCTTGATACAGCAGAATTAGTAAATCTTTCCTTTCTTTCTTTCTTTCTTTCTTCTCTTCTTCTTTTCAAATTTTAGAATGCGCTTACAATTAATTTAACTCTAACAGTACCGTAATCGTTTTCAGTTTCTATTTTTTCAAATTGTTAAGACATGCTTAGTTTATTTAGTCTTGGTTGTCATTTCCAGCCTTGCAGTGATCGGGCCTTATATTTGACGTGGGCAGTGTTGTCGTTGTTCTTGGCATCTTCGTAAATGCGCGATGTCTTTTTACTCCTGTCATCGGGACGTTTCCTGTAACTTTTCGAGCCAATGATAGCGCCAACATCCGGAGTAAATATTAATCCGAGCAGTGCCACAATCACTAAAGCAACCATCAGCTTTGCCATTGTCACTGAAAGTTAATTGCAAGAAATAGCCTTCGTTAAGGTGATTTCCTTGAAGAAAAAAAGAAAATGAGCAATCGGACAACTACGGCGAACACAGCGCTTTAATACAATCAACTTCTTGCTACATGCACGTTGAAATTAAATATCTTCTATTTATCCCACTTACTCTGCATTTGTTCGTTCATGTTCGATAAAAACATTAACAATTGCAAAAGAAAATACAGCATCTGCGGAAGCCTCTCGGCAGTTTTTAGTTTGAGCAGTATAGAACATGAGGGTATGGGGCCATTTTGGATTTGACCTTGACCTTGGGAATCCGGTTTGAACCGGTTTGTCGGCACTTAAAGAGATGCCTCTTTACTCTAGTATGCAGAATATAAGCGCAGATATGTAAAATATTATATATAGTAATAATATAATGAGCCGACGTAATGAACTTATAAGAAGATTGTTATCTGGGCTTACAGATAGTGAGTTCGAGAATTTAGTACGAGTGAGGGAAGAAGCACGCCATATTCCTGCTCCGAGGAGACAGAGAGAAGCACGCTCTATTCCTACACAAAAATGGGAGTTAAGTTAATCCGCTATTTTGAGAATAATCCCATCCCAGCATAAAGGCCTGTTCCTATTAGTAGCAGGAACATTATATCAATACATATATGTTATTGACCGGCTGGGAAGTCCGTATTGGTAGAAACTGTGCCCCGGGTCTTGAGTACCGCCCGAGGCCGTACTCAGACCGAGGGCACAGTTTCTCCCAATACGGACCGATCTAGGCCGGTGAATAACATTTTTATTTTTTTTCTACTGAGATTTAAAAGATTCAGGAAAATTTTACTGCAGCCTCCAACCTATGTGTGTTGAAGACGGATGCGTTTGTACTGCTATTCAAAGCGCCTGATCGATGGCAAACCAAAACAAAACATTACAACATGATTTTTAACCTGTAATTTATATTGTCACAATTAAGCTCTCTTTAGAATAAAGAAAGGATTTGTGTCTTGGTAGACAATTCATAATCTGAGTGTCAAACAAGGATAACAGAATTGACGAACTTAAAAGCCACAGCAAAGAAAATACAGCAAAGATTCTCTTCGGCTGAATATTTACTTTAAGATAAATTCAATCGAGTGGGATAAAAACTGCACAAAGGCTTTATAAAAAGAGTTAATTACACATACCAATCTTAGGGTTTGAAGTGAATTGGAATAAAAGAAAGCGACGTGAGTAACTAAACAGTTATATAAACATAGAAATAAAACGGCGATAACTGACTGCTGGAAAAGTTGTTCGTGTTGTTTATTCAAGATTGAAAGCTACATGCAATCGTTGACAACAACCGTTTCTGAAAAGTAGAAAACGAGCGAGGCAAAATGCAATGAAAAACGGCAGAATCTAGATTCAGACAGCAAGAAAGGAAAACAAACCTTATACAAACAGAGGAAAAATGTCGAATAAAAGGTGCATAAGAGCAAGATTGGAGTACTTACAGCGTAGGCTATAAAGCTAGTGAAGCGACATTACGAGCCGCCTGTTTTGCTTTACTTAAGCGGTTTTCTTGGCTGACTTGCTTGATTCTCCCTTCAGATGTTTTTTCTGAATAATAAAATTCTAGCTAACGCTAATAATAGCGCAAGTTTCAAAAGAAAATGGTTAAAAATCGCCAGTTTTGCTCATTCACAAACAGCAAACAAACTTGTGAATGAAGCTGCCAACGATTCCGCCCGGGTTAGCGGGCAAGATCGTAAAAAAACGCCCGCTCTCGCAACCAATCAGATTGCAGGATTTCGAGGATTCCGCCCGCTCGCAAGCTCAGAAAAAAATAAAGTAGTGCATGAACCCACAAAAGGTAGTTTACATATACCCCTGCCAGCAGAGCTCCGAAATGCTACAAAGGGATTCGTTAATATGAAGAATGATGACAATGAGTGTTTTCGTTGGTGTCATATATGATATTTGAATCCACAACAGGATTATCCATATAGAATCAAAAAATCAGACAAGAGGATGGCAGAAGAAATAAATTACCAAGGTACTGACTTTCCTATTAGTGTAAAAGATTATACCAAAATTGAGGTGCAAAATAGCATAAGTGTTAATGTTTTTGGCTATGAGGACAAACAGTTTTATCCCATTTATGTGTCTAAGCAGAATAATACCTATTGTTAATTACTGAGGGAGAAAAGAAACATTATGTACTAATAAAAGATTTTAATAGCTTGATGTACAAGACTAAGCACAGGGAGAGAAATCATTTCTGCATGCATTGTCTCCAATGTTTCAGCGCCGAAGAAGTACTCTCTAAGCATAAGACTAATTGTATGGTAATAAATGGCGAACAAGCAATAAGAATGCCTCAAAAGGGCAATAATATACTCCAGTTTCAGAACTATCATAAGCAGATGCCTGCGCCCTTTGTTATATAAGCTGATTTTGAAGCTATTAATGAGAAAGTACAAGGATGCCAGCCAAGTGGTGCTATGGTTGAGTAGTATGCTGCTACAATTAAGTTCGGCTCGTGATTTACAAGCTTTTCTCGTGTTCTCCCAACATCCCACGTGGGTTATCACGCCGGTTAACCCATAGAAAGTGTGGTCTATTGCTTTTATAAAATAACTTCTAGTAGAATTGAGTCTTTTAGGTAAAAAAATATGGTTCGAATACCGTGATCAAGTCACGTCTTCTCTCTAAAGTCATCATAAGCCAATCATGACTCACGATTTAATAGCGTTGAACTTTCTCAAAACTCAGTTCAGTCAAACAACAAACAGCAGCACTTCAAAACACGAGTTTTTGCACTCATTACATGATAACTTATGAAAGCCGTTTTACAGGAAAAGTCAACACATATTCCTGCGAACATACAATGAAAGACTGATACGTTCATGGTTTGTTTACTACAGAAGTAGAAATTAATTGAACACCACACTGTACGCAGCTGTATTTTGTTGAGTCGATCCGTAAGAATTTCATTGTTACAGACGGAATTGACAGCTATTGTAATGGAGGACTTCATTCACTTTTTACAAGCCGCAGTGGTTTGAGATCTGTTTTCTGGACTTTATTATGATCAAGAAATGCTGCGGTAACGACGTGGCTGCATTTGCGAAGTTGTCGCATGTAACTTTTTTATGCACGTATAGCGACCGATGAAAATATGTCAGTGGTGGAGAAAGGTTTCTTTGCCGTAGCCACATATTGGCCTTAATAATTGTCGATTCGTGAAGTCAGGTGGTTTGAGGTAGGTTATGGCATCCATATCACCGAATAATTTGTGCAAATGTTGGAAAAAACCAGCCCAAAACTCTGACACCTTTCATCATCGTTGGCAGCTTGTTTACAACCTACAGAGGCGGATTTTGTACCATATCTTGATCAGAGATCTCTTTTGGAACAATTTCTTTCATTAAGGAATTTAATTTTGACATAAAATAAATCAAGAACGCTAAAAGTATCCGTTTTGTTGCTGGTTGGCACATGGTTAAGGTTTCCTAGAGACTTTCTACACCAGAAATTCACGCAGTTGTTGTCTTTCTCTGCGATTGGCATCGTCGTGAAATGTAAACTGTTTTCCAGCTTTTCACTTTATAACTTCTAAAGCTATGGCAGAAGCGAATTGTGAGGTTCAGTAATAAAATGTGGAAACCAACGCTTTTAATATTAAGAAGGGCAGGGTAAGTAACTTGTTCTGTTTTTTAGCCTTTCTAAAATCGTTGATAGCAGATCAATAGCCGGTTTTGTTTATGGCTCGTGGTCCGGATGCCTTTTTCTATGGGTTACGGCATAATAAACCATAGGTTTTTGACCAATCAGATCACGCGTACTATCTCAGTTATTTTATAATGATAAATATACTAAACCAGTGAAAATTTACAGAGGGGAGGATTCTATTAGTAAGTTCATACAACAGATGCTTTCAGAAGTGCAATACTGCTAGAAGATTATTAGTACCAAATTCAAGAAGCCTCTGAATATGACTAATGAGGAGGAACAGATGTTTAAGTCTGCAACGGAGTGCCATATTTGCGGCCAACAGTATAAGGAAACAGATATCCGGGTCAGGGATCATTGTCACATTACTGGGCAGTACAGGGGATCTGCGCATCAGGACTGTAATCTGATGCTGCGGATAAAAGTTTAAGATCCCAGTCATTTTCCATAATTTGAGACGTTATGATTCCCATTTTGTTATGGAGGAGATAGGTTCCATAGTAAAAAGCAATAATTTTGATATAAACTGCATCCCTAATAATATGGAGAAATACATGGCATTTATGCTGGGTAAACACACGCAAGTTTCCAATATATGGCTAGTAGTTTGGGGAGATTAGCAGACAACCTTCCTGCAGATAAGTTTAATTACTCTTCTCAGGCATTCAAGGGGGAGAAACTAGCTCTTAAGAAAAAAAAAAGAAAAAATAATACGATTAATGGACAGTTTCCAGAAGTTTAGCGACCAACAACTACCCCAAAAGAGGAATTTTATAGTGTTCTTACAGATGAGGGCTGGCTTGAGTTGGGATGCTATGTTGAAAATAAAAAATGGAGCTTATGACTGATGTGGATATGTTCAAATTTGTTGAAAAGGGGATGAGAGGTAGGATTTCCTACATTACTAACCGATATGGGGAAGCAAATAATAAGTACATGAAAGAGTATAATTCAGAGAAATCCAGTAAGTACATCCACTATCTAGACGCTAACAACTTATTGGATGGGCGATGTCTCAGTGCCTTCCAACAGGTGGATTCAAATGGTTAACCCCCAAGCAACTTAATAAGATTATGAGAAAGACTATATTTAGCTTTTATTAACCCAGCGGGAGGTCTGTATGGGAGAATCTTGACCGAGGTCGCTAGTACAGACCGAACGCAGTGAGGTCTGTACCAGCGACCGAGGTCAAGATTCTCCCATGCAGACCGACCTAGCTCGGTTAATAAGATGTTTATTATATGGCCAAACAAGAAATCAAGGGAACAAAAACACAAATAATTTTATTTGCCTCCCTGCGCGGGCTCAAGAATTTAGCTGGCTTTCTTCTGTCACTGGTCTCCAGTCCAAACGGGAAAAAAGTCCAGTTTTGTACAAACTTCGTCAATGAATGGAGACAAAATTTTTCATACAGGTTCAATGAAAAAGCTTGTGGTTGAAACAGCAATTTATGAAAAGTGACGAAAAGTGCAACTGCAATGTAAGTAATACCTGTTTGTGCCTCGATCGCTCAGCGATCGGTTTTCATTCGGTCTTGCGATCTTCGACTGATCACCACAGAAAACGTTGATGTTAAATGTGCAGCCTTCGAACTTGTCAATAGTGAGCTTAAGATCCGACGACGGCGAGATTCTACGACGGCAGACTTGGTCGAGGGGGCTTGGGTGAGGTCGCCGTCGCAATAGCGCGAAAAATAGCATTAAGAAAGCTCGCGCGGCGGCGGGTTGTTGCAGCGCCTTTTCCTGTTGAAGTTAAGAAATAAATACAAGAGCGATGGCTACTTTTAGAAAGGTTCGTGAATTGTTACTGACAAGTTTCGATGATGGCGACATTTCAGAAGATGAATTTTTACTGTTGAATAATGTCAACAGATCTAAAAACCCGGATATTCCCTGCCAGAATTACGAACATTTTGACCTCGACAGGCTTGACGAAAGTGAATGCTTAGCAGAATTTCGTTTCAGGAAAAGTGACGTACCAGCTGTTCTCAAAGAGGCAATGGGGTTGCCTGACTCGTATACATGCGAACAGGGGACCTTGGAAACCGGTTAAATCGATTCACCGTTAAATCAGTTCAGATCTTTCTAAAGCAAATCAAAGCGGTCTTAGTCATGTTTGTGTACATGTGTACATGTGTACATGTGCAATATGCCGCCTAATTCAAGCATAAACTTATCGTGATGTTGTATTTTGAGCAGTTTCGAGAAGCAAGCGTTTCGTGTCTCAACGCCGATGCAATTTTTTTGCCTTACTGAAAGCTCTTGATTAAAATTACATTGTAAGAGAAGCCGCGAAAAAAAAAAACGCTTTTTCGAGAAAAGATGAGTGACAAAATCCATTGGACCTCAATTTAATAAACACATCAATAAACACAAGAAAAAACTTGTAAAACTGACTGGGTTGCTTTCTTTGTCGAGTTGACCGAGTCCATGGCGATTAACGAGTCAAACTGTTTAGAGAAGGCAAACAAATTTAATTTAAATACCGTGTTCAAATCGTTTAAGTCGCTTAGAAATTCGACAAAAATGGTCTACTGAGAATAAACTGTTAACAGTGCTAAAGAATTTCGCTCAAAATGTGTTTAAGTGTCAAGTTTACTCACGTTTTACACGCGACGGCAAAATGGCCTTCTTCACGTCACAGACAAGGCCGCTACGGCGGGAGACTTCGTAACGACGGCAGCAGGAAGTCTTTCTAGCAGTAATTTCACTTCCGCTCGCCGTCACAGACGTCTGCCGTCGTCGGATCTTAAGCAGGCCAATATGCGCTCTGGCAAAAATTGCCTGAGGCCGGATTTGTTGGACTGTGAAGACATTTTGCTGTGTTGTAGTGGAGGTACTGACTTGGTTTTCTTCGGACTGATCGGATGTACCTGGCTCACCATTCAGGATAGCAGACATTTCTCGCTGTCGCTTCAGAGATACTGAATGGTAGCTGTCGAGGCTTTTCAAATTTTTGTGACCGCTCAGCTGTGCAACGAAGTTTTGCTGAACGTCTGCTTCGAGAAGTCGTCGAACGCTGGTCTTTACCGGAGTGATTAGAAACCTTTTTGTTTGTGTCAAAAAACTGGAAGCCGCTTAAAGTACCCGGCTCGTACTCAGTGCCATTTTGTTTAGGAACGGCGATGAAAATTTTGGACAAAAGAAGGTCGAGCTCATTGGCAGGTATGTTTCCAATTGCTCTAGACTCTTTCAGTGAGTCACAAAATTTCTTCCATGCGTTTAAATCGCTCTTAGTCTGGTATTGAGTGTTTTTTGATTTCTGCTCCTGCAAAAATTTCTCAATTTCGACTTCATCTTTGCTCGTAGCTTTCTCGTCAGGACTCATATTTGCCAACGTTTGCTCGTTTTCTTTACCTGCCTCCTCGTGAAGGTCCACTGATTCTTCCATTTAGTATTATTTACAGGAACAAGCCAATTTATTCCTATTCTTTGTTTGTAACTTTTTGAGGACAACTGTACGTATGTTACAACAACATCGGTCTAGATGCCGGTCTAGATGGCAAAATCTAGACCGCGCTCAAGATCGATTTAACCAGTCAAATTCTTGAATCTGTTTGTTTGCAGTCCGTTTGAGACATGGCCATATAATAATGCCTGATAATAAAAAGGGATATATATTTGAGGTAGATTTAGACTATCCTCAGGAGTTACATGAACTGCACAATGATTATCCTTTTGCTGCAGAAAAAATGAAGGTGACACCTGATATGCTCTCACCATACTGTAAAAATATCCAGGAACAGTTTGAAATTACAGTTGAGCAGGTTGCTAAGCTTATTCCAACACTATCCAGTAAAAAGAATTATGTCATGCACTATAGGAATTTGCAACTCTATCTGTCTCTTGGTTTGAAACTAAAGAAAGTACATAGAGTTTTGGAATTTGACCAGTCACCATGGTTGGGGCAATGCATTAATTTTAACACACAGAAGCGTATGGGTGCTAAGAATGCTTTTGAAAAGGACTTTTCTAAACTATTAAACAACAGCGTATTTGGAAAAACAATGTAGAACATAAGAAAGCGTGTTGACGTGAGATTGGTGACTGATAAGAAGAAGTTATCCAAATTAGTATCCAAGCCAACATACGTTAATACTAAAATATTCAATGAGGACCTTGTAGCGGTTCATAAAATAAAAGAATTACTGACACTCGACAGACCAGCTTATGTGGGAATGTGCTTTCTGGATCTTTCAAAGAGACTAATGTATGATTTCCACTATAATTACATTAAAAGCAGGTACGGAAAAAAGAACAAAATTGTTATTTACAGATACAGATAGCCTTTGTTATGAGATAGAGACAGAGGATATTTACAAAGAACTATGGGAGGATAAAAACCTGTTTGGCAATAGTGATTATCCAAAGGAGAGTCCATTTTTTGACTCAACGGATAACAAAAGTAGCCGGTATGCCTATTGTGGAATTTGTTGGGCTCAGGAGTAAGATGCATTCTTATGTGAAAGACAATGGTAAAAATGAGAAGACTGCTAACGGGTTTAGAAAATATTTGATCAAGAAGAACATTACTCATGAAAATTATAAAGATTGCTTATTGAATGGGAAACAAATTTTACACAGCATGCGCACAATTAGGCGCGAGTTTCACCAGATTGGAAATAAGTTTGGGCCGTTTTGATGTTCTGGATGATGGAATCCATAGTTATGCTTACGGCCACTGCCAAAATTAACAAAACTGGTGGCCACCAGACCTCAGGAGGGGCCCCCCCTCCCCCCATTTTCCCATCCCTCCCCGTTCCCCAGTCACTCCTTAGAAGTTTTTTTTGTTTTGTTTTTTGGTTTGTTTTGCCCACCACCACTTCCGACCTTCTAGGCTAGCCATCTTCGAAGAACTCTACACTTTTTCATTTTATTTCATTTTGTTTTTTCTTCCTCTATGGCTTGAGAGTGAACTGGTACTTCTACCAACTCAGTTTAGACCGGGTCAGTTATAGCTGTACCCACAACACCCTGACACCGTCTACAAGGAATTTTTCATGTAATCTGTTATTTTTCCTAGTATCCCATTTTGCCAATTTTTCCCTTCCAATGTTGATATGGCCGCCGCACGGTTTTTACGACAATATCAACAAGGGTATCTGGTACTAGTATTAGTTAGAAAGGCCTTGCGTTTTGCCAATTTATGTAATACCTTCTCCGAGACACATCCTAATACTATTTTAAACGAGCTTTATAATTTATTATTTTCTTCAATGTGGGCCGTGATTTGTGTCTCCTCCAAGGGTTTTTTTCCCTCTGATAATACGCAATCTCTGTGGGAGCAAATATATTTGAAGAGATATTAATATATAGTAGTATAAAATAGATGGAGTGTAAAAATATTCATGAGTTTTTATTAAACGAAGAGAATCAAGCTATCTGTCCGTTTTGTGATGAGCAATTGACAGATGTTAAAAGTGTGGAAACAAAATGTTGCGACCGACCAAATATAACTGTAGACGGCTTTAAAATAGTCTGTACTAATTGCGGCTCTGTCCACAGGTTTAAATCGCCGAATGAATTTGTGGATTTTTATGAGAATAGACTTGGGATAAGAAAGAAATCTGTATACCACAGAAAATATCATATTTTGAATGTCATGAATGATATTGCTCAAAAGAATAATATATAGAGATAGGATATTATAACAGAGAAAAATTCTGAGAATATTCAGATTGACCAGGTTTCACCGGAACTTGATACTAGCCGGAGGCGGATGATTAGTGTCAATTTTATTCTCAAGCAATTATTCGACATTTTAGGAATAAAATACAAGTTTATTCCTCTCACTCGGTCAAAGACCACGTTAAAATATTATAGCTAGTGATGAAGATAGTTTATGTCTTAGACAGGAAGTGGGGGGAATCCCCTACTCACCGGACATAAACTTTACTCTAGTATAAAGATTGTGCCTTAGGCCACCTTACACGAAGTACTATCCAGGCATGTGCTCAGTCCGCCATCCTGTTTTTATCGATGGAGACATTATTTAGTATCTATTGGACGAGAGAGGAATTGTTTCCCATAGTGTTTTTCAAATTTTGTCACCAATGGGGAAAAATCTACAATTGTGTCATCTAAAATATTCAATTCCTTCAGGAAATCATCTTTATTCAAGGATCCGCCACGAAGCGCAGTTCTGAGGTCGAGCAAGACTTTCTCGTAAGTTGAATAGGCAAATTTGCTCATTTCAATCTTTCGTTTATATTTTTAGTCCCAGGGAAAGTCTTAAGTGCCAAACCAGCACCAGATATGCTTCCAATAATTGCTGGATTGGCCGTCAATACACCCGCAACAGTCCCGATTACTATCAAACCGGTGGAAGCCATATTTATGGCTAAGTTTTTTTTTTGAAATATTTATAAGCTTTTTGATAGCACCAGTGTCTATAGTGGTAATATTTATACAACTCCTTAATCTCCTGAATCTCTTCTTTTGTTTTATTTTTATCAATGTGGTTGAAGTTGAATATACTCATATATGTTATTAGTTTAGACTATTATAGGATATATGAGCTGTTTAACTTCTCTTGTATCATTATTTTGTGATATTGTAAGGAATCAAAATTGTAGTAATTTGGAGAATACATTACTTTATGGATCACTGCATCTTCTGAGAATATTTTGAATTTATAGTAATCCATAGCTAAAAAATTTGAACTTTGTGTTACAATTGAGGAATAATTGGATATTGAAGCTTTAACCTCTGGTGAAGGGCCGCTACCTTTTTTAGTTAGCCAAAACACAGCTCGTTTACCATTGAAGCTGTTAAGTAAAGTGTTAGAAATTTCATCATGACTATTAGTTTGTAATTTTAATTTTTTTTTTGTTGTATGTTCATAAATCAAATGTGGTTTTTCATAAATTCCACCGTCTATAATTGTTTTTATACCCATGGATCTATTTAGCCACATTTGCATTTGACTGCACGTCTTAATACTTTTGTAGCTCCACCAGCCCGGAATGATATAATTTAACTTCTTAAAGACTAACGGATGTGAGACTTCTTGGCAGTTAATTTCAAATCTCCAATGAAACCAGCTTTTTTCCGTACTAAGGAGGTCCCATTGTGCAATATCTGACTTCTTTTGCAATCCTCATTGCTTCGCTATCGGTTTTTCTCTCTGTGGCGTTCTGCTGAACAATTTCAGCGTCTTTACTTAAATCCAGGAGGACTTCACGACCATCTTTTTATGGCTTTAAATCTAGACACTGCTCTTTTATGTGTTTACATTTGTAATGTGAACTTGCTGTGAAATATCAACCAGCTCCTCTGCTTTAGCCTTGCTGCATTCATTCTAGGTGGCTCCGATAACTTGAACACTGAATCATTTTGGTTCTCCAAGGAACTAAAAAACAATAGTTCTGTGAGCGCAGTGCCGGCGTAGCATATGGGGTCGTCATAAGTTTGTTTCACGGTTTGATTTTTTACTCCTGGTACTACTGGCAATGCATCAAGTACTATAAAAACCAGCAGTTAGTTTAACGAGTTGTGATTTATCTCTAAGGATGCGAGAAATGTTTCTTGCACCGAGGTTAAAAGTATAGGTTTTGTGAATCGATGTGAAGCTCACTAACACTGAAGAACAGATGCTTGACAGAGCGGCCTTTGTATCTGTAGTGCTCCTTTGAGGTAACTTCATTCTACTGTCATCATCTTTTCATCTGTCACTCGCTTTGTTTTTTTTTGTGTGCTCTCTTTAGTTTATTAAACTGATTTTTACATTTTTTTATAGGATGACAATGTAGTTTTGTAGTTTTGTAGGTTTAGGATTTTGTTGTTATTTTTATTATGTAAAGCGCTTTTGGACCATTGGGAATTGGCGCTCTATAAATATTGTATATACTATATTATTGTATATATTATTATTTGTGCTTTTTTTCACAGAGTAACTTTGATCTTTAAAAAACCGTTGCAAATGGACGCAACATTGTTGGCCAACAACTCCCAATACTGTTTCATTTTGCACACCCTGTTGCATGTTGTTCAGTGTTGTTGGGATCGAAGTTGTTGCGCAAAGTCTGAAACCAGTCAAACGTTTTTCCCCATGCAAACACACGCAACATTGTGAATTGTTGTGTCCGTTTTCACGTAGCTCTAAGTGTCAGTTGTCGGGTGTTTCAAAGGCATACACAGCTATGTTCAAGGGAATTCGGCATGCTAAGTGGCAATCGGAATCATACCGTGAATCTGACTCTTTTGCACTGAATCGAAATTTTCTGAAGAATCTTTTTGGCACAAAAAGCCCTGTCTCAGTCGATTCTGACACAATTTTGTACTATAAGCTTTTCCGGTTTTTTTTTCCTCCGTTTTTTCTACAGCTCGGCACTTTCAGTCTTTGATATTAAGATAAAAATAGAGTGTAAGGGAGATAAGTAATATATTATTATATGAAAACTAGAAATAATCAAAATTTGAGTGGGGGCAACAATGATGGAAGATGAAAATGCTTTCACTCCCCTTAATTTTCGTTAAGTGTTTATTACTTCAACTAAAAAAACAAGTAGTTTCACGTCAGTTTTATACATAAGAATTGTTCTGGACGGTTTTTACCTGCTTATTTTCTACTCTGAGAAATTCTCAACTTGAATCTGACGTTTGCCGCTTGGCGTAAACGTGAATCTTAATCTCTCTAATAGGACCTACTCGACCCCACTCTGAAGGTCTCTGTAAGTGTTTCATATTTTATTTTTGTAGTTGGTTGACGGATAATTTAAATTCCTATAAAGTGAAATTCACTTTTATAAAAGTATAAAAATGGAACATCTTTCCGAGGGTGAAAAACGGCATAGTCTCACACGCGAGCAAAAAGACCAGCCATTCCAGTCCGCCATGTTGAATTTCCCTGAGTAGCCTGGCCTTTTCTTTCTTCCGTATGAAGTTTTGTTTGTTCCATCAGGAAGTATCTCAAACATATTAATAAGGTGTTTTGGAGTGTCAGTGGGTGCACCTATAATAATATTGTGTGCTTTTAACTCAAAATTAATTCCGCCCTTGATAACTTAACTTGCCTCTACCTGGCTTTTCCCTCTGACAAGAATTATTCACACACTTTATTCAAATATTTTCATAAAATCTCTCGAAAAAGTAGGTAACAGGTATTTTATAAGTTTTATCTTCTGCTACTGTTAAGAAAATGGGAATTTAAAAGCTTTTCAGACTGCTTTTCTCCCTTCTTTGAGTCTTTTCAGGACCAAAACAAAAAGACCATGGCCCCTCCCCCCTAGGGCACAATCTGCCTCCCCCTGCGCATATTTGAGTGGGGTACATGGCTAAAAATAGTCGCTAGGACTTGTACTATCACTGTGCCAAGTTTGATGCTTTTACCCCAAAGTGCACGATTAAGTTTTTTTTTTACACCATATGGCTGGACTAATTGTAAAGTCCATTTTACTGAATAATGTTAAATCCAATGTTTCATTTTGTAATCTCAATCCTCCTTCCTGAACATATGCAATAGTCTTTTGGTGGAATGTTTTGTTGGGATTTATACCTGTAAATGTGATACCTGATGCTCCTAATGTCAGTTTATAGTTACTAAAAAAAAAGCATCACTGACCATCACTTAAATCATAAAATTCTTCAAGTATTTCCCTATACACATTATTCTTTAATTCTATAAGGGCCCAATTTTGTCTCCAAATCACTAACTATTTTCACAGTTGCCGCGCTGTTGCCGCGGTTTTTATCCAAAGCAATATTTAGTATTTTTTTTCGGTTCATATTGAGATCCACAATGTAAACAACTTTTGTAGGCTGAATATCATATGCTGTATGATAATCATATGTCTTGTTTGGGTCTAAATCCATTGTTCCGCCCGAGAATACCATGTGCAGTTAGGTAATGTTTATTAAAATCAGTTGGATAAACCCCCAAGTCATATCCTGCCTGCGCCATAGTATTTCCCACGTGAAGAAAATAAGGCGTCGACGAAGCTGTTTTACTGAACACTACCACAACCTAATGGTAATACATCAATTCTGTCTGACTAGAGGAAGTTTTATACTCGTGTGAGTACTTATTGACATGCCATGTTTTTACAGTAATTCCCTGGCTCTAAAGAAGCCTCTGATCTCTTTTCTCAATTTATACAGAGCCTTGAGGGCAGCTTCCTGTCTAGCGAGATTAAAATTTCCATATGGGCTACGTATTAGGCAGAAGCACTTGTACGATTTGGGTTCTACTTTATTTGCGCCATATCTGAACGAATGGTTATTTAGGGATTTGTCAAGTTACTAAAAATCGTAACTTTTGTTTTAATTATCCGACATCTAAATCAGCATAATCACAGAAAGATTCCAGTTTATTTAAAAGGTTTTGCAGGCCTTTTGCTTTTTTTTTTTTTTAGGTCTAGAAAAGATCACTAGGTCTTCTGCATTTAAGAGACAATTTATAAATTTTTCTCCTAGAAATATGCTCGCTGAAATTGCTGCAGAATTCAGTAGTTTAGGTAGATCACTGGGATAAAAGTTGAAGAGAGTAGGTGATGACATGTAACCTTGCTTTACCCCGGAGTGGCAAGGAAAAAAAAAAGGGTTAATTTGTTGGCAATTTTGACCACCAATTTGTCGTTCGAGTTTATAGAAATCAATACTTCTAAGAAAGGCCTTTGAATACCTCCTCTTCTCAGTTTGTCGAATAGCTTCTGTCGGGGTGTAAGATCGAAAGCTTTTCTAAAATCAATGAAGCATGAAAAGACAAGATTTCGTTTTTTCTTTGGCATAAATTTTACATACTTGTCAATAAGCGCTTTTCAAGTAGAGATGAGTTCATTTGTGCCATCCATTTTTTTCTGAAACCGCCTTCATTAAGACGTACAATCTTTTATTAAGGATAGTTGAAAGAGCTTACCTCCTGCTGAGAGCAGAGTAATACCTCGGTAATTTCGACGTTGGATTGATCATCTTTTTTGTGTATGGGTACAATGAGGCCAAAACTACAGCGAATACTGGGTATTTCAAGTATTTAAGATTACAACATCGTGTCACATCAAATTCATGCCAAACATGCCTTTGGCGGAGGCTTTGTATCAGTGAAAGCCATACCACAGCAGCAACTGAGTAAAAGTAGAAGAGTGCGATCCGCGAAAACACGTTAGGTTAGCCCTCCATTTTTGTGTTTATGTACTTGGCGACTATCAATTAATCTTGAGGAAATTCCCTCAGATATGGTGAGGTTGTAAGGTTGCATGTAAACGCGATTTAGTTTTTAACCTCCCTCAGCAGCCTGATTTTACCATTCCTAGGAAAAATGCCAAATTTTTAATCGAACTCCTCTCACTAAATTACAACATTCCACGTTGCCTCGATTTCTGTCTCATGGATGGAAATGAAGTCAATAATAATATTCTTCGTCTTTTTTTCATTATTTAATACTATTGGCACCTAGATTTTGACGCCTACAAAGGCAGTCAAGTGATTCACTTCGATTTTCTTTATATGCACAGCCAGGAGATTTTGTTTAGTTCATTTAAGGAATAGGAATTGTGAGTTTCCAATACAGATGTAAGGGTTGACTAGAAAGTCAATTATTTTATTCTACTCAAGTTTATTTGACTTACCTGGAATATGACTTGCGCTTCAGTGTTATTTCCTTTCCCTGCGCTGAAATTTAGAAGAAAGTTAAAAATGAAATCAGCCAAGCAGACTTTATAATTACTGCGCCAAGATGAATAGTTATTTGCACTTATCGTTTTGATATTGATTTATTCTTTGAACGGATGACGTATGAGGAGAAAATTCTCAAACTTAATTAGCCCCATCACTTTCACCATTGAGTTATCTTTGAATTTATCTCATTTCGGTCTGAGATTCTTCTTTTACGGCTCGCCAAGCTGCTTTTCAGGGCTGCATCAAAAATTAACATTACTTTAATTCATTTCCCAGTTTGCAGTCTGCAGTCTGCAGTCTGCAGTCTGCGGTCTGCGGTCTGCGGTCTGCAGTCTGCGGTCTGCGGTCTGCAGTCTGCAGTCTGCAGTCTGAGGTCTGCAGTCGGCAGTCTGCAGTCTGCAGTCTGCAAATGTCATACACCGAATTCATTTCACGGTATTATTGACGAGATTTGAAATCACGTTAATGGCAATCGGCAAACGGCAAACGTCAGGTTCAAGTTCAAAGTTTTTAAAATTAGACTGATACGAGCAGGCTGTTTCGGTTCTACTCTGGAAAGAGCACGAAGTGCGAAACGCCATTGCAGTGCTGCGCAAGACAAGAACACTAGCTAGCTTTACAAAGCGCATTTGAAAGTTTCGTGGGAATGCCATAACTCATGAGTGGAAACCGTTTATAATGAGCATTATCACAACACGCTCTACGCTCAAACGGTTAATTCCAAAAGTCAGATGAAGAGTCAGCAAAAAATTACCTCCTAGTCAAAAAGAAAAAACTAGAGACTTTACAGTTTGAATTCTATGTTTTGGTAACTTTTCTAATTTGAGATGGCATTTCCGAGATCCTAAATTTAAAACACTTTACATCCTGTTAACGTCTCTTGGCCACGGTAAATGAACTGGATATGAAAGGTTTACACCCTTAAAAAACCTTAAAGTTTCACTATCGTTAAACAGCTAACTAGTTTCTCAGTAGTTATTTGTAATAATATTTCAGAGTTTTCATGAAGATCAAATTAAACCAACTGTTAATTGGTTTAGTTTGAAGCGCGCGTGATATTGTCAGTGTTTACATTTCGATGATAAAATAATGAATTTCTATAAATAATGATGATAATAATAAAACATAAATTTCAAAGACTATTTACTTTTCAATAATAAAAAACTATCTATGAATTAAAAAGGTATTTAAAAATTCTCTTTTTTAAAGCGTTAAGATCTCCCGTGTCTCTTATATCTTTGCTATTATTACTGTACAGTTTTGCCCCACTGTAGGTGAAAGTCTTTTGGCCAGTGGCCAGCCTACACCGAGGCAACGTAAGATCATTATTCTGTCTAGTGTCCCTTTGGTGAATTTTTGCACGATATTGAAAGCGTCCGTGAAGGTAACTCGGTGTTAGATTCTTTAAGCATTTGTACACCATCTCTAGGTTGTTAAAAAGCAGTTTATTCCTTACGTTAAGCCATTTAAGGGACTTAGGGTTTCTGAAACATGATCGTACTTTCTTAAACCAGCTACGATTCTGCAGGCATAGTTCTGAACTAGCTGAAGTTTTCTAACGTTCTTCTCGCTCATGCTACTCCATACCGTCGAACAATAAAATAATTTGCTGAAGACCAAAGCATTTATAAGATAGATCAATGTTTTTTTTATCTATGAGATGCTTTATCCTATTAACTCTCTTTAGTTTAAACATACAGTCAGAGGCAGTTTTAGTGATTTGTTCGTTAAAGTAAATATATGACAATCTATGTACACTCCCGGGTCCTTTGCAACTGTTACAGGCTTGATTTGAGTTCCCAGCATTGTCGCACTTGGTAATAAGGTGGTAGGTAATGTCCTCATGAGTTGTGGGACGCCCACATAAAGGAGATTTGTTTTTTCAGGTTAATGAGCAGCGAAATTCTGCAGCACCAAATCGATATTTCCTTAAGATGTTCGTTTACTGCAGAGATAACGTCCTTAAGTTCGCTGACCGGGAACCCAAGGAAGAGTTTAGTGTCATCCACACAGCCGAGTGGCTCGCAATATTTTGAAACTCGAAAGAGGTCGTTTACATACAATGTAAACAACACCGGGCCCATGATGGATCCTCGCGGTACCCCAACCCTAAGGGATAAGGGATCAGATACAGTATTCTGAAATTTAACGACTTGTTGACGTTGCGATAAATAGCTTTCGAACCAGGCACACGCAGACTCAGATACACCAGCTTTGCGAAGTTTACGTAACATTAGATCGTGTCGAATGCTATCAAAAGCTTTGGACATGTCCAAAAGAACAATAACAGATATCTTCTTTCGATCTATGTTATTAAGTAATTTATCGGTGAAGTGATGTAGACTCGGTTGAGTGAAGTTTTGAATTTCCACTTTGCAGGTGATGTATGACATTGTTTGAATCGAGGAAACAGGTAAACTGCAAGTGAGCCGCTCTTTCGCATACTTGAGGTAAAATAGGCAGTGGTGATATTGACCTCGTGTTTGCACGCTCTTCACTGTCCCCGGACTTAAGAATTGGAACGATTTCTGCTTTCTTCCATGGAAGTGCAAAAGTAATCAAAGTAAAGGAATTGTTGATAAGACTTGCTATAATGGGAGCGATAACTAGTGAGCTGTCTTTCAGGATTTTGGCGTTAACTTTATCACAACCGGGAGCTTTGTCTGACGATAGACTCTTATTAATAATGCACATCGCCTGTGGTAATGTGTTGAAATGCAAATAAGAGCGGTATTGTTTGGACAGGAGTTGCGATCAGATTAGCACGGATCAAATCCCTCTGTGTCATGAATGTTAAAATTGTGTTCCTCGGCTAGCTTCGTGGCTTTCAAAGCTGTCATTGTACCTATATCTGTGATAAAATTCATTGAGTTTGTTTTCTAGGAGAAGCGGATTTTCGACATTGGCTAATGGAGTATTCTTCCCTGGAATGTACCGATTGAGAATTTTCCTAATAGAATTGGTTTTGCCATTCGATTTTAGAATTTCAGAGCGAGCATGCTCTTTTTCGGCAAGCCTGGATATATTCACGTTTAACTTCCTGACGAAAATGGCGATACGCATTCCAGTGTAATTTGTCGTTGGTCTTCATAGCCCTTTTGTGCCACATATCACGCGTGTTCATTAATCCTTTGATCTCCGTTAACACAAATGGGTTAGGTCTTGAATGAATCTTAATTTGTTTGATGGGAGCATGATTGTCCAAAACGTATTGGAAAAGCCAGTTAAAGGCATGTACTTGGTCGTCAGGATCGTCAAAAAGATTAACGAACGTTAGCCGGATCCTCAATAAAACTACCATGGTCATAGTTTTAATAACTTCCCGTGGTCACAAACGAAATCCTTGGTCTCGGTGTCTTTAATTTGAGTGTTAAGCTCACTAAACGGTGATCACTAATTGCAGACTGTATCACATCACAGGCATGAATGGTATTCTCGTTCGTTGTCAAAGTAACGTCTATAAGTGACTTGGATTTTTCAGTCACTCTTGTTGCGGTTTTGACGAGTTGTGATAGACCAAAAGTCGAACGAAAATCGCTCTGTGCATTACCTTCAGGATCCCCTCCAATACGATTACAGATAAGATCTCCAAGAATTATCACGTTTGAGCCATAGAGCAAATAGTCTATATATGTACTAGCAAAAAAATAGCAATCATTTTCTATCACAGGTAAAAGCCATAATGGTTCTTGATCACAGTAGATTAGGCCTGGTAAACAAATTCTTGGAAAACAAATCAGGCCGAATTTTTTGGGTTCGACAAGTTTACTTTACAAAATCTTGCCAACAAATCTGGGGTGTGTAAACCAACCTTTCATCCTTTTTATACATCAAATCTGAGGTGAAACAGTACTATGAGGCGCTGTTTGTTTCATATAGACCTCTGACAGAATGCAGTTTTTCACAATTTTGCGATACAAACTGCACTCATTCGATATTGAGGACGATCGAAGCACTCGTGGGCCTTTAGCCGGAAACCGTTAAAAATATTTCCAAAATCACCTATACGGCCAGTCGGTGCTCACTTTTGACAAGCGCCAAATTCGCAGTGCGAGCTGTCCAGTGTTTGAATGAACATTAATAGAGTTACGCTTCAACATCAGGGGGTCGACTCTAATAACGATTCTGTTATATTACCGCAGAATGCTGTACTCTAACATAAATTTCGCCACCCTTTAACTATCTCTGGAGGTCCCCAAGAATCCAAGAAAAAATTCAAACACCTAAAGCACAAAAGTGTTAATTTGTTCAAGATTCAAGTATACATGTGTGTGTTCTACATAAACGATGTGTAATTTCTCACGCTTTGGCCCGCCCAGGAAGATAGCTTTGAAATTAAGCCATCGTTTCACGATTTCTACTGGTCTTTTAACCGCTTGAAACATAGCGTGGGTCTCTCTAAGCTTTAGGGCTAGGCAATAACTTTCCGGTTTCAATCACCTACCTGCCTGCTTCCAAAGTGAGAGGCGCAGTTCTAGAATCTTAGAGGGCCAGTAATAAGTGATTTTTTTCTCTGGTTTTTGGGTTGTTACAGGTGAGGGGGAAATCGAAAGCGCAATATTAGGTGTTTGGCCTACGCAAAGCAAGTAATCAACTTTAAAACTGTTAGAGGGAGATTTTAATCAAATGTACTCTTGCCGTCAGTGGAACTCAATATAAATTGACTGAGGCCGCTTTTTTGCCATTAGCGCCATTAGCTCTAATTGTCTTTTTATAAATTCTATTTTAAATGTAAAACCATACGACAAACGTAAATGCAACCAGATTGACGTATAAAATATTCTGTTGACTAACTGACATTGTATTTTACTCAATCGAACTCCCTTCAACGTCAAGAGAATTTTGTGCCCAAAAAAAGAAAAAAAAAAGAATTTTACTGAACACTATCTTCTTTCTTCTGAATGTAAATGTAAGCATACTGAATGTTTAATTGGTAGACAATCTTTCAATCGATAAGCCTTTCTCAGTAGGTGTAGTATTAAGAGACAAGCCGCACAAATTAAAAAATGGGCCCCCCACAGTTATCAATTTTCCTATTAAACGTGGGTAGCTCAGATAGGCGCTAGTAAGATATCTCAAAGATCGAGACAAATGTAATAAACTTGAATAGATAGTCTTATAATTTGATTTTCTTGCTCTCTGTAATCACTTTTTTTGCTTCAGTATTGGCGCACAATAGCCAGGGACACGAAACAAAATACATGTATTTGGTCGATGCTGTCGTACAACATCATCTTACATTTTATTTAGAACTGGTCCATTTCCATTCCGACACAATGAAACGTACTCAGAAAAATTCGCATACTGATAAAATACTCATGCCACGCACTGAGTACATCACTGAATACTCAGTAACTATACGGTTGACGATGAGTGACAAAATACAGGGCAAACATAGTGGTCTGATATTGCGACGCGCCCGCCCCCTTTCCCCGCTCATCATGTCATGTCGCCAATTTCTGTAAGCTATTGCGTGTTTTCCACATCTAAGTATTTACCTTTTCGCCCTGATACATTCCTTTTAGTAACTTGACTATGTAGGCACAGGGCTAATAGACTAACAAGCACACGACGCTTAAAGTGGCTTCAGTCACTTAACGCATGATGAATAGTCCATGTTAAAGATGTTTGTCTTTACTGAATGGCATCCTAAAAGCATTACAAATGCAATGAAATTTGGTTGGACTACGCTAGGTCGCTACTAAAACTGTTCAGTCGTGTTGGCGTCGGACAAAAGGACGTTTCACCATTAATGGACCACTCACTTTCGATCAAAGAGCTTGAGAAATATTTTTTTTTCCGCTACCCTTAGGGCATCCGTCTCTACTGACCATCATCCGTCCATTCAATATTTATCGTTATCCAGGAAGATAAAATTTATAATAATATTAATAATAGTAATAATAATACTAATGGAAACTTTATTTGTCTTTTTCAATGTAGAATTGTAAATCTCGCTACGTATACTGGCAATTAACAATTGGCTGCTTGACTTATTGAATTACTTTGAATTATTAAAAAATCAAGTTTCATTAAGTCTGGGCTATCCCAATTCCTATTTCTACAACAAAACTGATGTCATTAAAATGTTGCTCTGATGGCTATATTTATCATTTTTGTTTTGTTATACAATAATAATAATAATAATAATAATAATAATAACAATAATAATAATAATAATAATAATAATAATAATAATGAGACGGCTTTAACTTATTTTTTTCCGGCAACGGGCAAAATATGACGCGTTTAGCTGTATATTTTTCTTTGCGTGGTTACTAGTCTTAGAGTTAATAGAACTTTGGAGTCATGGTAGTGTAGTTGTTTGTTTTGGGCCAAATATGTGAAAGAAAATAATACTTTATCAGTAGGCTTAAGCACAAAAAACGTCGTGCCTGTGAAACAAAATATTAAATTTTCAATAACTAACTGCCTGTTAGTATAATTAAAATTTGTTCATGCTTAGCGTGCGTATGTCGAGTTATGGATGCACGCAGGACGTTGGGAGAGCACGAAAGATGCGTAAGAGTTGCTCAAGGCGCAGCCGAGAGCAACTCTAGGTTCTAACATAGATGACAAAAATGCTGGCTTTTTGATTAACTACAAAATTCTCGTAACGCGCGACATAGAAAAACAAACTCCTTTATTGGCTCGTTACAAACACGCCACAATCGTCTAGTTTGAAAAAAAAAATTCTTTCTGTAAAGCTGAGAAAGATGTTTATGTTTTGCCCGGCGAAATCCAGAAAACTTGTTTTTTAGGGAAGATGACTGTCATCCTTCTTAATTTCTATTCATTTACGAACAATTGCTGGTCATTACGGTCTCTTGATAAGAACTGGCAGCAGTAGTCTTTGTGAGTAATAAATTTATGTCTTCTTGTGTAATTTGTCTTGTTATTGCAAGATAAATTTTCCTGCTTCAGAAGGTCGGGATTGTTCGGCGATAACAAAAGTGCATAATTTTTCGCTATTAAGCTTACGGGTCATCCTCGGTGTAAAAACCTGTGAAGTTTTTCTTTGTTTTCTAGCTCTTATTTTCCTTGGTTCTATCGTGTTGACTTCTCACCTGGCTTCTTTCTATTAATTGCCGACGTCACTCGTGAGGTTCCGAGGATTTTACACCGAGTATGAGCCGAGCTTATTTTTTTATAATTAACTTGTTTTAAAAGGGAAGACACTTTATACAAATTGGATATTTCCCGACACAGAGCAATTTGTGGTCTTTTCCAGCTGAATGTCAGTCTTTACGGCAGACTTTCAACGATTCAGGCTCTATTATTTGCGAAACATCTTCACTGCTTTTGCTTTGGTTTGTGTTTGAAGCTCAATTCCAAAAATGCTAGCAAGTTTTTCATTATTGCCATCGATTTTGGGTACTTAGTACTTAGGAAAAGAGACGAGAAACACATTTGAACACCTAAGCAGGAAAAAAACTCTTTGTTATTTACGCACGGGCGTACGTAAAATAATGAAGATTTTGTTCATAGCGGCTCAATAGGACTGATATAGGGTAAGCACGCGCGCTTTGTTATATCAGTAATTCTTTATAGTAAATCATTATATGCCGGGAATTTTTTTTAGAGCCAGATGGCTATTATTTATACTCTTCTGAGGTACCTTCTATAAAATTTTGAATTGAAAGGCCTTGTCATAATGACATGTCACGCGACAAGGAAAAACTGGACGTCAATAATCGCATGCGTGGGCTGTGTTTACGTAAAATTGTACCCACAGCTGCAAACAAATAATATATAATTCTTTGGAAGCAAATAACATTATTAGTCGGGCGGATATTTTTTGTTCAATGCCAGATGGCTATTGGCCTTTCTGAAGTAGTGTTTTTTTCAATTTTGAAATGAATGGCTACTATGCCACTCGAAAGTAATAAAGGAGCTAAATATAGATTGAACATAGTTTCACCCACAGCGACACACTGGTGGTAGACATTTCTAACTAAAATGATTCAGTTAGTCGTTGCTTTATAACATTCTATTAATTCTATTTATTTTTATAATAGTATCTTCATCCCCTAACCGCAAAACCACATGTATTATTGTTTAAAATTTGACAATTAAACAGCGCGGTTATTCATTTTGAAATAGGTGGCAAATTGAAAACGGCTTGATTAAACAACTTGATTAAACAACTGAAAAAGTTGCTTCTACAGCATTCTAAACAGACTGTTGACTTGTTCAGTAAAAGCAAAACACATTGAAGGACACCTTCTTCGAGCAAATAAAAAAGCTTGATCAACTTTACTCCAAAGCACGAAAAACGAAATCAGAATTTATGACCAAACGATGTTTAGAGATCCCGCTGAGTTTACTTCGCCATGCGCCAAGGACTACTCGGGAACAAATTGGTTTTTTGAGTCAAAAAATGTTCAAACAAGGCGATATTTTGCTTAACTTAATTTTCAAAGAGGGTGTAGTTGATTATAAGCTGACAAATAATCAAACTTTTAACTGACATTTTGAAGCGCCCCATTCGGACGACCCTCCAGAAAAACAAGATGGATCAATAATGTTCGTGAGAAAGAGGAAATAAAGAGTATATCGTGGCACTGAATGGCAAAAATAAACGAGGGAGACGCACTTTTCTTAATGAATGCATACTTAAAATCGCAGTCCAATTTGTCATGTAAATCAACAACGTCTTAAATCGATAAACAATAATGCCGAACTATTTTAAACTATGAGGTTAACGAGAATTCGTCGCGATCGTTAAAATGGAGATATGAGGCCTCGAAATTGCGGGATTTTTGCAAGTCATGCGTGTGAAAAAAAAAAAAAAAAAAAAAAATCGGTTCAGTAACGGGGATCAGATGGAGAGCCCCTTTTACTAACAAAGAAAGGAAGTCGAATTATTCGTTTAAAGATCGGAGGGGTCGGAATTGGTTCACCTATTTTGGATGTAAAATTAACCGCAACGAAAGACTGGGTTTGTTTTATAAGCCATTAATTTTTTTCACTGACAGAATTAAGTCTGATCGATCAATGAGGTAGTCGTGGGGGCGACGTTAAAAAGGGATATTGCCAACGGGCTCAGTTGTTGCTTAGTTTCCTTGATTAAAGACTTAAAGTCCATTTTGCTACAAGAAAAAAGTCCAAAAGGACTTGATCGGGGCTTTTAGTGATAATAAAAGTTTCACTTGACCATCTAAAAAATAGAAACTTTGGTGTTAATCTTACCTCAAAGTTATCTCTCGCTGTAACTAGATCACGGTCCAACTGGTTTAGGAGGGGATCTAAAATTAATGAGATGTACCGTACTTCATGGTTACTTTAAAAACTCTTCATTAATATTCACTATCAATTACTTTTACTGTAGGGTAAAACAAATATTCATTATTCATTGAAGCTATCAGTCTACTTCAGATTGGGTAAAGTTCCCCGGCTAATTCTTCATGATCAGCAGATCTCGTAAGGGTGTTATTTGCTCGGTCTGTATAGTTCTTCAGTTCATAATCCGTCTCATCCAGTCGATTGCCAATGAGCCAGATGAGAGTCATCATAAGACTCCAAAACACTCCAGTTTTCTTTTTTATTGTCAAGATCGTGGTAAAGCTTTAATGTCATGGTCAGACATCTGATAATTATGAAGTCCAAATCACTTGACTTTAAAAGAAATTTTAAAGTACAAACAACATATATGACAACGACAAGAAGTTCTTATTTAAAATGCGTCAGGTTGCTTTTTTCTATACAAATCCTCTTTTTTCCGATATTTTTTTCAGGGGTTGCTTAAGCCGGAATGAAAATCAGTGTTGTCTGGCTTACTCTGAAGAGCAAATTTGTAATTCTAATTTTAACCCTCTGTCAAAATATTAAAATTACCATGTGTTTTCTTGTAGGAATATGGAATGACTCAATAGTCTACATTCGTCGAGAAGTCATTACTTCAGAGGCTGTCTGTTTCTGTAAAAACCGCCCACTAAGTGAAAAATAATTTTGCCTAAAACTTTGGAAAGTGAAAGGCTTTATCGAGACTATTAATAACTACTAGGTGTAATCGGAACTTAGGAGAGTGCGTTCGATATGTTTGTTAGGCCTACAAGTAGCAGTTGAGGGGGGAGAATGGATGGTTCTTGCGATAGAAAAATATGATTATGGCATATTTTGAACGTAAGGATTGCGTACAGCAAAACCTGTATTTAAACTGTCTCATTATGAAAAGGTTTTGAAGGCTTGTGATATCGTATGGTTCCTTCAAGTGCTTGTAATTTGAGGAGACACTGGCCAGAGCGCGTCGGGCGTGTAAATACATAGAACGTGCAATAGATGTCCTAAAGGGCGCAGTTGTTCGAAGGCCTGATTAGCACTTAACCCGGGTTCGTTTGTCTTTTGTTCAAAAACATTTCTTCGGATAATATTCTCTGTTATTTTTAAGAGCATCCAATCATCAACTTGTTGACAAAATGAATTAAACTGAATTTACTTTTTCAACTGTCACATCTGAATTTAAATTTCGCACTAACCCTGGGTTCAAGTTTAACCAGCTTCGAGCAACCCAGGCCATTGTGAAAAGGCCAACAGTTGACAACGTTTTAGATGTAATCATTCATTTTATAATTTTATTTATTGAGAATTCCACTTGTAGACAATTAGTAAAATTTACTATAAAATGAAAACGTTACACCCAACACAAATTAGGGGTTGCGTTCTCGTACCTCAAACGCAAAAATAGGAGTGGTGTTTTGTCCCGCCACGGCCAGTTTGCAGTTTGAAAATTAGGCTTTTTTGCAGCGCTGTAAAATGCTTGATTTGCACCATCTGCCAATTAATTTTATTTCTATTCATAGGTAAAACACCCCTAGTTTTTCCTGAAAGTAATACAGTTGAACCTCTCTACCGGGGCCACCTTGGGGACAGAACTAAGAAAGTGGCCGCTGTAGAGAGGTTTTAAACAAAAGTTGATGATTGGTTTTCTTGTCCGCCTGCACGAAAAAAGTGGTTGTTAAGTTGTCAAAAGAGGTGCTGAGGCTCGGCTCACTGTTAGTAGTTATTCGCTACTTTAGCTGGAAAGACAAAATCAAGCAAAATATGACCTCAACTAATTGCCTTGGAGCGAAAAGCCAAAAATGACCTGGGTTTAAAAGCTTATTTCTGACATTTTGGACCTAGTTGAAAGCTCTAGACTAAATAGACGAGAAGATAGATCATGATCATCTATTATTAATGACATACAAAGACGCATGTACTTCAGCGTTTTAAAAGTTATGACTGTTTGTATCAACGCATGCGAGCTTATACAATATATTCAGCTCCAGCGTAACGGATCTCCTCTGGCACATTCTTGTCAAAAGTTAACGGTTTACCTAATTCATTACTAGCACTGAATCACAAATTGAGCTATAGTCCAAGAGATATAGATTCCATAAAATTCTAGTAAAAGTGCTTTTAATTAGAAACTGATGGTATGCGGCCATACTTGAATCGGATGCTAACAATCCGAAGCTCAAAACAGGTCAAACTGTGTCACGTTTCAAGATAAATAGAAACAACTTCCTAGAAGTGAGACTTTGTCCGAGAATAAAAAAAAATCAGCTAAGCAGATTTCAGTTTGGGTCAGAAAATCCAATTTTATGGACAAAGGTAGGTAAAATGTTTCGAGAATTTTTCGGTGTTTTTTGCATCCAATCCTAAAACAAGTTGTCTTAATTTGCCTCTTTCTTGGCCATGAGGGTTTGGTCTACAAAATGGATCTCCCTAAGGATCTGCTCCTATTTCCACCATTAGGTGTTAATATTTGTGTTAAGGTCTAAACACACCTAGAGAATTGATTCCTTTCTTAAAGCAGCTTTAGATTAAATGGGAGTTTCTTCATTGCCTGTAATCCAAATGACTTTCTTGTGCTTCGTGCTCTCTTCGTGTTATCCGCTATCTGTGTTATCCGTGATACCGTGGGTAAAAAAAAACTCTCTTTAGAACAAATAGCTGCTTCATGCATAGCCAAGCGGAATGAATTTTACCTTTACGTAAAATTCTTCATTATTCGACCGTTTAGTGATCCTTTCAGGTCTCTTTAATTTCCTCTTTAAAAAAATAATAAGTAAGAAAATACCGGGTCGCATATATGTCATGGCCAACTAAGGCGACTTTTGCTGCTAAATTTACTCGATGCCTCGAAATGGACCTGCCCACTGCCCACTGACCACTAATTTAACAAACGATTTTTCCATCGCCAGCACTTGCAAAGTTTGGGAGGAGAGCAACCTAGATCCGAGTGTAAAAATAGTCAAAGGGACGGGATAAGATGGGAAAAGAATAACAAGGAGGAGGGTCAGTAACATTTGAAGGAGGCTTTCCTCCATTTCCTCAAGCCCTCCCCTTCCCGCTCTTAGTAATGATGGGTTCCTTATAAACTTACTCACCGGAAGGCACTACTCGCTTTTAATACACGATTTTCAAGGGCCTTCATCCTTCATCCGAGCTGGCTCGATCTCCTAGATCTCGCCACACTCAGTTTTGATATATAGCTAACTTATGTGAAGTATCGGTCTTAAGTGTGATACGTTGGCGCACATCGCATGTTTGTGACCGGTCAATGACAGTTACTGTTTCTTATGGAGCCTATTTGCCAAACACAACCGGTCGGAGAACCGCGTTTCAGTTTAGTGAAAATCAAACAGCTACGGTTTGCTTATTTGGAGGGTTCTATCTTTTACGAGTCTGACAGCGTCGAGAAGAAGCCCTAAGCGAATGCAGCTATCTTTGTTTTATGGACTTGGCTTGGGTTTCTGATTAGTTCAGATTTGCCGATTTCCTGATGAGCAGGATTTCCACACTTCCGGTTTCTGCGTCAACCTGCATTTGACCTAGTAGAGCCGGTTGAATGAAAGGTTAATTAGCAATTAAATCTCAATTTTCTGACCCAAAATGGAAACTGCTTGCACAGTAGTTGATTTTCTGATTCTCGAGCAAACTCTTAACTCTGGACAGTTGTTGTTAAGACCCCAATTTATTTGATATTGCAGCTAATACTGATTGTCCTACGCTTTTCAGCATTTATCAAGTCCATGAAAAAGGAGTATCTGTCCCTTGGAGGAAAACAGGCATGGGGTGGAAAAACGAAGGCACGATGATAAAAAGAAGGCTGATCTCCTGTCTGAACAATTCATGTACGTCAGTCTACGCAAAGGAAGATGTTGAGAACATTCCAACACTCGGTTGTTTCATTAAGGGCAGGTTAACTTTGCAGTTCATTACACTGGCCAGACTTGTCCTCTAATGCTCTTACCCTTCTGCTGCACTCCCCGTGTTCCTGGCACTTAACAAATGGTGTCTCAGTAGCCTCTGATATGTGCGCCAGAAGAGGTAAAAAAATACAAAACAAACATAACAAACAAACCTCCCGAACCATGCAGATGAAATAAATTCCCACGCGATCGTGAAATAAATTTTCCCGGTTTGCATTAAGGTTATTACACGCGTGCTCTCCAACTTTAAACCGGACTTTTAAAGAACCTTCTCGAAACATAAATCTTTCAGTCAAGTTTTATACCTCATGGCAATCGCGTGACCAAAACACTCACGCAGTCACTATGCGGGCTTTGTCTTTGCGTGACACTGACCTTTAGTCAAATTCTCAATAGGTCTCAATAAAAGTGAATGAGTATTCTGTTGTTGGAAAATACTGCGTATTAGGTATTTCACTTCTCAATGCATAAGCAGGGGATTACCGCTAACGATGGTCCTGATTTTACTGCCTTATCAGTTGAGTCAACAAAGAAACAAGATGTTGTCGACTCCATGCGTCCTCTTGACAATTATGTACGATCCTAAATACGGCTAGAATCTGATGTTCAGGCAATATTTAATTCAAGACAAGCACATAATATTAATTGGGATGTAGTTTTTATTGAAATAACGGGGAATACAAAAACAAATTTTCAAAATTTTCGGATATTTTTTCGCGAAATAACCTTTGTTGGCGGCTGTTTACGGGTTCAAAAGTTGTGATTATTGGGATTTTGAGAGCGTTAGCACGCAGCGCTAATAAAGAGCCCCGAAGAAATCTTTAGCGTTTCCTTTTTCAGTTTCAAGTGATTTGGTGTTTTACCGGGCAAAGAAATAATTTCTTGAAAAAATGCACCAAATTAAGAATTTTGGGCAAGCGAATTTTTATTTAATTTAGTGATATTTGGCCGATCATCATCGCCTCGAAAATGTATCCACTGGTCTAAAAATGGGCTAAAATAGACTGTAGCTAAATGCCGTGGGTTAAAAAGTAGTTGTGCAAAAAAAAAAAAAAAAAATTAAAAGGTAAAAAATTGTAAAATTCATGAAACGAATCAAAATCTCAGCGTACATACCAGTCCTTTTTCCCTTTCCCGCGGTCAGCAAAGCAAATAAGCGAATCCTTTAGTACAAACGGACTCTAAAATAAAAGAAACTCTGTACACTATGAAAACCTATTATATATCTATAGAAAACTGGAGACTGAACTGCTTTTTCTCAAAAAAGTCAACATTCGTGACTGAAACGTCCTTTCCGTTGAAGGAATGATATTTAGAATCGTTACAGCAAAGATTTTGAACGCAAAACAAAAAAAAAACTCATTAGTTTAAGGCCTGGGACTAAGGGTCTTTTTTCACCTGAGGAAAATGAATTATTGGCTATAACTTTGGCTTAGATGATGGCACACATAAAGAACTCACCGTCCTTAACAGTTTAAGGTATGAATATTGTGTTGATAAGTCAGGTGATATGTCACGTGACCATTTTGATAAAAAATGGCAAATTATTGACCAAATGGTGGCCGGCTTAAGAAAAGAAATCAAGCAGTAACTTTTTTCTAATTCATATTAAATATTTTTAACACTTCTCGTATGGAATAACCGTCCATTGCACTTCAATAAGAAATTAAATGCCCAAATTTAATCTTGAATTATTTAAAACTTTAATTCTAAACTTCGCGTACTTTCATTCCAAACGTAGAAAGCTAGGTATGTTTATCCTCCTTAAGAAATGCCAATTTGTTTATCCGAAAAAAGTAAATTTTCCACCAATTCGCCAATTTCCTTCATTTTTAATTTTTGGTCACGTGACATGTCATGTGACCATAATTAAACGTTAAGGCACATGAAAACTTCAAGATTTACCTTTAAGAAAAATCTCATCTTGTTCTAGGTCTCCTAGCGAGAGATATTGCCAATCATTCACATGCTCAGAACACACCTTTGAGACAGGCCTTAAACCCCTTGAGAGAATCGAGAAAATTATATTTACGTAAGGCAATAAAATTTACATACAATCTCGCCTTAACTTGAAAGGTTGAGCATGAAGGTGGTTCCTTCGTAAGCTATTAGATAGCCTATAACATCTTTAAGAAAGCCTTCTATCCAAAAATATGAAATACCTCAAAATTGTCCTTTTTCCCTCCCCTTTCCCACGGTGATCACATTCCACCGTGTTAAGAAATCTCCGCTGGTCATTGGAATTGTAGATCGAATAAAGATTAATACTGAGCAGCTACTTCCATTCAGCGATTCAGAGCTGTCGATGCCATACTTTCTGCAAATTGTACGTATAACCTACGTCTGTTTCGTTTATTTTGCGGCGATAGCTCAGGTATGGATAAATCTTCATCGGAAACATGTAATGTCTGTTATGCAGTGATGGTGTGAAAGGGGAGCCAAGTCCCGCATGACGAAGTAGACTGCCGTGACGAAAAGGACAATCAAGGAGTTGGAGATTTTCGTTTCATAAATACTTTACAACTCAGTTTTTTCTACTTATTATTACTTATTATTTTTTATTTTATCTTTTTTATCTATACTTTTTTTTTTACCCACGACATTTACCCAACTACCCACGACCAACGACATTTAGCAACACTCTCCGGTAACATAGAGCTTTAATTTATAGTTTCTCAAAATGGTGTTATTTAAGATTTTCGTTTTTTGACTCAAAAACGCTAATTTAAGCAAAACAAAAAGTGATCACGTGACATTTTAATGACGTCACAAAACTGTTTTCTTGATTAGTGCAGTTAGGAATTTCCTTTTGCAAATTTTTTTCCCTTTGGCTTTCGACAATAAATATGTGTTATGTTTATATTAAATAGCAATGGTCATACGGACAATAAAACGGTCAAATATAAATAAGGGGGTACCACGTTGCTGTGGTACGAATTTATCCAAATTCAAAATGTCATATCTCAGCTCATACTTGAGATAATGGAAAAAAAAATTTCAGCACCCCTCGACTAGTTTTCTCAAAAATACAGTGGAACGTTGATTTGACGAACCAATATATAAAGAAGCCCCCGATATAACGAATGATTTTCTTCAGCCCCGCCACAATTGCAATAAAATGTATGGAACAGAACCTCGATATAACTAACGACCCGCGATTTAACGAAATCCTCGTTATAACGAACACAACCCAGAAACGAAAACATAAAATATACCTCGATATAACGAATAAATGTCACTATGTGACCGAAAGATAGTTAATAAATTCGATTCGATCTTCCTACGGTGGAACCTCTATTCATCGAAGTGCCAAGGGACTGGGGAAATTTGTTCGTTATATCGAGGGCTCGTTATATCGAAAGCCTCGATTTAACGAATTTTTGGGAAAACAATCAAAATGTTTGTTATATCGAGCTAGGTATAGTTAATGATTGTTTTCCAACTCCCAGCATTTCCTGATCTGAACAATTTATGTAATAAACATTTGCATACGAAGCTATTGTCTCATTTCAGAGCCGTACATATCTACGAAACTAGAAACGCGAGAACAGGCGAACAAACCTGCTTAAAACTGCTGTACACATGAATTTTGTCCTCGTTGATCTGTTTCAAATTCAAATTTAAATTCAAATTTTGAAGCTAATGGTCAAAATCGCATCCATTCTCAGCTCAGTGATACAGGTTGTTAAGAATAGCATGGCATGACATTTTTTCACTTTCATATCACCTTTTAGCAAGCTGGAATTTGTATATCCCCCGTGTTGCGAAGTCGAAGAGCAAATGTTCATCTTCTCGTCAAGTTTAACGCCTGGAGGAGTCAAAGGCTCTTGAATTGAAATTCAATCCCCAAGTTAACCATCTTACTCATCTGAAAGACTCCTGCGTGTCTTAAATTTGGTAAGACCTCTAACCGCAATGTAGAAAATTTGCCACAAAGAAAACTCTGAGTCTAGGAAGCAAACGATACACGCTCTCACCCACCGAACTTCGTCGTGTTTTTATTTGAGTTGTTTGTGGCGCAATGCATTCTGGTAAAAAGTAGCGCAGTGCACTCTGGTTGAATGCAATGCATTCTGATAAAAAGTGATGAATTCAATCTTTAGAAAAGCTAAAGATAAATCGTTGAATCGAGGTTTCACGGAAGCTAAAGCTTCCACTGTAGGAAGATTCTAAAGTTTAAAATTTACGTATGAATGACCTCAGCAATCGTGACGTCATACTTTGCCCTTTTGATGTCAAAAGATATACCAGTTTTGATTGCCTCAATACTTTCAAGCCAAGTCTAGCAAGGAAAGAGTTGGAGCCAACAAAGTTAGTGTAAATTAGCCAAAATTTGTGACACGTTATGAACAATTTAGGGGTGGTTTGGCGCCGGCGTGACTGATAGTCGACGTCAGATAAAAGGACGTTTTATCTTTAATGGACCCTTCTCACTTTAGATCAAAGAACTGGTTGTGGCATATTTTTTTCTGCTACCCTTTGGGTATACATCTCTACTGACTATCATCCTTTCATTCAATATTTCTCGTGAAAATGTCTTAATAGACCAGGAAAGATAATAATAATTGATTTTCTGGCCCTAAGCCAAATTTTCCTTACCGTGGGTAGTAGCCTAAGACTTAAGGTGACTCGACCCAGTTTTTTTGGGGGGGTACCATCCTACTTTGAAGCTCTCTGGTATCCCCACCTTTACTTTTATCGTAAGTCTAACACATAGAATGGATAACATATAGATCAATCTACAATATAACATAAAATTTTTGGCGATCGGAGTAAATGTCACGTGGTTATAATGCCATGCCCCTTTGAGGTCTGAGTCGAAAATCTGCTGTTGCCGGCATTTTTTCGTGAAAATCTCTCGGCTACATATAGTGCGCATTAGTGCCTTGCGCTGAACAGAGTTTCACCAAAATCGCAAAGACCCAATTCGAGAAATTCAGCGGTTTCCAAATTTAGGTCATAATTTATGCGAAAATGATAAGCAAACTTTACACGGATTATATCTAATAAACTATGAGATTCATCTCTTTATTTTGGGCATCGTTATAACAGATGGGTCCTTGCAAGTCGGCAAAACGCTTTAGGGCCTTGTAAATGCGCGCGATTTCGAGTAAAGCAAACATATAGAAATTATAGTTTTTGCTATTTGTTGAGGTTTGTCAGCGTTTAAGAGTCCTTCTCACGAAAAAAGCGTTTTCTTAAAAATTTGTAGTTTTTTTTCCTTCAAATTTTTTCAGGGCCACAATTGATTAACTAACTACCCGAACTCTGAATTTCATGGTCATTGAAAAACTGTGACATTATCTTCTTTAAGCCAAAACTTGAGTAAACATTGAAGATTTTTAGCGTTTTGGCTGAGTTTGTGCTTTGGGAGTTGTCTATTGTTTCTAGTCTGTCATTATACAGCATTCTTGTTCAGCGCGCGTGCAATGACCGCGCTTGACAGACTTAAGGTGACTCGACCCAGTTTTTTTTGGGGGGGTACCATCCTACTTTGAAGCTCTCTGGTATCCCCACCTTTACTTTTATCGTAAGTCTAACACATAGAATGGATAACATATAGATCAATCTACAATATAACATAAAATTTTTGGCGATCGGAGTAAATGTCACGTGGTTATAATGCCATGCCCCTTTGAGGTCTGAGTCGAAAATCTGCTGTTGCCGGCATTTTTTCGTGAAAATCTCTCGGCTACATATAGTGCGCATTAGTGCCTTGCGCTGAACAGAGTTTCACCAAAATCGCAAAGACCCAATTCGAGAAATTCAGCGGTTTCCAAATTTAGGTCATAATTTATGCGAAAATGATAAGCAAACTTTACACGGATTATATCTAATAAACTATGAGATTCATCTCTTTATTTTGGGCATCGTTATAACAGATGGGTCCTTGCAAGTCGGCAAAACGCTTTAGGGCCTTGTAAATGCGCGCGATTTCGAGTAAAGCAAACATATAGAAATTATAGTTTTTGCTATTTGTTGACGTTTGTCAGCGTTTAAGAGTCCTTCTCACGAAAAAAGCGTTTTCTTAAAAATTTGTAGTTTTTTTTCCTTCAAATTTTTTCAGGGCCACAATTGATTAACTAACTACCCGAACTCTGAATTTCATGGTCATTGAAAAACTGTGACATTATCTTCTTTAAGCCCAAACTTGAGTAAACATTGAAGATTTTTAGCGTTTTGGCTGAGTTTGTGCTTTGGGAGTTGTCTATTGTTTCTAGTCTGTCATTATACAGCATTCTTGTTCAGCGCGCGTGCAATGACCTCGCTTGGCTGACTTCCGAATGCTCACCGAGATATAATAATTTTGGTACAGTGAGACAGGCCATCGCGTGATACATAGAGGTTTAAGTCACAATTTTTAATCAATTCTCGTGCTTCTTGTGCCTTTGCAAAAAAACCAAGAAGTGCTACACACTAAATCTACTTACTATTAAAAAAATGTCATTTTTTCATAGGTTTAATGCAAGCCAATAATTAAACCAACTCGTGACGGGAATATCTCGGTGAGCATTCGGAAATCAGCCAAGCGTGGTCATTGCACGCGTGCTGAACAAGAATGCTGTATAATGACAGACTAGAAACAATAGACAACTCCCAAAGCACAAACTCAGCCAAAACGCTAAAAATCTTCAATGTTTACTCAAGTTTGGGCTTAAAGAAGATAATGTCACAGTTTTTCAATGACCATGAAATTCAGAGTTCGGGTAGTTAGTTAATCAATTGTGGCCCTGAAAAAATTTGAAGGAAAAAAAACTACGAATTTTTAAGAAAATGCTTTTTTCGTGAGAAGGACTCTTAAACGCTGACAAACGTCAACAAATAGCAAAAACTATAATTTCTATATGTTTGCTTTGCTCGAAATCGCGCGCATTTACAAGGCCCTAAAGCGTTTTGCCGACTTGCAAGGACCCATCTGTTATAACGATGCCCAAAATAAAGAGATGAATCTCATAGTTTATTAGATATAATCCGTGTAAAGTTTGCTTATCATTTTCGCATAAATTATGACCTAAATTTGGAAACCGCTGAATTTCTCGAATTGGGTCTTTGCGATTTTGGTGAAACTCTGTTCAGCGCAAGGCACTAATGCGCACTATGTGTAGCCGAGAGATTTTCACGAAAAAATGCCGGCAACAGCAGATTTTCGACTCAGACCTCAAAGGGGCGTGGCATTATAACCACGTGACATTTACTCCGATCGCCAAAAATTTTATGTTATATTGTAGATTGATCTATATGTTATCCATTCTATGTGTTAGACTTACGATAAAAGTAAAGGTGGGGATACCAGAGAGCTTCAAAGTAGGATGGTACCCCCCCAAAAAAACTGGGTCGAGTCACCTTAACAGAATGTTGAAGTGGTAGACAGTGTAATTATTGCTGTTGCTGTTGTTGTTGTTTTTTTATCGGGTCTAATGTATGAAAAAAAATAATGAAACTTTATCAGAAGGCTTGAGCACAACAAAAGTTCGTGTGTGTGAAGAAAAATAAATTATCAATAACCACAGAGCCACAATGGCTCTTGCAATAACCTATAACTTCCTGAAAGAATATAAATAATATACAAACAGCTGCGCCCGCTCTGTACATTGTCGGTCAATAGTATTCTTGCCCGTTGTGTACTGAGCTCTTTGAAAATGAAGATTTTCACACATATTCCATACAACAGGTAAGATAAAAACAGGAAAAACGCAAGATTTCATGCAAGAAGTATAACTGTACAATAAATGTCATAATATAAAATCTACCTAAGCGGTCCCTTCGGGATTTTCTGTCTCACGTCATCCTAACCATCTCTTACTTGCAGGCGTGAACAATAGAAACGTCATCAAAACCCAGCCATTCCATGCGGCCCATGTTCAAGCAAATCGAGATCTTTTCTGGCACAATGACTATATATTTCAGCTTTAACTACTTTCCTTAGTATACGAGCGAACTACTAGAGTGCCTCCTCCTAATTCTTTGTAGTCACATATCAGTATACCACGGGTAATTTTTTGTATTATTATTATTATTATTTCTGGCTATTGCACTCTTCTACACTCCACAGCAGTTGTGACGTCATATTTTGCCATTTTGATGTCAAAAATATATACCAATTTTGGTTGCCGGATAAAAAGGACGTTTTATCTTTAATGGACCCTTCTCACTTTAGATCAAAGAACTGGTTGTGACATATTTTTTTCCGCTACCCTTTGGGTATCCATCTCTACTGACCATCATCCGTTCATTCAATATTTCTCGTGATAAGTTTTTTTAAAATCACTCTGAAAATGTCTTAATAGCCCAGGAAAGATAATAATAATTGGTTTTTCTGGCCCTAAGCAAAATTTTCCTTAGGGTGACTACTAGCCTTAAACTTAACAGAACGTTGAATTGGTAGACAGTGTAGTTATTGTTGTTGCTTTTTATTGGGCCTAATGTATTAAAAAAGGTAATAAAACTTTGTTATCAGAAGGCTTGAGCACAACCAAAGTTCGTGTGTGTGAAGAAAAATAAATTATCAATAACCACAGAGCCACAATGGCTCTTGAAATAACCTATAACTTCCTGAAAGAATATAAATAATATACTAACAGCTGCACCCACTCTGTATATTGTCGGTCAATTAAGTATTCTTGGCCGTTGTGTACTGAGCTCTTTGAAAATGAAGATTTTCACACATATATATTCCGTACAACAGGTAAGATAAAAACAGGAAAAACGCAAGGTTCCGTGCACTGATTCAATTCGATTTACACAGCTTTAATCAAAACATTCTCAATTTCGAGAAGAGTTTATTCTAAACCGCAAGAAAAGATTTAATTAGAAGTTGGAATTTTTTGCTATTTCTCTTTTACTTTTTACATGCAGTTCATTTTATTTGCCGGAAAGTAAGCCTTAGAAATTCACATGTTTGATGAATTCACGCTCGCGCGTTCTAGTCTTTTTTTAAACTTTATAGAAGGATATCTTTGAGCAGGGAATAAGTCACTCCGGAACTTAATTGTCGGCGAATTTCTGTAATCGTCCATCGTTTTCATGCACGAAGTATAACTGTACAATAAATGTCATAATATAAAATCTACCTAAGCGGTCTCTTCGGGATTTTCTGTCTCACGTCATCCTAACCATCTCTTACTTGCAGGCGTGAACAATAGAAACGTCATCAAAACCCAGCGATTCCATGCGGCCCCTGTTCAAGCAAATGGAGATCTTTTCTGGCATAATGGCTGTATATTTCAGCTTTAACTGCTTTCCATAATATACGGGCAAGCTACTAGAGTGCCTCCTCCCAATTCTTTGTAGTCACATATCAGTAAACCACGGGCAATTTTTATTATTACTATCATTTCTGGCTATTGCACTCTTCTGAAGTGCTTCCTTTTAAAATTTGAACTCAAAGGCTTTTTTTAATCACATGTTACGCGACATGAAAAAAAAGAAGAAGAAGAAGAAGAAGAAGAAGAAGAAGAAGAAGAAGAAGAAGAAGAAGAAGAAGAAGAAGAAGAAGAAGAAGAAGAAGAAGAAGAAGAAGAAGAAGAAGCAATCAGTAAATCCCTTAAAGCCTTTTGTTCATGCAAGCAAATCTTCACCCACATCTACATATAAATGAAAATTATATAGTCTAGTAACACTTTAAGTCGAAAAGCTGTTCTATATGTTTAGAGCTAGATGGCTACTGACAGATTTTGAAATGAAAGGCCTACTATACCAAGCAAAAATTTTAAAAAGGAGTCAAGATTAGTCCTTAAAACTGTGAGGGCTATGTGTAAATAAATTTACACCCAAAGATGTCAGTAATAGACATCCTAAACAAATCCCTAAATGTAAAACGATTCTTAGTCGTTGCTTTATAACGTTTTATTAAATAAATCCGGCCTTTATGCTGATACAATTACCTTTATGACCTTGCCGCAACGCCATAAAAGTTTTACGATTTAACATCAGTCTGTTATTTATTTTGATAAAGGAGGCAGATTGAAAACCGCTTTTAAAAAGCTAAGCTTGTTTCAACAAAAATAGAGTAAAGCTTGATCCAATTACACTCTAAAAAAAAAAAACGAATTTACTGGCCCAATTACTGGTTCACTATGCCAGGCGCAATTTTGCGACTACTAGACAACAAGACGCTGTGGGAGCGTATACCGTAAAATTCCGAAAATAAGCCCCTCCACGTATAAGCCCCTCAAAATATAAGCCCCCCAAACCGGTAACGCAAAAAACCCTCCGTTAAATCGCCCCTCCAAATATAAGCCCCCCCGGGGGCTTGTACTTGGAAAATTGCCCCCAAATACAAAGTAAAACAAAGCAAAAACGATAAATTTACTTCCAAGTGTAAGGCTAGCCCTAACGATTTTGAAACGCAAATTTCCCTCCTTAGATAGGCGCCTCCGAATATAAGCCCCTCCAAAAATAAGCTGCTCAAAATTAAAAGGGCCTTTGAAAAATATAAGCCCCGGGGCTTATTTTCGGAATTTTACGATATTTGGGCGTGTCGTACTAAGGGTATGATTCTTTGAACATGCCTTATTGCAGTTAAACCGCCTGTCATCATATCTTACCAGGGAAGATAAGTCCTTTACTCCACTTGTTTGCTGAACCACACAGCTTATACAGTATGTTCCAATCCACAAAAAAAACCCGCGAGTCATTTCATGACAATATGCACATCTTCCTCAATGCAGACATGCTTGGAGCCAAATTGCAACATAGGACATAAGTGCTTACAGCCCGGAGAGTAAGGTTTATCTCAACTCAAGTGATACTGACACTTTGAGGAAGATTGACTGACAGATGTGTTTTCACACCCATCACATTGTACAGTGTATTCCGGTTACTAACAAAGGTAAATAAAGTTCCTTAAGTCAAGTATCCACAAGGATTAATAAAAGAGTAACACGTTGCATAAACTGCTATAGGGCAGCACTGTTTACAGGAAAATTGGTAACTATTTACATTTCATATACTACAATGTTCAACATAATTGCTTGAGAAAAGATGAGGTTCAAAGGTGGCAATATGTACACCTTTAAGTTCATATATATCCTCATTCCCATGTAGAGTCTGAAAATATTGTACTAATTTATGCATGGATGGTATTTCCAAGAATACACATATCCCTTCACTATGACTGTTATGATACATATCTCTAGCATGTAGATACCAACACCAATAATTGCCACCGTTAAAATGAATGAGATATAGTTCAGTGCGAAGAGTGTTTCAAATGCTGTACCATGTGAGTGGCATATGCAATAGTGATACCCCTCAATTCTGTTATTACCATGGATGTTACAAGTATAACTGTCACTGTATTCAAGGTGGAAAAATTGCTCAAACACAGTAACCATTCCTGGCAATTCTGTTAACATTAACATAGATTGTCTTGCAAGCAGTGACAGACTAGAATATAATTGAATACCAACAATCATTATTTGAGTCATATCATCAACTGAAGTAATCTTTGTTATCTTACTGTAAATCGAAGCGCAAAGACTCATTGCGACAAATTGTTGTCCAGCAATACTGTAACGTTTCTTTGACATTATGTAGCATGAATTGTTTTTGTAGCATCTACATAAACTGAAGGTCCTGGATTCTTCTCGATATCAGCACGAAGCTTAAATTGGCCAAAATTAGCCGCTGATTCAAACAGTTGTAAGCACTATAAATGGATAATTGCATGTACAGAGAGGCAAATTCTTACTTAAAAGCCTTTTAGTATTTGGATATCTCATTCCCCCTAAATCACCTGTGCTTTGATGCTTAGACGACAGATACACCTTCCCTTGTTAACGAACTAGTTTTGGAGTTGCCCTTTAAGTAAAAACCTCACACTGTTACAGTTACTTCTGTACCTGTTTAAGAGTAAACCTATTTTTAACGTAACAATGAATTTCAGACGACAATGGTGTATTTTTCCGAATACTCTTCCATACAAAAAGTGTCACTTTCCGTGTTTTCTGTAACAAAGATTTTAATTTGTTAAGCGGTAGACTACTACGTGCATGACTGAGTTGAGAGAAATGACTAACCCGATTTAAACTAATGGAATTATAAGTTCTGTTATAAATAAATTTCCCACGACGAAATCTCAATTCAACTTCTTTTATTTCCTCCACGACACAATTTTACCTTCTCTTGCGGTGTCGTCACCTCGCTGCCATCAAAACATTCTAACACAAAACTTGCTGATAATGCAAAATCCCGACGCACAGCATCATACATGTACCGCGTCACAATATACACAATTAGATGAAAAAACACAACACGCAATCCAAAAACAAGTACATTAACAGTCACCCTACTAAAAAACAAAATTGAAATAATAAAAAGAAGTGTCGCAGTTATCACAGTAGTTCCAAAAGAAGCCTCGGTCCCTTTTGGCTTCAATTGTTGACAATCGTCTCTTCCTTCATGGGAACGGATTTTTATCACAGGCAACTCGTTGTGTTCCGCAATGCAAAAATCAGCATCACTGATAACCAGCTACACAAATCTTGCGACTCTCAAACTTGTTAAACATTCCTCTGTTCAAACTCTTATCCATTTTACACGTACACTCCTGATATTCCGATTTGTCATTGCGTCTATGGGGTCTATGAGTCTTTGATGTCATTGAATGTCTTGATAATTTTCTTTGTTTTTCTTTGAGTTCGAGGACCAGCCCATTCCGAAAACACTCAGCGTTATTTTTTAGTGTGGGCCTACCGCGAACAGTGTATGCATTTGTACGTTTAACCCGTGAGAACATAACTGAACAATATATTAACACTTTCCTCGAAACGCCGCGGCCAAATGTTATCCAAACTGCTTCCTACCGCTGCTTCGAAAAATTTCGGATCAACCGATATCCAAATCGTCCCTCATTGGATTATCCACTCGACCTAACAAAATCGACCAATCACAAAATAAGGAAAAGAAAATGGACATAAAAACATCAAATTCAGATGACCTTTTAGGAAACATGCATTTAAAACTGTCTTTCTGTGATTGGTGCATTTCGATCCTCTCGCCAAAAAAATGTCAGACGCCAATCATCTTAGCGGACCTCTTAGGAAGCGAAAAAGTTTTCTTCAACGGGCTCAGAAGGTCATTGTTTGTGATTTATGATTGGTGGATTTTGATCTGTTTTGTGAGTTTCTGTGTTTCAAGGTTCGTTGCTTGTGATCTTATTGTGACAAAAACCCGACGTTAATATTCCAGATATTTTGATAGATTTCATCCCTGGACTTCAGACTTCCAAATTTCGATGAGGCAAAAATACTAAAGATTCAGATTAACTTTTGAGATCGTAGAAGTGCGATAAAGTGTCGTGTGTTAGCAGAGCTTTCTTTCCCACATGCCTCTTACCTTGTGCAAGACGTTCGCATGGCAGACAATCGCTTCCCTTGTTTACTTGCCTTGTTTACGTTAGCACGTATTGCGTGCCCATTACACATTTGCGTCAAAACAAGCCGTTTCCATTACTCTTTTTGGGCCACGCCCAAATAATAAATTGCTTGTTTGATTCAAAACCATAGACGTAAAAACAATTCGATGACTTTGCTTGGCCCACAAGGCGTTCCTGTATTGGATTAATCATAAGCTGACAAATAATCAAACTTTCGGCTGACATTTTATCCATCCGGACGCCCGTGCAAACAAAAACAACAACAACAAAGAAAAAGATTGATGATATTCGTAAGAAGCGGAAATTGAGATTATATCCTGGGACTAAAAGACAAAAGTGACCACAGAATTAATTTCAGAATGCTCTCCAGGTAACCAGGACGTATTTTGTCTTCTCTTCTATAAAATAATAAAAAATGCATATACTGAACGCCATCTCACGCTGTACAAAGTAACAACGCCACAGATCGATTAATGATCCCGAAATTAGTAAAACTGTGAAGCTCGCGAGAATTTCTTGCAATTTTATTGAGATGTGGGGAATTAAACGAATTGTTGATCTAGAAAATTTCATTTAAGCCGAATCTTCCAACACGAAGGTAACAATCTCGAAATTATTACCAAGAACTGATGACCCCTCTTTGAACTCAAAGGCTAAACAGGTTAATAACATTCTAAGAAGTTGACAAAGTTTGCCAATCGAAATGACTGGAAAATTATCTCTCATCCTAATATTACTGGTGAACACCTAAGTTCTAGTGGTCTTCAATTAAATTTGTCCGATTTCTGATTTTGTAAGTTATGTTAAAAATATTTGAATTCCTAATTAATTGTCGTGTCTTCCGAGAGAACCATTTCACATGATAATTGAAGTTACTAATATAAAAGATACCCCACTAGATCTTAATAACAATTTTTTGCCTACTAAACGTGGTTTTAAAATGGCTTCTCTTAACATAACTAGCTTGACTAAGCATATCGATGAACTTAGAAATCTGTTTGCCAATTATCCTTTAGCTGTTATGTCAAGCAATGAAACGAGACTCGATGAAGGTATACTGAATTCTGAAATCTAAATACCCGGATACGAGATCAAGTAAGACGCGACAGAAATTGAAATGGTAGGGGTGTTTGCTTCTAGATCAAAACTGTCATTAACTATTCTGTACGCACAGCTCTAAATATAAACAATCTAAAAAATTTGTTTCTTGAAATCAGAAAACCGAATTCAAAACCGTTTTTTATTGTCACGTGGTACAGACCACCAAATTCTCCCAATGAAGTATTCTCATCTCTAGAAAGTCTTATTGGACGTCCTGATTCCGAAAATGTCGAATTCTTTTTAATGGGGGATATGAATTGCAACATGGCTTCAATGTCGGACACTGATTCTTGCTTGGTGTCGGACATCACTAACCTATATATATGGCCTTTACCAGCTTATAAACGAGCCTACGCTCGTCACTGACACAACATCTACTCTAATAGATCTAATATATACTAACTATCCCAATAAAGTAGTCTGCTCTGGAGTTTATCATGACAGCATCATGAGGCGACCACAGTCTCATTTTTGCTTATCGAAAGCTGTCGATTGTAGCTGTTTCCAAACGACACAATGCTATTAACTATAGACGTTTCACTGCGACATTGCTTCTCAAAACTGAGACGTCTTAGACAATTTTCAATACCCAAATGACATATAGCGTGAGTGGAAAATTACGTTCTTAAATGTTGTTGACACTCATGCTCCTTACGAACAAAGCGGGTCAGTTCAAAAAGATCCCCATGGATTACATCAGAGTTGAAAAAACGTATGCATGAACGAGACATCATGAAGTTGAAAGCAATACGTTCAAAGAACCCACAGGATTGGGGTGAATTTAAACGACTTCGCAACAAAGTTAACAGTAAGATCAAGATCGCAAAGGAATCTTAATTACAAACAATAATTTACTGAAAACAAAAATGACTCGCGACACACCTGGCAAACTATAAACGAACTTACATCTCGACCTACATCTCGGCCTTTTAAGAGCCATACCAACTGAATGGAAAAGTGCACTACGAGACAAAGCAGGCGTGCATGATGAATCTGAAAAGTTCGAAACATCCTTGAAGCTTTTTTCCACAAAAGAAGCCTATTCTTCCATACTTGACAAAAGCTTCTCAGCACCCACTGCTGAAGGCAGAATTCTAGATCATGGGTTCACCAAAGAGGAAATTCCTTACATCTATATGCTCCCGTTCAATATCTTGAAGGAACCAAAACTGATTATGTTCCAAGTCAAAATTATTAACAATATTTTACCTACCCAATCTAGCCTCTTCCGCGCGCGCATAACTGATACCGCTGTTTGTCTTTTATGCAACCTTGAAAGTCAATCTCTAAAACATATGTTAATTACCTGTAGTGTATCCTCTTCGTTTTGGACTTGTTTTTCTAACTGGTGGCACGAAAATTTTTATCAAAAACAGACTTTATTTCAAAGCTCTATTTTATATGGTTGGCACAAAGAGTCAAATCACTGGGAAGTGCTTAATTACTGTTTGATTGTCGCCAAATATAATGTTTTTGCTACAAGTGTACGCAACGGCGTCCTGGACTTTGACAGTTTTCTGCTGCGTCTCAACAACAAAATTGATATTCTTCGCACCATAGCTTTTAAATCTAACCGCTTATCGCAATTCAAAAAAACATGGGACAAACTTCTTTAGATATATGAATGCTAGTGTCATTTCCATAATACTTATTTGTTCAAGCTACACTTTACTGCTGTACTGTTTCACTTATTAGGTTTGTGTCTTTTTCCTTTTAATTTATTTTTTTTTCCTTTACAAATTTAGTTTTTTCTTTCTATATATATCTATATATATTATTTTTCATAGTTAAAAGAACAAGTATTTGTAATTACTTTTTTTTGTCAATAAAGAAATATTACAAAAAAAAAATTACATCTCGAAAGAGTAACACCCCCTCTACTAAACAACTAATTGTAAACAGTGTTTCTATAAACAAAACTACAGGTTTGGCAAATGCCTTTAATGAACATTTTTCCACAATTGGCCCGAAACTTACTAATGAGATACCCTCGGCAGCTGACGGCGACAAAAGTTGTCTTAAATATCTTAACATCACTGACCAAAGATTCTGTTTTACTCCGGAAAATAGCAGTCAAGTATTTTCACAATTGAATAGAATTAAACTTGTCAAATCAAAAGCAATCGGTCTCGATAAAATATCTGCAAGACTAATACGTGAATGTGCTGATTTATTTGCATTTCTAGTTGCAAGATCTTTCATTGTTCTTTGACGACAGGCGCATTCCCAGATTACTGGAAATGTGCTAAAGTTACTTCTTTATTCAAGCAGGGAATTGAAGTTCGAGTGATATGAACAATTACCAACCCATTTCTGTTATCTCTGTGGTGGCCAAGGTATTTGAAAGAATAACGTAAGATCAAGTATACGCGTACCTATCGGGACATAAAATTACTTTAAAAAGTCAGTCCGGATTTCACTATCCATTCTACGGTCACTGCTCTACTAGAGGCGCCCGATAGCTGCGCTATTGATATTGATCGTGGAAACGTTAATACTGTAGTATTTCTATAGATTTAAAAAAGGCCTTTGATACAGTAGACCACACAATATTACTGTCTAAATTCAGCGCCTACGGAATTCGAGAAAATGCTTACAATTGGTTTAAATCATACTTAAAAAAACCGAACTCAAATGTGTTCTATTAGTTGTTCACTTTCCAAAACCTGCTTTTTCCAATGTAGTATCCCTCAAGGGACTATATTGGGTCCTTTATTGTTTTTGCTATACATACAAACGACTTACCAAATAGCTAATAGGTAACTCTTATCCTAGAATATATGCCAATGATATGCATCTTACCTACGCTGATAAAGATGTGAATGTCAGTCAGTCCTGTTTGAATGAAGACTTGCTGAATATCAGCAAATGGCTGATGGCTAGCAAACTCACAATCAATATGACTTAATATGATTATATTAATCGGCTTGAGACGAAAGCTAAACGCCCTAACTACCTCTCCAGTTCTGAGCATCAATGGTATTCCCGTAAACCAGGTATCAACGCAAAAAATCTCTAGGTGTACTCATTGATACAAAACTTACCTAGGGCAGTCATACTGACAAGTTGGCTAAAAATATTGCCTCTGGTATCGCAGCTATCAAACGGGTCAGGCAATTTGTTCCCCCAGCGTCACTGAATGTTACTTACAAAGCCTTGATTCAGCCGCATTTCGCCGATTGCAATGTTGTTTGGGGAAGCTGTGGTATAAACCTACATACTGAGCGTGATGTCCACAAAGTCTTAATGGTTTTTAAATCCCTTAATGGCCTTACTCCTGACTACCTAAGTTCGAAATTTGTTGCTCTATCTAATACCACTTCATGCACTTTTCGAGATTCTGTAAATAAATTAACTTTATTTTTAAACACCAAAGAAATGGTGAGCTTTCGCGTGAAAACATGATATCTTCACATGTGAAAATATTACCTTTTGCTATGGCTACATAGTAAACCGCGCCTTTCACATAAAAAACTATTAAAGTGAAGTGGTTTGGTATTTCATTGGTGTCTGTACAATAAATAGAACATTACATGGCCGCTTGGAGATACAAAACTTCTCTTATACTTTTTATACAACACATCTGAGGTGAAACAGTACTATTTATCATACAGACCTAGGACAGAATGCGGTATTTCACAATTTTTCAAGACAAATTGCACTCCGTCCACATTCAGGACGATCAATCGTGGGCTTTTAGCGAAACCGTTCAAAAAATTTCCAAAATCACCCATACGGCCAGCCGGTTCTCATTCCTAGTGCGAGCTGCCAGTGTGGTCGAGTGTTTGAATAAACTTTAATAGAGTTACGCTTCAACATAATAACGAATTTACTACTTTTATTTTTTGTTATTTAATGGTTTCAGTTATAACGATGTGTAATCTTATAAAGCGTTTGATACGCGCGACATTTTATTAGTACTTCTGCAAGCGATGTTCATGAACGATGAAAACAAACGGCACGTACAATTGATTAAAATTGCAAGAGAGACTACTAACAATATTAATAAAAGAAATATAATTCGGTGAAACATTTACAGACACAACAATTTTCATTCACGAAGACAGGTATTTAAGTGTCTCTAAAAATCCTGAGTCTTAAATCTTAAAGCTTAAGCTTAAGTTAATTATGTTTTACTTAAGCCGGCCTCCTGGTGTTTGCTTTTTTCAAAGATGAACTCCTCGAAGCAAGAAAATCGCTCAAAGTTTTCTTGCTACAGCCAAATTATTAATTTTTTTTTTAATTTTTAATTTAATTTTTAATTTTTTTTTAACTTTTAACTAAATATTCTTCGGAACGTTTTCTTTCGATTTGCGGTGAGAAAATATATCTGAAGGCCTTTTAAAGTCCTGTAAGCTTATATCAAACCTGATACTAGGTCAGATCATTGACTCAATCTAACAAACGTGCATAAACTTGTCGCATAAACTGTGCTTGACTTCTTGAAAGTAGATATAATAAAAACAAACACCAAATACAATAATTACTCAGGCTTACCAATCGAGATTCAGTTCCTGAAAGCTATCAAGGAAGGCCACAGTTGCTTGAGACCTTTAAACCCTCTTACGCATTAAGCAAGGTGAAAAACGAAAACGATGCCATCCGAAATCGGATTACCGAATTTTGACAAGCGACGCATTTCTCAACCAAAAACCCAATAAACAAACCAGCCATGAATAACAGAAGACTCTTGATAGCAGCTGTATTTCATTTTGTACATCCAGTGGAAAAAGACAGTTAAAAACATCACAAGTTGACACAAAACTCTGTAAGCTTCCGCGCAAGCTGTCAAAATAAACAACTTTCAAGATGCTGCATAAATTTTCCGCATGAACTCATCTGTCAAATTTTGACCAATCAGAGCATAAAAATTGGACTTAGAGCGTGACCAACGCGCGACCATGGTAAGAATAGGTCTTCCCCGCCTGTATTTTTAAAAAACTGGCTGAATTTTCGCGTCCAAGGTCAGGTTGAAATCAAAATCTTAATAGTGCGGGGCCATAGTGACATAAACACAACATATTTCATATGAATCATTGGAAAAATAAACTTGAACATTGGTTTCCCTGTGGTGCGGACGGACGGTCGTTCGTTCGTTCGGTGTACGGTCACGTGATTACCAAATTTTCTGGGTTGGGTAGATTTCTTATCTGCCCTGTTCCTTTGCTATAGGGCTTCGCCCACGCGCGGCGCGAAGCGCCACGCGTAGAGCTCCGCTATAAACTTTATGTTATGTTATATTATGTTCGGTTAACTGGGACCACATGGAGAGGCCTTTAGAAAGGAAACAAGTTTATGCTAGGAGCAAGTCAATTTTGTGTAAACTTTAAGGGCTTGGTTTACCTATTTTATGTTTAACAGTGAAGAACGCTTGCGTTTAAATAATATTTCGCCAGAATCAAGGCGGATTGATCTATGAGGTGGTCTTGGGAGCGATGTGAAATAGGAATATTGCCAAAGGGCTTAAGCGTCGATTTGGGCTTTTGAAAACAGTCCAGTTCACTGGAAGAGCTGCTTCGTTTTCTTAATTAAAAGATTCGCAGCCCATTTCACCACAAAAAGTGTAAAAGGAACTTAAAGGACACTTTTGGCGATAAAAAAGCGTTTCATTTGCTCATCTAAAAAAAGAAACTTCTGTGTTAATCTTACCTTAAAGTTATTTCTCGCTGTAACTTGATGGCAGTCCAACTGTTTTTGGTGTGGATCTAAAATTGAGGAGATAAATACTTGACATGTTTTCCTATAAAACTCGACATTAACGTCAGTTATCAATTTCTTCAACTATGGAAACCGGAGACTGCATGGTTAAAACAAATCATGTTTTGATACAAAATATTTCTCCATTTCCGATTTGCTTAAATTCTTCACAGCCAGCTATCATTAACCAAAGATGGAAAATGCCTGCTGATATCCTGGAAGGCGAGTCACTTTTGTTCAGAAAAAAAGCTGATCGAGCCAAAGAAAATAGTGTAAACTTTCACGTTTTGTGAAAAAGAAATAGCCAAACTATATACTGCAACATGTTCTAGACTGAACACCTCTTTATATCTTGAATTTAACTGAAATATTTTAAAAGAAAAATTAAACAGTTTTAATTTAAATTCGACTTTTGTAAGAGATGAAGCACTTTAATGAAGATCTCGGAAGTTATGCAGACCTCCTCTGTGCGCATAATTCTTCAGTTGCATCTATAGTTGATAATTTAAAACTGTAAGATATAAGACACTAAAGACACTTCCATTCTTACTGATTAGGATCGTGGTAAAACTGTCAAAGTTTAGCCATCTGTTTAAATACTCTTTGTTACATTGTGCTGATACTTTTTTTTGCAAAATATGAGAAACTAGTATGCACAGTGTATCTAATTTTATGTCGTGGAAGTTAGCAAGGCAGTCCCTTCATTCTCAATAAAGCCGGAGAATTTCCCAGACTGAGTTTTTTTTTTCCAAAATTGTAGAGTGTAAATAATTGTTGCCTTATAGCTCTTTAGAAGAATTTTTCTCCTGGAGCGAGTTTATAATCTCGTCACGCGAAGCGCGTGTAGCGAGCGTGGTTTTAGCCAGCTGCAAAATCGGTCATGCCCCATATTTCTTACTATGAATATATCTCGTGGCGTCCGCCCTGACGTCATGCACATGATGTCACCGAGCATTTCGTGTTTCCAGGCAACATGGCGCACTATCATGTTTTATTTATTAAGAGCTGATTCTGCGAATATTTACTGAATTACTACCGGAGAATCACGAGCAATTTCTCATACAAAAGCAAGCCTGATGACAACGCTGGATTAAGCAAATGTCTCTGGGTTGAGAACGCCGACTTGAAATTCAACGCTGGCAACGGACAAAAAGACGACAACAAGAAACCCGCGGAGCAGAGAGAGAATCGCCCCCCCCCCCCCGGGGGGTACTTTGGGAATTTCTGGGTGGGGATGTGCCGCTGGGACCTTGGAACCCTTGACCTATACTAGAGCTAGTTCAGCTGAATTTTGCTACCCTATACTAGAGTAAACTCCCCAAATCCCTCCTATTCTAGAGTAGCTGTTTTCTAGAAACTACTGAGGTTACTAGCACAGTCTAGCCAAAACAACACCTTATAGCACAGTCCCTAGTCTAGATAAAATCTTCAACCAACTGATCAGTTTCCTGAAAGTTGATACCCCCAAACGCTCTGATTTATATACCCTATCCTAGAGTAAACTGCTTGAAAATCGTACCCTTCACAGCGGCACATACCTATATAACCCATATATGGCAGTAACCGCCCCCCTCCCGCCCCCGGGAGAATCGCTTAGCCCAGCGAAGGTAATTCCGTCAACGAGAGACAGAGGGGAGGCTACAGAAACCACAAAAATGTACAGAGGCATCGACGAAATACTACAATTGCACTGCAAACGAAACCGATGAAGAGAGGGAACACCGACCGCCCACGCTAATATTAGAGATCGCATGGGTTAGGTTTTATTAAGCAAATGCAACTGCATATAGCGTGCAGTTATCCACTATCACACTTAAATCCTTTTGACTATAACTAGACATGCAGACGGTCAATTGTGGTGAACAAGATACCTACGTAACATTGGCTACCCTTCCTTAACAACAGCAACCCCATTTGAAATCCCAGAAGATCCTTTTTAAAACCAGAGCACTGGGTTCAAATTTACTCCGACCAAAAGTAGATTAAGAACATAGATAGATAGATACTTCGATAGATAGATACTTTATTATAAACACCATTGCAGCCATAGGCTGAATTACGGGATATTTACAAATACTGATGATAACAAAGAGAAAATAAGAAAAATTATCTACATCTTATAGACATGGCTAAAAATAAAACTTTTCTTCAAACGCTCGGTTTTACATAGGGGGAGAGTGAAATCACTTTTGCGTCTCAGAGCATATTTACAACTCTTCCTTTGGGGGAGGAGGCTATGGAGACTGTGGGTGGGGTTACAGACGATCTCGTCAAACAGATCGATTGAAATCTTTTCTCTCCTCTCATGAAGTTTCGGTAGGCCAACTGTTTCTAGTGCTACACTATATGACAGATCAGGATAGATGATTCTGAAAGCCCTTCTTTGGATCCGTTCCAATGCAAATCTTCACTGATGTAGTTTGGTAGAGAACGATGGAATACAGGGCTTGCGTATTCCAGGACGGGCCTGATACATGCCACATAGAATTGCACCAGTTCACTTGGTGTCACTCCGGATCTCTTGAGTTGACGTAAAAAATAGAGACGAGAGGAACATTTTCTAATTAGTTCAGAGGAGTGCATGTTCCACTTTAAATCGTGGCTAATGGTCACGCCTAGCAATTTGGCACTGGAGCTAATTCAAGGGGTTTGCCATCTAGGACTAGGGGTTCAAAATCGTGGTTGCTGTTGGAGAATCCAATTCGACGTTCTTTGCACTTGGCCTCATTCAGTTGGAACCCATCGAGACTCGCTTGTCTCGAAAGGTCATCCTGAGCTTCTTGGAGTTTGCTCTCACTACCCTTTGTAACTATTTCGGAACAAGATGTATCATCCACGTATTTCCACAAGTCAACTGGTGTGTCCAAGTCATTAATCATGAAAAGAAATAACCAGGGGCCTAGTTTTGTTCCCTGGGGGACATCGGAAGGCACAGAGCGCCATTGAGAGTGACAATCCTGAGCAAGTTTAACTCTTTGTTTCCGGTCCATCAAGAGGTCAACAATCCAACCTTTGACTTGACTCGGAATATCATATGTTGTTAGTTTTTGAACAAGAACACTGTGATCGATAAGGTCAAAGGCCTTACGGAAATCAAGTAGGACTCTTGCCGTGGCACCGTTTCCGTCGGTGTTAACAAGCCAATTATGCGTCATATTGACCAAAGCATGTGTAGTAGACGATTTGGGAATCCGCCTTCCAATATTAGAGGCAGTGTTGAAACCCGCCCTAGGCCTCCCCAGTCACACTATTTACTCCATTTCTCTGCCGCCTTTCCATCCTTGATTTTACAAAGGCCTCCCCCGAGCCTCGGGAGGTCCTACCATACACGTATTTCTTGTTAAAAATAATGTGATATGACGCCGACGAGAAAATTACTTTTAATAATTTTTTTTCCACAAAGCATATTCCCTTTGGTCATTGCCATTAGTCTTTACTCTTGGTTTTCAAGTGACGTCACAAAAATCCTATCTCCAAAACCGCAAGGACTTTTAAGTTTTAATCTCCATCTAGTAAAATGTATCTTAAAAATAAATTTCTCTGCAAGTTTTCAAAGTGAAAGCTTTTTCCGTTTTGAAAATATTAATAGCTCTTTCAAATTTCTCAAGTTTACTCCGCGTGACATTAATATGGCGACCCAGAAGGCCGTCACATATGCTAAAAGAAACAATTTTATTGCATGATATTTTGTCCTTTGAATGGTGAACGTATTTGTTTAGGAGAGTAATTTGCTCGTTCGCAGTGAACAATAACAGCTGTTACGAGGCTCGCACTCCTACGAACAGTCCTTTTCACGCGCCACCGGTTTGTTATGTAACCTTTTGTACGACCATATATAGACATTACGAAAAAAGCACATGATGAAGTTTTGGCAGAGTTTGTTTGTTTGCTTTTTTATTAGTGTTGCTGTGAAGAAGAATGTGGTGGCATGGACTTTTTACACCTTCTTTTGCTAAAACTGACTGTTCCTGGTTTATGAAGACTTTATTTTGGAGTACTATCCAGGCAGTTAAGCTTTTGAACATTTTAACTATTTTGGCTTGTAAACAGGGGGGGGGGGGAGGTAACTCTGTTGTTTTCCACCTAAGTTTCTTTACCCACTCCGCCTGCCAGTATGACGTCACATAGTAACGGGCAAGAGCCTCGGGTCGCTTGTGTAAATTAGCAAGGAATACGACAGTTATTTGGATGAGCGAGGTCGAGGAAAAGCAAAGAAGCTAACAAATATCGCTATATATCGCTTATTTCATCGAATGTGTGTGATGTTTGGTGTTGCTATAATCTGCTTGTGTAAACCGTTTTGATATTTTGTGTCCGTGATTGTAGAATTTTGTTAATTTGTTTTGCGCGCCGTGTTGCGGGATCGCCATCTATTTCACGGGACCGGCAAGGTCATCAAGACTTAAATCGTTTTTTTCTCTAAAATAGGCAAGGTCTAGTCTCGAGAATAGGAGGTTCCATTCACAGATCATGCATGTTTATATTTCATCTATTCTTTTACTAATTAAAGGGGCCTAACTTCATATCATTCCTTTCGAGTGAGGGCCTCTGATGATCTCCTAATTCTCCACCAAATTCAGTAAAGCTAGTTCGTCCGATTATCTACATCGAGTCGGCCTGTTGAAAAGGAAATAATGCGAAATAGCTTTGAAAGACGCACTTAAGTTAGTTTTCCTCAAATGTATATTTGAATTCATGATAAATACAGCTCCACCAGCTTCAAACAGCGTCTACGGTAGAGAAAAGTTGTTTTGATATGACAAAATTAATTTTTCAAATCATGTGTGTCACTGTGGTGCAGTGGTCAAGGAGTTTCTTGCATGTGCAGATAAACCGGGTTCGACTCCCACCAACGTAAAAACGCTGCTTTTAGTTTCTTTGTACCTTTTTTTTTTTTTTCCTGTTTGGTCTATTTTTTTGAACACTATTTTTTCTTTTGGCCTTTTTTTCTTTATTCCTACTGCAGACCCTGCTGGTCATGCACTTGGATCAATATATATTTTAAGCTTAAGTCCGGAGGTTTATTTTGGAAAAGGGATACAAAAAATCTTGATCTGCATACTGGCCAAGCCTACGACTAGATAAGAAACATAAGCTGTCAAGACATGTCCCTCCTCTGAAACTGCTGAATTTTTTTCAATGGCAGTTGACATCAAGACAAACACACGCAGTACACCACAAACTGTACTAATTTACACCTAACACCCAAAAGTGACCCACTGGCGAAAGTTAAACTTGCCTTTTGTACATCGCCTTAATCATCAATATCTCCACTAGGTTTGCCCCCAAAAAATAATTAAACGAAACCGTTTACAAGTTTTCGGGATTTAATTACAGAATTACAGGTGTATTCCCAATACAGTATTAAAATGCGGTAAAGCAACAAGATTCAATGCTCACAGTCTCTCACAAATACCTGTCATTTAGCTTCCCCTTTCAACGCTACAGCTAAGCGAACTTTGAGAGGAATGATACGCAGTGTCACTGGCTCTGAAGAGCTGAAAATACGCACAATTGCTGTGTCTAAACTCCTCAATCTTGCTGTGCACTGGCCCTCAAAAGTGTGACCGGTCGGTATGATTGCCGGCGTAAAATTTGCTCGAGGATAGAGAGGAATCTTAAAAAAATAATTACACCACTGGAGATTTCATTCCAAAGAAGTACTTAAATCTAGTTTTAAATCTCCAACTCCAAGAAATCGGAACGGTATTTCCGTGATAAAATCGAAATTTTTATCCGTCTCTTCGATGAACACTTTGTTCGCCATTTTGAAAGTCACTGACGCGAGACGTGACGTCATACTGCCAGGCGGACTGTACCACAGATTTCCTTGGAGGCCCCTTCCCCCCCCCCCCCCCCCCGGCTTGTAAACTTTATGCCAGTTGGGCATGTTGTGTTAACATTAAATTTAGAGTTCATGTCTACAGTGTGTTTGTATGAATATCGCTGGATTCTCTTGTTGCAGCCGCTGTTTCAGTTTGTCGCTTCAGTTTTGCGTCTGTAACACAGCAATGACATGATGACATTTGTGATACTAGACGGAGCTGAAAGCATCTGCCATCTTTGATCCTTCATTCTAAATTATTTTTGTATGAAGGATGATTAGGAAACAAAAAAATCTGCAAATTATGAATTTACGAAAGAAATGAACACGGTAAAAAATGAACGCAAAATGTGCCATTTGGTCATTTAAAATTCAGGTGTTTACTCTTTTAAATTAGGCACTAAAAGGAAATTGAGTAATATTATTTTTCAGTGGACAAAAACCTTGTACCAGAATAATTTTATACGGTAACGCATTCTTTTTTGGCATTTTTCAAGGGCTATAGATGCAATTAGTTATCTGCTGCTAGTGTAAGTTAACAAGATCAGAAAAACAAACAAACAAACAAACAAAAAACAGTTGTAACAGTTTTTCTGGCTATCACTACAGGTCAAAGACGTCCCAAGAGACTGGAAACATAGAAACATGCATGTCATCTTCAAAAAGGGATAAATCACTCCCAGTTTGAAATATAGACCCATCTCCCTAACTTACGTTTCCTGTACTATCATGGAGCCTATCACTGTGTTCTAGTCACGTTATGTCCCACCTAGGGGAGTATAAGATCCCGTCTGATTTCCAACATGGTTTCCGTCAATGCTAACAAGATACTAGATTTCTTCAAGCTTTTCATGTTTAAAGGTAAATAATTCCTGATCTTTGGTGCTAGTCTTACGAATTCAAAGGACTTCTTGCTAAGTGTTCGTTAAAAGAGTCATCGCTTGGGGAAAAGTTTGAGTGCACAGCAGAAATCCTTGTAGTACGAGTTTAATCTGGTTAAAGGAGCAGGCATGTAACTATTAACAACGCCACACCAAATAGACTAAAGTTTGGCGATTTTTTATCACTTGAAAGAAAGAAGCGGCGAAAAAGCCAGAAACGTTATACGATAATTTTTCGTTCTTTATTTATTCTGCATTTAGCAATAGTAAAAAATGTATCAGCATTCAATAGTCTAAGAGAACTTTAAGCTATGTGCAGAAATATTAGCATGCGAGACGTTTACAACAAAATTAATATGTTGGAAAAGAAATAAAACTGTCAGTCAAAAGCACCGTTCAGCCTCAAATTCTCTCTACAACAAGTGCATCAATCGTTTTTTTTTTTTTTTTTTTTTACTAAATCACCTAAATTAATAATCACACGCTTACATGTACCGTATAGCAATGAGGTAATGATTACAGGTGTATTCTGTAGTCGGAATTTTTCGACATTTCGTCTTTCGGAAAGACGAAATTTCACCTTGCTTTTACCAAATTTCGTTTCGAAACGAAATTCTGTTTCGTCGAAACTTAAATTTTTGTCCTGCCGGCACGAAATCTCGTTTCGCCGGATTTATCACCTTCCTTGCCAAATTTCGACCTCGTTAAAGCAATATTTCACCGCTTTTCCGTCAGAAACGAAAGTTCGCAATTTGTTAATTTCGCTGTCATTACTTTTGCACAGCACTGAGCTTTTAGGTAGATAAGTAGTCTGATGTAAATTGTTCTCTCAAAAAGCCTTTTATTTTCGAGAAAAGTAAGAATATCAGTTTTCGTGGGCTGTCGAGTCTCAAAATTGCCTTATTTTCTAGCCCGAAACCTATCCTCGCTCTCGGAAACAAAGCCGCAAGGAGAAATTTGGAAAATTTCCATCAATAGAACAACGCTTCTTTTTTCACTAGACTTATACTTTCAAAGCAATATCGACACTCGTTGAACTAACATAATTAAAAAATGAAGAACAGGCTCTCCAAAAGAATTTCTCAGTCCTCGTTTAAAAACTGTACCATTGTTGACACTTATCGAGTATAGCTTGGTGAGTGATGGGACGACCGCGGGCTCAGCTGACAGCATTGATTTGGGGGTTATTTGTCTGGTCCCCCGGCCTTATTAGGTTTTAGGGCCTTGAATTTTCTGGATATAGGCTCCTCCGAAATTGAGATGGTTGAAATTGTTTGTGTCAATGTAGGATCATTTCCTGTTTCTACTGGTGGACAGACGGTGTTTCTTGAAAGGCTAGTTCCTACTGTAGCAAAGAAGGTATTTATCAGATTTGCCTCCTCGTCTTCACGTACAGCGAGAGTATTATCTTCCCGTCTTATTGGGCCAATCTGGGGTCTCCTCTTTGGATTCGTTGCTTCGGAGAGTACTTTTCAGTACGCAGCAGTGGAATTCGCAGAATCGATCTTTTCGCGGAAAAAGCTGGCTTTCGCACGTCTCAGTTGAGCTGATATTTCATCGGATCTTTTTAATTAGTACTTGGCCCAGGCTGTTACGTCATTGGTGCGCACGGCGGACTTAAAGAGCTTGTACCTATAATTTATCTTTCTTCTTATTTCGTTAGTGATCCATGCGTCGCTCTTGCTACGGGTTTTTATATTTTCATTAAAGGTGCGTGTTTATCACATATTTCATTGAACGTCAAATATTTCATTGAACATCAAAACAAAAGACCTTGTGATGTTAACAAGGTCTGGTGAGAGGCAATCAGTGAGTGTTTAGTAGTCGACAAAGGCACTCTCCAGGGACTGAGGTAACCCTCTCTATATGAGCATTGCAAATGGCCCAGTGAAATGTGCTAGATGTCAGAATTGCGGATACAATTCATTTAGCTCCCTTCTTCCCAACCAGAACCAATCGTACCACATAGAACAATATTCTTGCGTCTAGGGATGGTTTTAGACGCGATACTCTCATTTGCTACGTTCGTTGAGTAGTCCAGAACGGAACGGAAGCAAGAAAACCGCGGAGCGCAATCAGTCATATGCACACGCCATAATATGCAAATATATTCATTAATAAACAATATATTAGAAGTTCCACACGGCCAATTCTTCATAACCAGCTGATCTCGTCAAGGGTGTTCTTGCTCGTTCTGTATGATTGAGTTCACAATCCGTCTGATACAATCGATTGCTAATAAGCCAGATCAGTGTAAGACTCCAAAACACTTCAATTCTTTTTTTATTAAGATAGTGGTAAAACTGTCGTGGTGAGACATTTAAATGTAAATGCACATTTTTACTGGCATTGTACATGTTGAGATATTCAAAATGCGAGAAACTAATATCTCATTTCTCAGGGAAAAAAGGAGTCAACACGGCTACTATAAGTTTTCACCTAAAGATACACAGTAGTAGGCATCCAAAAGTAAGTCCTAAACGTATTTGACGACAGTCTTTGCTTCATACCATTTTATTGATCCTTTTATTTTGGTAAAATTATCTTGACTTTAGGACCTTGCCGCAACGCCACAACTTGTTTTAAAAAATAAATTTGGCGATTAAACATTTGTGTTATTCATTAAAAAAGGTGGCAGATTGAAAACGGCATTTAAAATTAATAAAAGCTTGTTCAAGAAAAATAATTACTACCACAGCATTCTAAGAGTCTGTTTATTTGCTCAGTATGAGCAAAGCAAATTGAAGTACACTTTCTTCGAGCAAAGAGTAAAGCTTGATTTAATTATACTCTAAAGCACGAAAAGCAAATCCAAATCCCACTACTGGTTTACTACGCCAGGCGCCATTAGAACTACTCGGGAACAAATTGGTGGTTTGAGTCAAAACCGTAGATCGTGATAGATGTTAAAACAACTCGATGATTTTGCTTCTACAGAGTGCCTGGATTGGGTTAATTATATGCTGACAAATAATCAAATTTTATCCATCCTGACGCTTGTGCAAAAAAACCATCTTATTTTCGTAAGAAAGCAGAAATTGATAAAATAATTATCTTGGCACTGAAAGTTTCTTCTGAGTTGCACTACTTCGAGTGGATACATACCACTTCTAATTTCTGCCCAAATTATTGCCACTCAGGTACCCATCTCTCTCTCTTTTTTTCGATCTAGCAGTCTACTAGCCACACGAAACATCTCTTTTGGGGTGGTACAATAACTCGAAGATCAAGAAAAAATAGATCCACAGCGCTGCTATTTAATGTCACCCTCAGAATACTGTCTAGGTAACCAGGACGTATTTTGTCTCCTCATATAAAATAATAAAAGAATGAATGTTGACCGTCATCTCACACGCTGTATAAGACAACAACGCCATAGATCGATTAATGATGCCAAATCTTGGAGTAAAACTGTGAAGTTCACGAGAATTTCATATCAACCTTATGTAGATATGAGGCCTTAAAATTTGGAGATTTTTGCAACTCATACGTCGTATGAAAAAAATAGTCCAATTGACCGGATTGCACATGTGGAAAAAGAAAACAATTATTATAATACAATTTTAATAAAATCATATATTTCATCATATTATATATTTGGTTAACAGGGATCACATGGAGAGGCCGTTGGAAAGAAAACAAGTCTATGTTAGGTGCAAGAAAATTTTGCGTGGAAAGTTTAGGGAAGGGATTTGTTTACCAATTTTATGTTTAACAGTGAAGAAATCTTGAGTTTAAATATAATTATTTCGTCTGAATTAAGGCGGATTGATCTATAAGGTTGTCTCGGGAGAGATGTGGAAAAGGAATATTGCCAAAGGGCCTAAGTGTCGATTTTGGCTTTTAAAAACAGTCCAGTTCACCGAAACATTTGTTTAGTTTTCTTAACTGATTAAAAGGTCGCAGCCCATTTCAGCACAAAAAGTCTAAAGCGAACCTAAAGGACACTTTTGGCGATAAAAAAAAACGTTTCATTTACTCTTCTAAAAAAGAAACTTCTGTGTTAATCTTACCTTAAAGTTATTTCTCGCTGTACCTTGATGGCAGTCCACCTGTTTTTGGAGTGGATCTAAAACTGATGAGATAAACTTGACATGGTTGCCTATAAAACTAGACATTAACACGTGCTATCAATTTCTTTAACCATGGAAAACGGAAGCTGCGTGGTTAAAACGAATCATTATTCATACAAAATATTTCTCTGTTACTGATTGGCTTAATTAAATTCTTTACAGCCAGCTATCATTGATGCTTGCCGGTATCCTGGAAGATGATTCACTTTTGTTCAGAAAAAAAAACGCTGATCGAGCCACAGAGAAAATGGCGGAAAAGTTCATGTTTTGCAAAAAAGAAATAGCCAAACTACTGCCTAAAATTATAACAACAACGACATCAATACCACTCGACAGGAACTGCTACTTGAAAAACATCTTCTAGCCTGCACACCTCTTTATATCCTGAATTTAAAGTTCTATGAAGAGGGTAACTCTAAAGCGATCGAATCAAGTTTTAAGCATTTTTATAGAATGAAATATTTAAAACAAAAATTTGACAGTTATGATTAGAAACACTAAAGGAAAAACATCCACAAGTTGCTGACATAGATGATGAATGTCCCGCCCAAGATCTTTGACCTCATCGATAAGCAAATGATATATATAATACAACGAAACAATGAAAACCAAAGGTTCTGGTAGACCGTCCGGAATGGATGCGAAATTTCACAGGAGAATTTTGTGCTCGAAAAACTTCAGCATTGACGGAATTCATCTGAGAGAAGAGATAGCTGCGTTGATCAGAAATCTACTGAAATCAATCAATCTCATCAATCACCCTTCTCTGTTGGAGTGGGTGCATGAGCACACTGTGGAAGACCTGAAGCGACAACAGCTGTCACTCAAGACAACGGTGTTCTGTCGCACTTTGTAATAAAATTGTCGCCCTTTGTAATACCTGTCACACTTTTTAATAACACTTGTCGCACTTTTTAATAAAAATTTGTAACAACAGACCAACAGACCTTCAGAATAGTGGAAAAAGCATTTTTGAGGACTAAAATTTCAAAACTTTTCCGATGGAGCATACCTTAAGAACCCCCCCCCCCCCCCCCCCCCCCCACACACAGAATCTTCCTTCGGCGTTCGTTTGTTCGAGCTCTCTTATCTAAAATAATATTCCACCACTGACTTATTGGCTAAATAACGTGAGTTCATTTGCCCTTGTTAATCCTCCTTACCCTCAGAGTCTCTGTTTTGTAAGTGATCTGTTTCCCTTTCCAGTGGCACAGGACTTTTACCACAGTAGATTGTCGGGATTAGTTATTGATCCAGTAAAACCAAATATAACCCCCAATTTAGTTAGAACTGAAGGTTTTTGGTCAGTTAGTTCTCAGATAATTCGCGGATGAAACGAGTGATTTTAGCTCATACAATCTAAGACGTTATCTGTTTTGAAGCCGTTGCTAGGGAAAAATTTTGGTGGTGTAGCTTGGACTCCTTTTGTCATGCATTGGTCATTTTATAGCACTGTACTTCCTGGTGATATACAAATATAAATATGACGTCATCGGACCACGCCCACGCTCACGTGACCAGAAACGAAAATGTCTAAAATCTTGGAAGTTTATCATTTCAACCATGTTTTTTTCGTGGATATTTCACTTTTGATTAATTTCTCATTAAACTATGCATCGTTTTTGTTGTATTTCCTTTGAACAAGATTTCTAACCCAGATTTGAGGTACCGAAATGGTCATGATTTGCTTCAAAGAGAAAAATTCCCGAAAATGAATGCATAGTTTTTTTGCGGAATTTCAGTCTTAATTGTCCGGTGCCTTTAAAATAGAATCTGAGCCAAAACTCGCGATTATTTTAGAGTTTTTTTGCAAAACCGGAAGTGGCTTTCTTAACGCATGCGTATAATACTTACCCAATATGCTGTGCGTGCTAACCGACAAGCAGTGGAATAGTTGATCGCGGCGTTGTTGTGTTGTGGGTTTTCAGGACTTCTGTAAGTTTATTTATATATGAAATTACTACGCCATGGACGAAAAGTATCCGTGAAAAGGAAAAGATTTACTTAAGATTCTTTTATGGGCTCAGAGAGAAGATAAAATGGTAGAGGAAACTGTTTCAGGTCCCTGGCGGACCGTACGACGGTGCGAGTCGCAGGATTGTCAGTGTAAACAAGGTGAGGAAAAACCTTTTAATTTTGCCTGATCCTGTAGGTGACCTTTGGGTGTAGTTTCAACGTAAGATAGCTGTAAACACACTATTTACCTCATCACTGGGGGATTACTGGAGCAGTTGATAAATATCCTTTTAAGGTGGCTTGGTTTTTGGAAGTTGCTTGACCCTTTTGTTCGTACATGGAAGCTTATGTTTTCAACTGTTCATTTATTTCTTATTATTTACAAACATATCTTGCTTCGTCTTGTACCAGTGCGTTTAGTATAATGAACCTGGCATACATTGCATTTACATATACAACTTCTGTGTTGTGAATCCTGGTTCCAGAGGTTTTTCGTGAAATTTTTCTTCCCGTGAGACGAGAGGCACGATAGACAAAAACTTTCACGATTCACGCGGCGAAGAAGACCACCTTCTTTTCCTCGCTCGGCTGTTTGAATTTTTTCAAGAAAAACCTCTAGGACCGGTGTATTATTACCGGTATCCACATTTTACCCTGTTGGCAGTTTTCCTTTGTAAATAAATGCACTATTTTGACTTTTATTCCTCTCACAACTTTAAAATGTTTACAGGTAAAAATACATGTATGGCTTTTGCTGCCGGCTCCTTTACCACCCATGGTTATTCACCATGATAAACTTGTAAATGACCCAGTATCTTGTGAACTATAATGTACATGTGCTTGTTATTGTTGAAAATAATATTGTGTCATGAATTTAATATTTACAATGATTTGTATTTTCTTTTTAGTATTTCCAAAGAAGGCAAGTCTTTTATCTAACCCCTTAGCCAATTTGTCTTCTTACTCGTGGTTAGTTATTTTCATGTATTTGCTTGTGTTAGTTTGCTGAACCTGTTTCTCAACAACGTCAAAGTACTAGTCCAATCATAACAAAGCATGTTCACTGAAAAATCTGTTCATCTCAATAATTGTATAATTTGTGTGATCATGATTGTTTATTTTGAACTTAATTTTTTATTGAAACAGCTAGCCTTGTGTTAGTTTTTAACTCAATCTCAGAAACCTGATTACTTGTGGTGACCAATGCAGTTTCAACCATGTTTATTGTTTATAGGATAGACACGTCCTGTGTAAACTTTTCAGCTTTCTCGGACAACACTCAAAAGTGGTTTATAAAAAAAAGGGAAAAGAGAATTCATTTTTCATCACATTTTACCAACTGCAAGATCATGAGAAAGAATACCTCATAAAATACTTTTTGAATGTTAGGTGAACAATGTTTCTTTCAATCAGAAATAAGCCATGACCAAGCTATAATTTATTATTTTGAGCCCTGACTGTGTCTTCTTACTGCCCATAAAAGTACCCAGCTAGCTTTCGACAACACACTAGAGAAAGGCCTTTAGCTCTAAGAAAGTGGACAAATTGCTAGTGCTCTTGAAATCTAATTCTTAGGTTTTGTAAATCTCCAAATGAGAATCCCTGGCTAGCAACTTTGCGAGCCATGCCCCTGGACACAGTACTTCCTAATTTGAGGAGGAGGGTCTTGCTCTTTTCTCTTGTTTGTACCATGGCTTTAAATTTTTTCTTCTGCTCTTGAGCAGTCCTCAGGAGAGGCTCGTAGAAGGGAATTATATCCTTCAGGTCTGTGCAAAACAATACATCTCTCATTGCTTGCACATCAGCCAATGCTCTGTGGGCTTCAAAGTATAACAAAGTTTAAGAGTTTTATGTTGGAAATAAAAATATGAAATTATGCATGTCAAATGAAATTAATAGAATATTATGCATGCTTACACAGAGTTTGGATACTTACATCTCTGGATTTAGTGAAGCCTATAATCATTGCCAGTTGTTCATGCCAATTGAGAAATGAGGAGGGAACTGAAGCCGAAATGTGTCCCACAGTTGTTTCTTATTCTGGGGTTATTACTGGGGGTGGTGGGTCAGCTATTGGCCATTTTTCCCTGTCCCTAGTAAACAGTCTTTGTAAAAGTTCCCTCAGCCCAGTTTGTTATGAATGGAAAATTCTTAGTGCTCCATGAAACATCATAATATTGTGATGCAATAAGACCCTGCCCTACTCAGACTGGAGTTTTGCTACCGCTATTGTTTACTGCAAGTTGAACTAGAAGCAGTTATCACATTTATGTCCCCAACAAATTCTGAACCTACAGTGCACAAGGTTTACCTTGAAAATTTGCATTTGGAAAATACAATGCATGTAGTGCTGGCATGCCAAGCTTTTGGTGTTTTTGTAAGTTTAGTTTTCCTTGTTTCCTCATCTGTTGAAAATAAACAAATTGCTCAAGTATTAGTTGTCTTCTTAGAAAACCACTTGTTTGTCATAACAGTGTCATGATTACCAGTATATACTTGTACTTCTGAGATAGAAAAACTACATATCTGTCCAAAAAATGAATACATGTACTTAAACAAAGAATACTTTAGCAACCAAGTTAATTCAGTGTTGTAAATGCAGTGTAATACCATTATTACAGAAATAAAAGTAAAGGAAGCAATACATCTACACTGCATGACTACCAAAATCCATACATTTTTGGTACATTTTCTGCATTTCTTTCTTAGCATTAAAATTAAAATCTCTCAATCTTACTGTTCGCAGGTTCACTAATGAATCTCCAAAGCAGATGTGTTTGAAGAGATCATTTTTCAACAGGGGATATTGTCTGTCCACCTCAGCAAACAGGAGTGGAAAGTCATAAACAAAACCATTATGCGCAATCAGTACTGAAAAGAAATACAACAGTATTGTAAACAACTGTTCATGAAATAATCCCATTCCTATTTTACTATTGTAGTAGCTTGTCATCACTATTTCTATAACACTTCTTCTTCTTATATTTCAGAATTTTGATCTCAGCCATATAAATATTTATAAGATATATTAATAAAATGACATTATTTTTACATGGTTTTGGACTTTGTGCTTTTTTCTTATCTAGAATGGACTATTTTGATTTAATTTTGTATACAAGAGATGGACTGTCATTTCATTTAAGTAGTATGACTTTGTGTACCTGGGAAGTATTTTCTCTTTGTTGATGTGGAAATCTCATTTGTCAGATTTTTGATCCATGATATAAACCTTGGAAGTACTTCTGATAGTTTTGGTTGGTTTAAAAGGTCAGTCTGTTTTATTCCACATTTTTTCACAACTGAAAAACAAAATATATTGCTTGTAATGCTATTCAGTCTTGTTTTTACTGATCTTCAATCAGACAAAAACATTAAAAAATGGAAAAAGCATTATTTCACATTTTTGATTACTTTCAACCTCTAACCTGGTGCTGCTATTCTCTTAGAGGTGTTGATGAGAGACTGGAATGTAGATGTGATGTTGGTGTCTACATTGCCAGGCAGAGGCTGTAGAACAGCAGCAATCTCCACTATGTGGTCCTTGTAGACTGATCCCCCAGTACCTTCACAATCATATAGAAAGTACAGTGGGGAAGGGCTGTCTGTCACTTCATCACTTGATTCATCGTCATCGCTGCTGTCTGTTAAATTGGAGATGTAGTTATCTGGTTCAGATAACTCATCTTCTGAATTTTCACTGTCACCACTTTCTTCTGACTCAGAACCAGCTGTTCCACAGTAGGATGTTGTTACTGAAACTGCCTTCAGTGACTTCATAAACTCCTTCTCTTTTTCACGTTTTTTCATCTTCTTTTTTTTCCTTTCATTTCTAAGAGAGAATATGGGATAAACCACTCTCTTTTGTAACACTAATCATTGTTTTGAATGAATTTTTTTGAACAATTTGTTGCCTTTTCACTGACCACAGAGGTAAAATATAGGTAATAATACAGTCATTCACATTTTAGATGTCAATTTCTTAACTTTAAGTTTCGTTGTAGTAAAATGCACTTTACCTAGCAGCAATCGTTATACATTTGTATTTGTATTTTTCCTGTCTTAATTATTAGTTGTAAAATATTTTTACAAAAATTAGCAGTTCATAAATTAAAAATAGCATTATAAAAATTAACCTTTTCTTTTGGTAATCTTGTGCACTTCTGATCTTGATCTCTCTGTCATATTGTTCCTGTCTCTTGATTATGCATTCAACTGACTTCTTTGGCATGGGAATTTGAAGGAGTTGGAAAAGCAGAAGTACCCAGATAGGACCAATGTTCTACAGAAAAGTGTTGTCAATGTATATATGAATAACTATTACAGCAGCTTTAGCTGAATATTATATTTTATCTTTGTTTATAGCTTTAAATGTCGAACATTAAATTGTTTTAAGTAGTGATTTTTTTTTTTCAAATTGTGTTAGCTCTTTCAAATGAAATCTCTAGCATTGTTCTTTTCAATAATGCTTGAAATTATCATTGATCAATTTTGTTTCAAGAGAATGATTATTGTGAAATAATTTTTTTAATTACATCATTTTATTATAAGCGTTAATAACATCACCATATTATTGTTGATCACCTTGTGAGGTATTGACATGTTAGTCTTGCATTTATAATGTACGGATCCCAGGTCAATCCTCTTGTTCCGGTACATTAAAGCAATACCATGGTATCCCTCTGGGATGTTATTTGTTACTCTCCCATCAAGAGTAATGTACTCCTCAGGTCTGGTGGCCATTTTTTTGAGAAGTGCTTTAAACTCCCTCAGTTGTGATGGGCAGCTAAATGAATGTTTACAGTGGTAGGGCTTTCCATCTTCATCTGCCTGTACAATTACATAACCACAATTTTTTAAGAATAAAGAACTATTAATGCCAATAATAATAGTTACTGTTGGCAGTGACCAAAACAAGTTATTATAAAGACACAAAAAG